>NC_092122.1:5690000-6022500 GCF_045679555.1 Salvelinus alpinus
ATTCAAAAGGACCCCTATAACACTAATTTTTGCCAGCTACTAGAGAGATAATACCAAATTAGTATGTAAAAAACATAGTAATTACAAAGTAATAAGCATTCACGTTGAATTGTGTTGTATACAGTACATGAGGTGAATAAATGCATACCGTTAGTGAGCCTCATAGCGTGATGCAACACCAGCAGCAAGGCTTAATTTCCACTGTGCTTTCTGCATCATTAATGATGGCATTGATTTATGGCTAAAAACCGTCCCAATCCCACCTGCAAATATCACAAGATGAACATTTGTCAGAAGCCCCGGCAGCATCTATTGAGTCCTACCATCCGGGATGGAGAGCTCGGGGAGATGGTAGGAAAAGCATGGGGCTAATTTACCTTTATATACAGTATATATATTATTAGTAGTAGTATTATATTATTATATTACCTCCCTCGACTGCAGTCACTCCTGTTGTAAATATTGTGACTTTTTAATCAGCAAGAGTCAACGAGGATGAGATGCTGCGATAGGGTAGGGAGGGGGAGAGGGAGAGGAGAGAGAGAGACGAAAAGGACGGAGAGCATGGGAGTTGATTCATCCTCTTGATGCTTTTTCCCACTGACATGTTCGCTGTTCGCAATCCACCGTGTAATCCATCACGGAAACATTAATTGTGTGCGGGACTCTTCGAGGTCTCCAGGACAAAGTCGCTAATGAAAGGCCTGTCGTCGTGACACTTCCCTAGGAAGAGAGCCGGGAGTGCGGGGAGGGCCTTTTACAGGCCTCCTGGAGGCCCAGCCTGGGGCCAAGTCTTAACTTCCTAACTTCTCTGGATCACCTGATCAAGACAGATATCCCAAAGCAGTATCCCAGGAGAAACAGTCACAAGTTCTGACCCTGTTGAGACTTTTTCACCCAAAGAGACAGTGTTCGCTTATACATTTAATCATGTCCAGACACTGTAGAGTCTACAGTGTAAACTATAGAGAATAAGCAACAAAATCAAAGAGAACCTTGATGGATTGCAGACATGGGTATGTCTCTGTTGGACGTACCTCAGTATCTTGGCTGTTTAAAGCTCTGACCCGGTAATTACCAGCAACTCCTGCGCAACCTCTCAGCTCTCTGCTCGCTCTCTCTGCCCCCAATGTCTATGTGTTCACCGGTGGAAAAGGTATTGCTAATGACAGAAGAAGGTTATCCAATTTATCTCCAGGCAAAAACCTTTCAAAGCAAAACTCCCATATCCCCACTAAGCACAGATTGCTAGAAGGCAAAAATACAGCAAATAGCAACAGCTGGGACTTGAAGCCAGGTCCAAACCAGGCTAAGAAATAACATCACCAGAAAATAATTTCAATTTTTCACACTTCCAGACCATGTGGAGGTCTCTCACACGGGTTGCCCTCTAAGAGAGTATAGGCTCCTGGAACATCCATTATGGATGATAATATATGCTGTGGGGAAGGATATGTGTGTGGTTTACCGTTTATATGGTTTAAATTATATAAAGTATATTCTCCAGCTCAAAGAATAAAGTAGCAGCTGTGGAGTATGTGTCTTGATGCTACTGTTGAATGACGCCTCATTCATTTCAAAGGTAAAGGTGGAAAAATACAAATAAACTGCATAAACGACAACAACGCCAGCAGCTCCAGGGAAGGTGCATTTTCCTTCCTGCTGCATTTCTCTTTCAGGAGGTCATTCTGTCTTTATTGTGATTACTCAGCAATTACACACGCACGTACACACACTCCCACATGTTTGTTTTACTATCCTTTTGGGGACCAGACAATTGATTCCCATTCAAAATCCTATTTTCCCTAATCCCTAACCTAAAATGTCCTTTTTCCTTGGGGGGGGACCGGCGAAATGTCCCTACTCTCTCACATACACACACACACACACACACACACACACACACACACACACACACACACACACACACACACACACACACACACACACACACACACACACACACACACACACACACACACACACACACACACACACACACACACACACACACACACACACACACACACACACACACACACTGAAGGAACTTGATTGATAGGCTGAAATGTTTTGGTAGCTATTCAAAAAAAAAGATTTAACCTTTAACTAGGCAAGTCATTTACAATGACAGCCTACCAGGGAACTTGTTCAGGGACAGAACGACAGATTATTACCTTGTCAGCTCGGGGATTCAATCCAACGACCTTTTGGTTACTGGCCCAACACTCTAACCACTAGGCTACCTGCCGCCCCAGGTTGCACTGTTCAAATTAAGTACTTTGTAACACCAGAACTAGTGGCAACTGAGATGCCAACAACGCGAGGGAGATGAAACTATAACTTTGCTGGAGTATTGAAACACGTCATCCTGAGATGTTTTGAAACATTACATGGTGTGTTGTAACACAACTGAATCAAGTGTTTTCAACACCTTGCCAGGGACTAGGAACACTACTGCAAAAGGTTGAAAACCCAAGAAGACATTTAAAAAAATGTATAAAAACTAAAAAAATGAAATATAACATTTACATAAGTATTGAAGCACCTTTGGCAGCGATTACAGCCTTGAGTCTTCTTGGGTATGATGCTACAAGCTTGCACACCTGTATTTGGGGAGTTTCTCTGCAGATCCTCTCAAGCTCTGTCAGGTTGGATTGTGAGCATTGCTGCACAGCTATTTTTAGGTCTCTACAGAGATGCTCGATCGGGTTCAAGTCCGGGCTCTGGCTGGGCCACTCAAGGACATTCAGAGACTTGTCTCGAAGCCACTCCTGCGTTCTTGGCTGTCTGCTTAGGGTCGTTGTCCTGTTGGAAGGTGAACCTTCACCCAGTCTTAGGTCCTGAGCACTCTGGAGCAGATTTTCATCAAGGATCTCTCTGTACTTTGTTTCTCATGGTCTGAGAGTTCTTTAGGTGCCTTTTGGCAAACTCCAAACGGGCTGTCATGTGCCTTTTACTGAGGAGTGGCTTCCATCTGGCCACTCTACCATAAAAGCCTGATTGGTGGAGTGCTGCAGAGATGGCTGTCCTTCTGGAAGGTTCTCCTCTCTCCACAGAAGAACTCGGGAGCTCTGTCAGAGTGAACATCGGGTTCTTGGTCACCTCCCTGACCTAGGCCCTTCTTGCAAGATTGCTCAGTTTGGCCGGGCAGCCAGCTCTAGGAAAAGTCTTGGTGCTTCCCAACTCCTTCCGCTTAAGAATGATGGAGACCACTGTGTTCTTGGGGACCTTCAATGCTGCAGAATGTTTTGGTACCTTTCCCAGATCTCTGCCTCGACACAATCCTGTCTCGGAGCTCTACGGAGAATTCCTTTGACCTCATGGCTTGGTTTTGCTCTGACAGGCACTGCCAACTGTGGGACCTTATATAGACAGGTGTGTGCCTTTCCAAATCATCTCCAATCAATTGAATGTACCACAGGTGGAATCGAATGAAATTCTAGAAACATCTCAAGGATGATCAATGGAAACAGGATGCACCTGAGTACAATGTTGAGTCTCATAACTAAGTGTCTGAATACTTACGTAAATAAGGTATTTCTGTTTTTTTTATTTTGAATACATTTGCAAAAATTCCAAGATCTGTTTTTGCTTTGTCATTATGGGGTATTGTTTTTAGAGGTGTTGTGTGTAGATTGATGAGAAAAAAATGTTTTTAATCCATTTTAGAATAAGGCTGTAACGTAACAAAATGTGGAAACAGACGCTATGTGTGTCGCTCTTCACTCTCTCTCCTCCTCCACTGAAAATGCTGCCATCATGCCTAGGCATCTCTTTGCTCCATGCACCTTGGAAGGAACCACTTACGAGGGAGAATGGGGGGGGGGGGGGGGGGGGTTACTCGTTGCCTGGTCCAGTCAGTATGCCCCTTCTGCAAAATAGCTGACAGGTCCTTTATAAAAATTATAAAACGGGCTTAAAAATGAAGTTTAGTAATTAATTTAACATGAAAGAAATTACACATTTGAGTGCCTTTGTGCCCCTTATGGGCATGACGCCGCTGCATGCATGCACGCACACACACACACACACGCACGCACGCACGCACGCACCTACGCACGCACGCACGCACGCACGCACGCACGCACGCACACACACACACACACAGTGAACAAAAAGAAAATAAACTGACTGGGATAATAACATATAATGGCTGAAGATCAGAGAGAGTGTGACGGACTGGGTGATCAAGCTGAAAAAAAAATTGAGGAAAGACGTCCACAGCTGTTAGCAGCTAAACACTGATTAAACACTGATTAATCAACTGAGGCTGGGGGAGTTTTTCAAGCTTTCACCAACCACTTCTACAGGCCTGAGTAGATAGATACGCAATCATGAGGCATTGTGATTTAGAGCCCTTTTAGCTTCTTAATAAGACTGTGGTTGTCAATCAATGTCTGAATATATTCCATTGTAAAATGTATAAATAATTGAATCTCCATCAGATTCCAGGTTTGCCCAAAAAAGCAAATGCATACTGAATGAGCGGACAACTAGACTAGTTAGTAGGCCTTGAAGCAGGATCCCTCTCTCTGAACAGGAAATTCTCCAGTGTTAAAGGGATACTTACGGATTTTGGCAGAGGCCATTTATCTACTTCCACAAACGCGTGGATACCATTTTAATGTTTCTGCGTGTGGTCTAAAGGAAGTTGCTAACTAGCGCTAATGCAATGACTGGAAGTCTATTTGTATCGGCAAAGTATCATTGTTTCATGAAACTACCTCTAACTTCCTTCATACATTGCCAAAATTCCGAAGTATGCCTTTAAATCAACACTGACAGTGCTACATTTAACACTGGTCCAGTGTCTATACGGGTCGACACTTTTCAGTGTTAAATTGACACACTGCTTAGTGTAAAGCCTTATTTGCACATTCCACAGTGTGTCTTTGAAGTGAATTGTACAAGGGTCTCTAAAGAATGATAATTTAACATTCTACTATTTGCTTAAAATGTAGTGGTAAATATGTTTTACAGTGGTAAATATGAAAATAAAACTCAGATGTTTAGAGCACTCATTGCTTTGTTTTTCAGGTGGGTGCTGGTGTTGTCTGTGTCATGCGTGGCCGGAAGTAGTAGACCATTAATTTACCTTGATTATTTTCTATTAATATTTGTTTTCTTTACAGGATCACCTGATGATGGGCGACAATATCACTAAACAACTTGCCGACAACTGGACACCAACGCACATCCAATCCATCCACCAAGAACACGCTAATGACAGTAGGCCTATAGTTGACTCTTCCGGTTAGAAGCATTCCATATTTCAATGGCGTAGGACTACATTATTTTGGATTTCTCAGCCCATGAAAACTGTTTTCACGGAGAATCATGACGAAATGTGACGTAGCCATAGTTACACATACAGTGCATTTTCCCGGATCTCCAAGATCCATGATTTGTACAGGGTTTAAGTTCACTGTTCTAATTCAATTGTTAAATGCTTAATAATGATAAATAACACTGTCGTAAAGGTCCTTAATGTAAGGAAAGAAAGGTAGTGTTTTATGTCACATGATCTGGGAAGACGTCAAGCATTAACTCATGAAATATGGACAACTCATGAACTCATGTATTAGGCCTATATTGAATGTAGGCCTCCTATCCTGCATGTGTTTGTGTGTTTAAAATTGCTTTGGCTGAGAGCAATGTTCCCCCAGAAGGCAATGTTCCCCCTGGGACTGCTGTGCAGAGTGCAGAAGACTATCAGCCTATGGAGAGAAGCAAAAGATTGAACTTCACTCAACTTTCTAAAGTGATCCCTTTCAGTTAACACTATCAATGTTTCCCTTTACAGTGGCAATTGTGATCGAATCAACGCAATATTAGCCACTTTCAATGCAACTCATATTAGCCACTTTCAATGCAACATACCGAAACAAAACAAACTATGCAAGATATTTTGTTGTATGCAGAACAGATCAGGGTAGGATTCTATTGCGCACAACTCAGGGGTACTCTACACATACAAGTGCAGCATAACCAATCAGAGCTGCAGTAGGCCTACATGCAAATAGACCGTTGCCATGTATGGATCTGTGTCATTTACTATGAACTGGACAGTGTTTACAGATGTGGTCGTAAGTAGATGTGCTTGTTTTGAGATCAAAGCAAAAGCTGCATGTAGCCATGTGTGCACATTTAGCTAGTTAGTGAGTTATTAGCTCAGTTATAGATGCTTTGTAGTCAGCAATATGGGAGTCATTGCTTCCTACAAGAGCACAAACGTGTACATTTCATTCCTTTGAAAAGCAAGTCAAGTAAAGAGCTTTTTTTTGTCTTAAAGGGGCAGTGTTGTATTTTGAGACAGGCTTGAATAAGCGAAGTAGCCAATAGGCAGATGGTAGCAAAATTTGTCTTATTCTCTGTATTAATGGTATGGGAATAATAATGCATTTTATTTTGTAAAGTGGTTTCTTGCATCAAACAACACAACAACATGTTCAGTCACCGCCTTGTCTGAAGGACAAGTGGATAAACAGGTTAGGCCTACATTGAACACAACACATCGGCTGCTGCTGTAGGCTGAACGATAGAACAGCTATTTCGATGACAAAATGTTATGGGAGGCATTTTCTCCATGGTTTTTGATGGTAGGCCACTCTGGTAGGCCTACATTATGACCAAATATCCACAGCAGCCTACTTAGCCGCTGTTAAAACTGTAACTTAAAGCAAGTACAGTTTCAGTGTTCACAGTAAACGTTCAAGATTGCGGTCAGCAGACCTGAACGTTGCTCAGAGGGAACATTGGCTGAGAGGTTCAATACAGAGACGTCACCGAATGTCATGGTGTAATTTGCACTGGTTACCACCCATGACTGTATTTGTTAGTGGCAGAGACATGGTTGTTGTATTCATACATTTTCAATCTTGTGGCCTTTACCAAGTGAGTTCCTAAGCGAATATATTATTAATAAATTAAATTATTTAACACAATACAACAAATATTTAATAAGGCTTTATTTTGAGGGCCTGGTTTTACCCTAATACTGTTGCCTCAAGGTTTTCAGGCCTGCAAGTCACATTTGGTTAGTTTAGAAAAATGGATGTTATTTATATTTGAGAATAAAATTAATTAATCGATCAATGTAGAATCGATGCAGTCATTGCGCTAACGCTGGTTAGCAATTGCTAGCGCTACTTTTTTTTATTTTTATACAATAGCGCATGCTGGTAAATATGATAATGATGGGTGTGGTTTTTGTTTAAAACTGGTTATTAACACCAACAATTAGGTTATTTTACAGCAATGAGTGTTAATTGAACACTTACAGAGTTAATGGAATACCTGAATCAACACCAAAATGCTACAGTGAAAAATCAACACTAGGTAACAATGGTCAATTTGCGGTGTGGCATCCCCACCGCAGTGCATCATTCTCGGGCCACTCTGCCCAGCCTCAGTCACCCTTCCTAGCGTCTCCAAGGTCCGTGATAATGGAAATTCCCGGTCATTCATCTCCAAACCACAGATTCTATGTTCTCTGCTGTCAGTCACGTCACACGAACGACAGGACACCCAACGATTAGAAGCGCACACCGTTTTGACACGGCAAACGCTCCGCTGAACATCCACTGTGTGTGCGGCATCCACAGAAGGTAACCCACTTCACCCAGGGCATAAAAACAGGGGGCACCGGTGAAGGAATTACAGAGAAGGAGGTGGCCATTTTAGCCAGGAAATTAGTATTAAAGCACAGCAGACTGCCTGCATCCTTAATAACACCCTATTCCCTATATAGTGCACTACTTTTGACCAGAGCTCTATAGGGCCCTGGACAAAAGTAGTGCACTATATAGGGAATAGTGTGTCATTTGGGGTGCAGTATGGCTTCAGTAATATAGTCATAAAAGCATGAAAAACGAGCATATGATCAGGCAATAAACATACTTACTCGGAGTTGGAAGTTTTACAAGAGTTTCACTTTCGGCTAATGTGCCATGAAATGTGACTGGAGCAGTATAGATATGTCCATAAAAAAACTTTGAGCAAAATTAATAGTATGTAAATGACAGGCAGGTCCCATGTGAGGAAGCATTTCATAAATGTTCGGTGCGTCGACATAATTGCGAGCTCTAACTGTATGATTGCGCTAACAAAAGCCAGACTCATAGTGAGGTTGACATTTATTGAGTTTCACCTTTGTGGCACAATAAAATGAGGGAAAAGGTAGGCAGCAGCAGGCAGGAGAAATGGGTTCAGAATTAAACCTGGAACACGAGCTGAACTGAATTAAATATACAGAAAATTATAGGCTGCAGCTTATGAATATGAAAGCAGAAAATTGGAGCAGCATTTAATTAGGACCTTGCCATTGATTAAGTCAGGGAAGGTATTTTATGAGGAGTTTGATGTATCAGGAATGATTAACTTTTTCATCCGGCAGCAGGCAAGAAAGCAGGAGTTGATCCATCCTCTGGAAAAATGGAGCCGTCAAATTAGGAAATTTAAGATAAGTGAAGAAACTATTGGTGTATACGAGGCTGTGTGTGTGTGTGTCTGTGTGTGTGTCTGTGTGTGTGTGTGTGTGTGTGTGTATGTGTGTGTGTGTGTGTGTGTGTGTGTGTGTGTGTGTGTGTGTGTGTGTGTGTGTGTGTGTGTGTGTGTGTGTGTGTGTGTGTGTGTGTGTGTGTGTGTGTGTGTGTGTGTGTGTGTGTGTGTGTGTGTGTGATGGCTGCATCTTGGAGGAGCTAAGCTGATGGGAGTGGAGTGTGGTGTTGACGCTGCTGCTGCTGCTGTGTGTGTCTGTCGGTCTCTGTGGTTCTACCCTTTATGCTGCTGCAGATTGATGCCCTCCACCATACAGTAAATGGCGTTCTGATAGAACGAACTTGTTTGGTATTCATTGCAGACTGTTGTCACTCAGACTGAACAGAGAAAAAATGAAATCGAGGTACTGATACAGTATACTGTTAAATCTATATACTGGTGTAGGATCTTAATTTGACCCGTTTTTCAATGCAGGAAAATAATCCTGCAGCAACAGGAAAATGTAATTATTATGTGGATTATAATGTTTATATGGTTTGATGCATTTTTTGTTAGGATAAATCAAATCTGACATTTTAAATTGGAAATTACAAACATTAGAAGCCTTTTTAAACCTGGAATACATTACAATTTGCATTTCCTGCTGCACAGGAACATTCTCTGCGACAACACGGTGAGCAAATTAAGATAGAACATCTGTACCTTTCATTTCCTTTCATAAGACGCACACGCACATGCACACACACCAATCCCCCCATGGCTGTGTGACTGAACAGTGCCTAAAGCCTGTCCTGCTCTGTTGGGGTGTAACTGATTCCTGTCCACCCGTCACAGGTGCTCTTCTTCCTGCTGATGACAGTACCATCAAAACACTGGTCCCTTCAGCACAGACCACAACAATATGAGAAAAAACACTCTGTCTTTCGCAGTAGCTAACCTTTAGCCTGCTACTGTCAATAGACTGATTAATGCCATGCCAAAAACGTTTTGGCGATGACAGTGGACTGAATACTTAACCTTTCTCCTGAACTGGCACGTCATGTTATCATTTCAGACTCAGAATACTCATAAAGGTAGAAGTCCACGTTCCAAAATCTAATGTCATGATTGATATGCGCAGTGGAGGTTGAAAGAGCTAGTGTTTCGAGACGTTGCATACAAATAACGTGTTGAAAAAGGACAAAAGTGGTCAATCTAACAATAAGTCAAGTGAACAAATAGTATTTTCCTGAAGAAGGGTCAGAATGCTCTTCAAAAATGTGAACTCCCATTTGCTCAGATACTATTGCCAATGTACTAAATCCACATCCCTGCTATTTCTGAACATTGTGTTCTTCCTATCCAGCAGCCCTGTAGTGAAGGCATTATAGCTTAACACACTTTGTTTTCCCCACTGCCAGCCTTGCTCAATCATGCCTCCTCGCTGTCCCACTAGCTGCTCTCACTCACACACAAATGCACGCAAGTAGGCACACACACACACACACACACACACACACACACACACACACACACACACACACACACACACACACACACACACACACACACACACACACACACACACACACACACACACACACACACACACACACACACACACACACTCTCTCCAGACGATAACAGTCATTATCACCAGCACGAGGAGGCATGGCGCTCCCCAAGATGGACAGCCTGGCCACGTGATCTAAAGGTCACACATTAGGGGAGGAGCTTAGAGGAGCGGAGAAGAGGAGTGGGGAACACACAGGGCACAATCAGACAGTACAAAGACATCCCTCTACATCTCTACTACGGTGCACAATACAACTGGATATAGACGTACTGAGAGCAGACAATGTGAGAGCGCTGCTTGAGATGCTCTGTATCCTAGGCTTAGAGTAATGGATAACGTAAAGTAGCAAAAAAGTGTGTTTTGATCGTGTAGCGCTTCCGTGTAAAAGGGCCCATGAGCACGGGCGTAACAGACACGAGCTCTGGGGGACCATGTGTGTCATTCATAAACCTTTTTAATGTCCATATGTACTAGGAAGCTAAGTGTTTGTTTCTTGGGTTTCGGGAATGTGACTGAAAATAAAATAAATTAACTGATTGAAAGTGTATGGGGGATATCGGTGAACAAATCCCGTGGTCAAGGCTATGACGGTGCCAGTGCAATGAGTGGAACTTACTCAGGGGTTCAAAAGCTCCTATCAGAACGAGAGCCTGATGCTTCCTATGTAGTTCTTTATGAGTTTTAGTTTAGAAAAATATCTCTCCGCAGAAGCAACAGTGACAGGGAGGGTAAAAACAGCTTGATTTCCGTAGCAACATCAGGGAAACTGTGCAGAAGGGAGTGGTTATTAAAATACAGCAGTTCTGTAACATCTTTAATTGAGCCTCTCGCATTCTCCTTAATTGCCGGCCACAACACATTACAGAAAAAGATTACCTGTATAGGAAGCTCTGGGGACAGGTCTTCTGGATAATGGACAGCCAATAAATTGCCAGATGCAAACAGATGATCATCTTTAGCGGACAACAGCGGTTTGCGATTTCATTCACACTGTTGAACCAGTGGTTGAGTTGTGTGGTTGCAATATCAACAGTCCCTTATGTCTGGTATATCTTGGCATGCATCATTCAAGACTAAGTTTAAATTGTGTCCAGATAAACTGTGTTACGACAGTGCCCATGGGCACCAACATGTGACGTTCATAGGAGCATGTCAAATTGGATGTCAAATGAAAGCTAAGGGTCTATATTTTTGAGAAATTAAGGCATATACCGTGTACATTTTCCAATAATTTTCCATCCTAATAATTAGGAATAAGCAAAGACTTTGACTTCTATCAAACAGATGGAAAAGGCTTCTTAGAAAATATCTACCAGAAAAATTATCTAAAAAGGTATAAAAAATACATCAAAATACAATCATGTTGAAGGAAAGACCTCTGCCAGCTAATATCAACACATATTTGGTTTTGGAGAAATGTTTCTGCCTTCCCCAAGTTTAAGAAACATTGCCTTGTACCTTGAAATTCTGTTACTAAAAACACACATAGCTTTAAGATATTTTCTAATATATATTTTTCTAATATTTTTCTAATTTTCTAATATTTCTAATATAATTTTCTCCCTCATGAGGGAGGATAATGAAAGTTTACAGAAGTAACAAGTAAAGGTATGCCTATCAATTAGTTATAGTGTTTTTACTGATATAAATTTTGTTTATGAATTATTAAGTGAAAAAATCTGTAATTCAAAATGGAATTGGCTACAAAAGTTGAGCATAGTTCAGTATGCTCAGTGCAGCACTGTAGAGTACAGTAAAGACAAGTACAGTAGAGTTCAGTAAAGACAAGTACAGTAGAGTTCAGTAAAGACAAGTACAGTAGAGTTCAGTAAAGACAAGTACAGTAGAGTTCAGTACAGTACACAGTAGAGCACACGAGTTGAGTACACTATAATGTACTGTATTGTAGATGGACTGTACTGTGATGAACTCTACTGTACTCTACTGTACTGAACTTTCTTTTACTGTACTCTAACGTGCTGTACTGTACTGTACTGTCCAAACTTTTGAACCGAACCGTGGTTTGTGACTATTATGGTTTTTGTTACGGCAAAATGTGGTCTTGTTTTGGGGCAGAGCTCATTTTTTTTAATTTTTTTATTTCACCTTTATTTAACCAGGTAGGCTAGTTGAGAACAAGTTCTCATTGAAATAATAGAGACCGTGTAGAATAATACCCAAATATGCAAAGGAGGATATTGCATATTTTTACCTTTGTGTACCTATTTAGGACACATCCCCATGAAGAGAATGACATGTCCATAATTATGCACTTCTGCGTAGTACAGATCAGGAACCCATGAGGAAATTAAGTTACAGAAATTCCATTACTGAGTGTAAATCCACTTCACTTACTGTAGTTCAACAGGAAAAAAAATACTTTTTTCAAAATCAATGTGTCATGTCATAGCTGACACCAATGTTCCCTTAAATGCTTTGAAGCCCAGAGCAAATTTCAGGTCTGCTGAACGCAAACTTCGACTTTGTGAAATTTCTGTGTATCCAGCTGTGAACACTGAGGCTGTAGCCGCTTTAAGTTACACTTCTAACAGCAGTTGAGTAGGCTACTGTGGCTATTTGATAATAATATAGGCCTACCAGAGAGGCCTACCATCAAGAACAATGGAGAAAATGCATCCCTTTACATTTTAACATGATTAAAGCTGTTCAACCATTCAGCCTACAGTAGCAGCCAATGTGTGGTGTTCAATGTAGGTCTACATTCCGTGAGACTTTTGAAAAAAAACTGCTTATCCACTTATCCTTCAGACAAGGCCGGTGACTGAACATGTTGTTGTGTTGTTTGATACAAGAAACCACTTTACACAATGAAATTAATTATTATTCCCACAACATTATTACAGAGAATCAGACAAATTATGCTACCCTCTGCCTATTGGCTACTTCGCTTAATCAAGCCTGTCTCAAAATACAACACTGCCCCTGAGATGGCTAGAAATGTACAGGTTTTGTGCTGTTGTAGGAAGCAATCACTCCCCTATTGCTGGCTACAAATGATCTATATCCGGGCTAATAACGCACTAACTACAGTAGCAAAGGAAATGAACAGAATGTGCACACGCTACATGCAGCTCTCGCTTTGATCTCAAAACAAGCTGCAGCTCTGATTGTTCATGCCTCCCCCCGGTCTGTGTGTCAATGCAATAGAATCCTACTCCGATGAGTTCTGCCTACAACAAAATCTCTTGCATAGTTGGTTTTGTTTGGGTATGTTGCATTGAAAGTGGCTAATCTTGCATTGATTAGATCAAAGTTGCCACAGTGAAGGGACATGTTGATAGTGTTAGCAGGGAAGACTCTAGAACAGTGGTCATCAACCTTGTCAGATCACTTTCTGAGTCAAAATGCAAGCATGACATGACTTAAAGAATGTATACCTTTCCAACACTAACCAATTAAAACAGTACTGTAGCAATGATGCTTGTGCAGTAGGCTATAGGCCCAATACATTATCAATACATATTGCCTTTGCTTGAACTGCTCTGCCAAAGCATCGTTGTTTGGGTAATCTTTTGTAATTATCTCTCAAAACTTAAGTTAGGCTATAGGTAGGCTATATACAGTATATTGCATTCGGAAAGTTTGGAGACCCTATAACTTTTTCAACATTTTGTTATGTTACAGCCTTATTCTAAAATGTATAAAATAACATCAATCTACACACAATACCCCATAATGACAAAGCAAAAACAGGTCTTGGAATTGTTGCAAATGTATTAAAATAAATAAATAACAGAAATACCTTATTTACGTAAGTATTCATACCCTTTGCTATGAGATTCGAAATTGAGCTCAGGTGCATCCTGTTTCCATTGATCCATTGAGATGTTTTTACAAATTGGAATCCACCTGTGGTAAATTCAATTGATTGGACATAATTTGGAAAGGCACACACCTGTCTATATAAGGTCCCACTGTTGACAGAGCATGTCAGAGCAAAAACCAATCCACGATGTCGAAGGAATTCAAATCAAATCAAATTTTATTGGTCACATACTCATATATAGCAGATGTTATTGTGGGTGTAGTGAACTGCTTGTGTTCCTAGCTCCAACAGTGCAGTAGTATCTAACAATTCAAAACAATACACAAATCTAAAACTAAAATAATGGAATTAAGGATCACATCACCTTTACCATACCTGACACCCTAGACCCACTTCAATTTGCTTACCGCCCCAATAGATCCACAGACGATGCAATCGCCATCACACTGGCCTATCCCATCTGGACAAGAGGAATACCTACGTCAGAATGCTGTTCATTGACTATAGCTCAGCCTTCAACACCATACTACCCTACAAGCTCATAATTATTATAGTTTTTTTTACCTTTATTTAACTAGGCAAGTCAGTTATTAAGAACAAATTCTTATTTTCAATGACGGCTTAGGAACAGTGGGTTAACTGCCTTGTTCAGGGGCAGAACAACAGATTTTTACCTTGTCAGCTTAGGGATTCATCTTGCAACCTTTCGGTTACTAGTCCAACACTCTAACCACTAGGCTACCTGCCGCACCAATCATTAAGATCGGGCCCTGTGTCTGAACCCTGTGCTGTGTAACTGGGTCCTAGACTTCCTGATGGCCACCCCCAGGTGGTGAAGATAGGAAACAACACCTCCACTTCGCTGATCCTCAACACAGGGGCCCCACAAGGATGCGTGCTCAGCCCCCTCCTGTACTCCATGTTCACCCATGACCATGTGGCCACACTTGCCTCCAACTCAATCATCAACTAACAATGATGAGACAGCCTACAAAGAGGAGGTGAGGATCCTGGCAGAGTGGTACCAGGAAAATAACCTCTCCCTGTACGTCCTGTGCCCGCTCCTCGCACTTGCTCTTCACACTCGCCCTGAAGTGCGTGTCACCAGTCCGGTGCCACCTGTGCCGGCTCCACGTACCAGGCCTCCAGTGTGTGTCACCAGTCCGGTACCACCTCCACGCACTAGGCTCCAGTGCGCCTCCCCAGTCCGGTATATCCTGTGCCTGCTCTTCACACTCGCCCTGAAGTGCGTGTCACCAGTCCGGTGCCACCTGTGCCGGCTCCACGTACCAGGCCTCCAGTGCGCCATCCCAGTCCGGTACGTCCTGTGCCTGCTCCTCGCACTTGCTCTGAAGTGTGTGTCACCAGTGCGGTACCACCTGTGCCGGCTCCACGCACTAGGCCTCCAGTGCGCCTCCCCAGTCCGGTACATCCTGCGCCTGCTCCTCGCACTTGCCCTGAAATGTGTGTCACCAGTCCGGTACCACCTGTGACGGCTTCACAGTCCAGAGCTTCCGGCGACGGTTCACAGTCCGGAACCTTCTGTGACGGTCCACAGTCTGGAACCTCCTACGACGGTCCACAGTCTGGAACCTCCTACAACGGTCCACAGTCCAGAACCTCCTACGACGGTCCACGGTCCGGAACCTCCTACGACGGTCCACGGCCCGGAACCTCCTACGACGGTCCACGGTCCGGAACCTCCAGCGAGGGTCAACGGTTCAGAGCTTCCAGGCAAGGTGTCCAGTCCCACTCCAGGGCAGGAGCTTTCCTCTGCGCCGGTGCCCAGTCCAGGCACGGCGTCCAGTCCCGCTCCATGGCAGGAGCCTTCCTCTGCGCCGATGTCCAGTCCAGGCATGGCGTCCAGTCCCGCTCCAAGGCCGGAGCCTTCCTCTGCGCCGGTGCCCAGTCCAGGCACGGCGTCCAGTCCTGCTCCATGGCTGGAGTCTCCTTCTGCGCCGGTGCCCAGTCTAGGCACGGCGTCCGGTCCCGCTCCGTGGCGGGGGTCCTTCCTCTGCGACGGTGCCCAGTCCAGGCATGGCGTCCAGTCCTACTCCATGGCAGGAGCCTCCCTCTGCGCCGGTACCCAGTCCGGATACGGTGTCCGGTCCAGCTCCATGTCCAGAGCCTTCCTCTGCGCCGGTGCCCAGTCCAGGCACAGCGTCCAGTCCCGCTCCAAGGCCGGAGCCTTCCTCTGCGCCGGTGCTCGGTCCAGGCACGGCGTCCAGTCCCGCTCCAAGGCCGGAGCCTTCCTCTGCGCCGGTTCCCAGTCCAGGCACGGCGGCCAACTCAGCTCCATGGTCGGAGCCTTCCTCGTCGCCAGTGCGGTACCACCTGTGCCGGCTCCACGCACTAGGCCTCCAGTGCGCCTCCCCAGTCCGGTACATCCTGTGCCAGCTCCTCGCACTCGCCCTGAAGTGTGTGTCACCAGTCCGGTGCCAATTGTGCCGGCTCCACGCACCAGGCTTCTTGCGACGGTTCACAGTTCAGAGCTTCCGGGCGACGGTCCCCAGTCCAGAGCTTCCGGCGACGGCCCCCAGTCCAGAGCTTCCGGCGACGGTCCCCAGTCCAGAGCTTCCGGCGACGGTCCACAGTCCAGAGCTTCCGGCGACGGTTCACAGTCCGGAACCTTCTGTGACGGTCCACAGTCTGGAACCTCCTACCACGGTCCACAGTCTGGAACCTCCTACGACGGTCCACAGTCTGGGACCTCCTACAACGGTCCACAGTCCGGAACCTCCTACGACGGTCCACGGTCCGGAACCTCCTACGACGGTCCACGGCCCGGAACCTCCTACGACGGTCCACGGTCCGGAACCTCCAGCGAGGGTCAACGGTTCAGAGCTTCCAGGCAAGGTGTCCAGTCCCACTCCAGGGCAGAAGCTTTCCTCTGCGCCGGTGCCCAGTCCAGGCATGGCGTCCAGTCCTGCTCCATGGCAGGAGCCTCCCTCTGCGCCGGTACCCAGTCCGGATACGGTGTCCAGTCCAGGCACAGCGTCCAGTCCAGCTCCAAGGCCAGAGTCTTCCTCTGCGCCGATGTCTAGTCCAGGCACGGCGTCCTGTCCTGCTCCATGGCCGGAGCCTCCTTCTGCGCCAGGGCCCAGTCCAGACACGGCATCCAGTCCCGCTCCTAGGCCGGAGCCTTCCTCTGCGCCGGTGCCCAGTCCAGGCACGGCGTCCAGTCCCGCTCCAAGGCCGGAGCCTTCCTCTGCGCCGGTTCCCAGTCCAGGCACGGCGTTCAACCCAGCTCCATGGCCGGGGTCCTCCTCTGCGCCGAGACCCAATCCAGGCATGGCATTCTACCCTGCTCCATTGCCGGACCAGTGGTCTGGGCAGGGGGCAAAGTCCCGCACCAGAGCCGCCACTGATGCTGGCTGATCCGCGAACGGAGTGGGTACTTCGGAGTGGGTACTGCCCACCCGGACCCTCCGCTATAGAGTCAGGTTTTGCGGCCGGAGTCCGCACCTTTGTCACCGACTGACCATAGAGAGCCTTTTTATTCTCTATTTTGGTTAGGTCAGGGTGTGACTAGGATGGGTAATCTAGGTTGTTTTATTTCTATGTTGGCCTGGTATGGTTCCCAATCAGAGGCAGCTGTTTAGCGTTGTCTCTGATTGGGGATCATATTTAGGCAGCCATTTCCCCACTGGTTTTTGTGGGATCTTGTTTATGTGTAGTTGCCTGTGAGCACTCCATAGCTTCACGTGTCGTTTGCTCTTTATGGTTTTTTGTGCGGTTCACTTCTAATAAAATGTCGAACCGATTTCACCCTGAGCTTTGGTCTGAATGTTATTACGACGATCGTGACACTCCCTCAACGTCAACTACTCCCCTTGGTTCTTTCCTCAGGTGTTACTGACTCTGTTTTCATGTCGATGCGTTGTTTGTGTTTCTGCCTATTGGAAGGAAGGAGCAAAATGGAGACGTGATCTGATTTGCCAAAGGAATGGCGGGGGAGGACCTTGTAGGTGTCCCGAAAGGTGAGTAGCAGTAGTCTAGTGTTTATCCTAAGTGAGTACTACAGTCAATGTGTTGATAGAACTTCGGTAGCATTTTTCTCAAATTTGCTTTGTTAAAATCCCCAGCTACAATAACTGCAGCCTCAGGATATGTGGTTTCCAGTTTGCATAAAGTCCAGTGTAGTTCCTTGAGGCCCGTCATGGTATAGGCTTGAGGGTGAGTATACACGGCTATGACTATAACCAAAGAGAATTCTGTTGGGAGCTGACATGGTCGAAATTTGATTGTGAGGTATTCTAGGTCGGTTGAACAAAAGGACAAAAGGACAAAATAACTTTTTGAACAAAAGTTTCTGTATGTTATCAAAGTCATACCATTAGTAGTTAATCATGAGATATACACCCCCGCCTTTCTTCTTCCCGGAGAGTTGTTTATTCCTCTCTGCGCGATGAACTGAGAACCCAGCTGGCTGTATGGATGAGGACAGTATATCCCGAGAGAACCATGATTCTGTGAAACAGAGTATGTTACAGCCCCTGATGTCTCTCTGGAAATAGATCCTCACCCTGAGATTGTCTACTTTATTGTCCAGAGACTGAACATTAGTGAGTAATATACTCGTAAGCGGTGGATGGTGTGCGCGCCTCCTGAGTCGGACTAGAAGTCCACTCCGAAAAATTATCCGAGACAGGATTTTGTCGAGGCACAGATCTGGGGAAGGGTAACAAAACCTTTCTGCAGCATTGAAGGTCCCCAAGAACACAGAGGCCTCCATCATTCTTAAATGGAAGAAGTTAGGAACCACCAAGACTCTTCCTAGAGCTGGCCACCATGCCAAACTGAGCAATCAGGGGAGAAGGGCTTTGGTCAGGGAGGTAACCAAGAGCAAAGTACAGAGATATCCTTGATGAAAACCTGCTCCAGAACGCTTAGGACCTCAGACTGGGGCAAAACTGACAGAACTTGAGAGGATCTGCAGAGAAGAATGGGAGAACCTCCCCAAATACAGGTGTGTCAAGCTTGTAGCGTCATACCCAAGAAGACTCGAGGATGTAATCGCTGCCAAAGGTGCTTCAACAAAGTTCTGAGTAAAGGGTCTGAATACCTATGTAAATGTGATATTTCAGTTAGATTTTTTATTTGCAAACGTTTCTAAAAAACGATTTTTGCTTTGTCATTATAGGGTATTATATGTAGATTGACAGGGAAAAAATGGTATCCGTTTCAGAATAAGACTGTAATGTAACAAAATGTGGCTAAAGGTCAAGGGGTCTGAATACTTTCCGAATGCACTGTAATCACACCGGTAATAGATCCATTGTTGTATTACTTGTGAGGCACAGCTGAGTGAGCATACATTTCAATAATTCGCTTTTATTTTTTATTTTACTGGGCTGACGGTGCCTGCATCTGATGGTGAGTCTCATCGGAGGAAGAGAGCAGCAGGTTGAGGGTCCGTCTCTCCCTTTCCTCCACTGACTCCGACCAAAAAGGGACACCGTCTTCCAGCTGATGGTGAAACTCGAGTCGCACCACATTGGTTCTGCCTCATGCACAAATCCATGTTGTTACTCCTATGAACGGAGAAAATGAAATATTCCTCGATATTAAAAAAAGACCCGAGCCACTAATAAAAACCGCACGGCAAGCGTTACCGGAGCGCCAAGTCTAGGTCCAAAAGGCTTCTTAACAGCTTCAACCCCCAAGCCATAAGACTCCTGAACAGCCAATCAAAGGGCTACCCAGACACCTCTTTTACGCTGCTGCTACTCTCTGGTTGTTATCTATGCATAGTCACTTTAACTCTACAATTGTTTAGTTTCAGTTGTTTAGTCCAATATTGTAGATTGATTCAGTTAAACCAAAGTGCTGACTGAAAATGGAGTGAGTGAAGGAGAAGAGATTTACTTATGTACATATTACCTCGACTAACCGTTGCCCCCGCACATTGACTCTGTACCGGTACCCCCTGTATATAGCCTCCCTATTGTTATTTTACTGCTGCTGTTTAAATATTTATTTCTTTATATTTTTTCTTAACACTTAAACTTCTTAAAGCATTGTTGGATAAGGGCTTGGAAGTAAGCATTTCACTGTAAGGTCTAAACCTGTTGTATTCGTCGCATGTGACAAATATAAATTTGATTTGATTTGACCTTCCTACTCGTTCATTACTGCTGCAGTGCTTGTTGTAGCGCTGACTGGAAATAGGAAGAACGCGCATTTTATGGCTGATAAAAGTGTTGACAGTAAGAACCTAACATGAACTCACTCATCAAAACAGCAGCGCTTTGCTGTTTCCGTTGACAGTCTCTCTAGTCATGGTTTTAAACGTTTTGAAAAATCTCACAATGTCAACTTTGCTGTAGCTTCCTTTAATGCCTGTTACATTACCGCAGACATGGTCATCTGAGCCATCCGATTGGCGAGCGCTAGCCCTACGCTAGCCCTATAGTGCACTTCATTCGTACCTTCAGACAGAGTTCGTACCTTCAGATACATGGAATTGTTCAAAATGGCAACAGTTGCCTACCCAGCGCACAGGGCAGCTGAATCTGGTGCGCCTGTCGTCAACAGCCTGAGACGAATTAAGAAAACAGGAACACAAGGCTTTATGGATGGGTTTTTTACAGTAATGTTTGGCGATCGACTAGGAATGCCTTGGAGATCCACTGGTTGGTGACCAATGCTCTAGAAAGTTGAGTGATGTTCAGTCTCGCGCTTTTCTCTGCGGGCTAATATTTGGGCTAATATTTATTCTGCATGGCAGTCCTAGGGGGCTACTGCGCTCCCGCGCACGAAAGCAGTTTAGAGGGAACATTAGCTGACACCACATTCTTCCTGCATACATCTCTGAATCTTCATTCAGAGGATATAGTGTATTTAACAGAGTTCTTGGAAAACATGGTCACATATAAAACCGAGGGAGATTTTACCTAAATTCTCTTACCAAACTTTGCATCTGCATAGTTCTTCCGGTAAATGTGTTTTTGTCAAATGTTCATTGTAAATTGTTAAAAGTAGTCAGTGTGCATAGAGTTGGATGGTTTGTTCAACTTTGAAAATCAATGGTTTTTGTTTGGCCGGGAGAGCAATTCCATTAACGTGGAACTGCCCAGAAACAACTCCATTGGAATTTCACACACCTTGCTCTTCTAGAAAGAAATATATATCTGTCTACAGAGATCACACAATGTGTTGAATTGCATTAGTCCTTTGTGAGAGATAGCTTTGATGTAAAGATGTGAAAAACCTGAGCAACCTTTAGAGGGTCTTAACCACAGGTTACTGCCAATAGGAATTACAGTGGATCTTGGGTATTCCAAGAAGGCTTCCAGAACTCAAATACACCAGTTTGTGTTGCGAAAGCACTAACAAGAATATGAAAAACATTATTTTGTACTAAGAAGCCCACATAGTCAGAGAAGGTAAAAAGCATGAGGTAAAAGAATGCATTAAGTCAGAATAACGATATGCTCTCTTGCTGTTATGTGAATGAAAGAAGCACTAATGAGCTTGGATAAATGTGAACCTGTAGAGACGCCACAAGCCCCTAGGCCTTTCTCAGCTTCAAGTTCCCTGGTGGAGCTTCAACTAGAACAAAATGTCAGCGTTGTTTCTCAATATGGCGTATTGTACATGTAAGGTTGCGGCAAAAATAACCAGAAATAGAAATGCTCACAGCGCAGTAAGGCGAAGGACTTCAGCAAAGTGAAACAGTAGACTACTGCATGTCAGTGGAGGAACAACTAGAGAAGTTTGCCACAGTCATTTGTGCGAGACCAGATAATGCCTCCAATTTGCGAAACGCAATTACCCAATCACTGCGGTTGACACCCATAAGACCTTTCAAGAAGACAGCACAAATGGTCTCTCTATTAAAAGGCAGAGCATGGAGGGAAGGAGAACCGGGAGAACGAGAGGCAGAAAGGCAGAGAGAAAGAGAAGGAGAGAGAGATGAGATCTACCCTGCTAGTAAACACACACGGCCAAGTCTGTACACTCCCTCTGTGTAAACAGCATTGTTTACCCCCCGCGGTGAGAGAGAGGCATTCATAAGTCATTCTCTGCCATTTCTTCAGCCCCCAATCTCCCTCTCTCTTTTCTGGGACGAGTGCAAGGCATGGAGAGTGAGCTGGGCAGGGCTGAACGCTACAGAGGGAGAAAAAACCCCACTAAGACGAGCTTGAGTTATCTTTCCCACGTGAAGCTTCGTGTGAGATCAAACAAAGAGTGATTCCTCCAAGCAGCATTCCGAGTAAATGGAGCAGGTTGTTATTCCTCCCCTCGCAGGCCCCTCCAAGCCTCTCGGCTGGCAGACATCAATAGCTAGGCTGTGCCTGTCTGGGATATGACTCTGTGGCACTGTCTTTGCTGTCTCTCCAGTCTTCACTCCAGTACATTTTATTCAACAAGCCAAGGATGCTGACTGAGAAATGTAAAAACCAGGGCCAGACGACATGCATCAAGCGTGAAGTGCCTGCTTTCCATGCTGGAGTATTTTCAGCCAGTCTAATAAACTTAATGGTCTTCTATCTCCCGGTAAATTAGTTTGTCAGGTGGCTTAATTTCATCCTGACATTTTAAAATATCCCTATTTATGCAAATGATGCCGGCGAGAGTAGAGAGATAGCTGTTAAAAAGCACCTTACTGGGCAAGACTAAACGAGCATGCATATGCATCAGTGGTTAATAAAAGGAGAGTATTCATAAATAAGATTTTTTTTTTATTCCGGGTTTAGCTGGAAAATCAACGTTTCAAGCGCTGCAATGCAACAGAATGACTGATACTGTCATAAACGTCTTCCAAATGACGATTTAACACGACAGTTGACTTACAATGCAGCATACACAATGTGCTAGCAACCTGAAATGATGCCTTCATATCAAACACTTCAGTCCCTATAACAGATTTAAACACTGTTCAAAGTAAAAAACTACAACCTGTGATGATTCACAATGTCTCAAGTGAGAGAGGTCAAATATGAAACCATATCAAATATTGAATATATCAATAATACATTGGGATGTGATCCCGGAGAATGATTCAGACAGCGCCCAAATGAGGTGTTCAGGCCCTCGTAAGCCCTCGTCATTCATTGTACGTACGCATTTCAGATGAGAAGGCGCTCTCTGGATAATTCATCTTCATTTCATATTTCATAGGGAACGGGGAACAGGGAGAACATTTCATAGTTGAGAGTCTTTTTGAAGAGAGTTTGGCACCCTGTTTCATCAGGAGAGGACTAAGTGGGGTAGAGAAGTGTGTGTGTGTGTGTGTGTGTGTGTGTGTGTGTGTGTGTGTGTGTGTGTGTGTGTGTGTGTGTGTGTGTGTGTGTGTGTGTGTGTGTGTGTGTGTGTGTGTGTGTGTGTGTGTGTGTGAATGCGTGTGAATGCGTGTGAATGCGTGTGAATGCGTGTGAATGCGTGTGTGTGTGAATGCGTGTGTGTGTGAATGCGTGTGTAGGGAATTTCTGACACACTGACCTGGCCTAAAATTCCCCTCTCTTCCATTCATTATACAGATGATCCTCTAAACGAGCCAAAGGTGACGTGCATTTTTTATACCTCAACTATTTCTCAAGTGGAGTGCATAAGTAGCATCTTCAGGATCTTGTTTGACTTGATAGAGCAGAATGGTAGATATCACAGTGCCTCTATATTGTTCAGCGGCACAACAAACCATGTTACGGTATGATCTAATAGAGGTCTATGGGGGCGTTTGAGGTGCTGGGAATTTCATTTTAATTTGAGTAATGTTACACACCTTCAGAAATTCTGCGAGGTGACTTAAACGAAAGCAGACAGATACACAAACAATGATTAAAAGCTTGGTTAAGTTTGTTCTTCGTAATTACCACTGAGGATTCGTCCTGCATGCAAAATCACACCGCAAAACGCAAATCCCTATTGAAAAGTGTTTGTGATGACTTGAATTAACTGCCTGCCTCCCTGTCTTCCCCCAACCCCCCACAAAAAACCCCAGTGGGTAGCATCCAGGAGCCTGAAGTGGAAAACAGGAATAGGAATAGGGCCAATCACGCAGCACAACATAATAGCCAGTTACACAGGCATAACAGATGCATCCGTTCACTGTCACCACGCTTCAGTCAGAACGATTACCAGTCAGATGTCTTGATTTATTCTGATAAACACAAGCAATATGAGAAAAAGGGCAATCTAGCCAGGTGGAGGTACCATGAGAGAGAGAGAGAGATAGAGAGAGAGAGAGAGAGAGAGAGAGAGAGAGAGAGAGAGAGAGAGAGAGAGAGAGAGAGAGAGAGAGAGAGAGAGAGAGAGAGAGAGAGAGAGAGAGAGAGAGAGAGAGAGAAATGAATTTGTGGATAAGTCTTGCGCTTGTTCATCCAAGGATGTTTCTTCCTTCCTTCCTTCACAGTCAGGTTATTGGGTTGATGATGGAAAGAGCGAAGCAGCTCCAATCCACCCATAGTGGAAGTTGGTTGATGGAGCTTTGCTGTTGCTGAGCTAGGCCTTCTCATTAGCCCCATGCAGTGACTCCTCTCTGTCTGGTCTACGTGAGTCATCATCATCACAACGTACAGCACAACTCAGACTCAGAAACCGTACGCCAAATACACAAACTCTCATTAAGAGAGAAACTCTCCTTATGTAACCTCTGAAGTACATAATAACCATGTATTAATCACATGAATGGGTGTTTTCCCCTCCGTCTCTAACTCAGTCTCTCTATCGGCCCAAATTGGGCAGCTGTGCTGGACTCAACAGAAGTCCTAACTCTGATGTGATGAAGGTTGCTGCTGTAGGAGAAAGAGGGTTAGGTTAGCTTCTCTTCTCTGCTCTGCGTACATCTCCATGCTAAAGACCCTGATGGGATATTTACTTCTATGCTGAGCTTTCACTGGTTTGCTACCTTTTCTAGGTACTGTGGGTGTACATGGAAGTGGATGTAATTGAAGCTCTCTGTGCGTCCTAGAGAGTCATAGCAGAGTGAAGAAGGAGCAGAGCACAATGCCTTTGTGAGAGCTCGGAAGGCCGGCCCCCCGTTCGAATAGAAATGTCAACGTGATGGATTTAAGTCAAATTTGAAAGCTCTGCTTAAAAGCTGAGTGGCGTTATGGATGAAATAGGTTGAAGCTAAGCAAAGCACTCTTTCCATCCTTTTCCCTCCCTCCCTCTTTCCTCCTTTGTTCCACAAACCCCAACCCAGCACCAGGTGAAATAGGTCCTGGTCAGCAGTAGGCGGTGGCTCGCTGTGTATGAATAGGCTTCACCTGCAGGAGCACTTAGCATGTCACACGCAAGACGCCCACCCACCCACCTGCCCACCTGCTGCCACAAGCCTGCTCGCCTGCCACCCCTCAGAGCACCATAGACAGTAGATGGTTGGGAGAAATCACAGTGACAGGGCGGGCAGGCTATTGTGTACTGTGCCTTGTTCGTCCTCACAAAGACTGGCATTCACATACTGTAACATCCACCTGATCTGTCCTTGTTTTGGAAGTAGGATTTAGCCTAGCTATTGCCCCAGCTTGCAAGAGCAGCACATTGTAAGGTGCACCCATCAAAAGTGCATCCACTGTAATTTCTCTGGCAGTGGAAATGAGTACAGTAGGAAGTGGAGATGCCACTCAAGCAGTATGTAGTCTATGTTGATGTGATGTCTCCATGTCAATGCCTGGCTCCTCTATCCTGCCTATTAGACAGTATATAAACCTGGACAGAATGAGGTTTCTCCTCTTCTCCCACTGCTGGACCTATAAGCATCAAATCAATAGTGACCTGATTCCATATGTCAATGGCATTCAAACCCAAGGGGCCAGGGTTCTGGTCTAGAAGGACGGTTTCGACTGCTCCTACAGTTTTGCTTCGGTACTGATGCCCGGCCCAGAAATACTATTTCCACACACGGCCACAGAGACTAGTCGGATTTGAAAATTCCTAATCAGACACTTTAGTCATTACCTTTTGTGCACAAAAACATTCATTGACTTATTAAAATAATTGTTGCTGAGGCACTCACAGTCATGTTTTTGGATGACGTGATGACGTCGTCGCTACTCACACCGCTCCCTGTGCACTAGTGCGCATGTGATGTTGGTCCGTGTAAAGCGGACGCAGGGGGTATGCCAATGTGAGTAGATTACCTTGAAACAAAATGGTTGGACATCTTGGATGCAGTCTTCAGTTCTTGTTACGCCTCATTGTTCAAACCACCATTGCCCTTTACCGTCACAGGAATAAGTCACCCCTCTCCTTTCTATTTTCCATATTGATATGAGTTGATTTGATTGGAGTGCTGGAGGGCACACACGCAGGCTGTGTTCATCCGCAAGCCGTGTTCATCATCAAGGCAAGCTGTGACGGGTGTCGTTTTATTAACAGACGGGCGAGTGGCAATCTGGGAGATATACATTTTCCAGGAAGTCATTCTGTCCATCAGCGAGCAGCTTCCCTGAGTCACACTGTGGCACCTTAATGAAAATCCATAGCTTTTTGAAATATTCTGAGACGGAGGTATTGTAAATGGGAAGAGCAAACGACACACACAAAGTAAAACAAACAGCAAAGATTCCCAGACGACAGAAATGGCAAACAAGTCGACCTAAAGCAGCTCAAATAAATAGAAATTATATTTCAGCAAGCATGGAAGTCTTGAGGATTTGGCAATGCTAAGCAGGCCCATTTTTTTGGAGCACAACATGCACAATGGTAAAATATTAATTGATTGTGTATGCTCAAACATTTATCTCAGCCAATTATAAATGCCAATCTGAAAATTCATTAAAACTCTTTAGGCTTTGACAAATGATAATTTTCCTTTAAGTGGAAAGAGAAAGACATTGTATCTGTGTTGTATTGTTCCTTCAGCCATTGTCTATTGTATTTATTGTGTGGGTGAACAATCACAATTAACAAAGCATCACTTCAGTTCAATGAGAAGGGGGGACATTTAATTGATCATTTAGAGCCGCGCATCAGAATTCTGTACAGCACTAAAGACATCACCAACCCGATGTTCTTGCCGAGCTTTACAAAGCTTTCCCATTTGAGTAGCTGTCACCCGATTAGAAAAGCTATGCTTCTTTTCTCTACACAGGGTCACTAATGGAACATTTCACACTCGTCACGGTGGCACAATTGACAGTACAATAGCTCTGTTAGATTTAGTACAGATTTCAGATATTATACTAATTCAGTGTAATATTCCAGTGATGCACTGAAATGGGATCTACCATGCATTGCTATAATTTTCAGCTCAGACACTCACAGTGCAGTAAAGTCAAGCCCTTGGCTAGTTCTCTTCCACTGCCGTCTCTATCTTTAAACAGTTTCACTCTTTAAAAATTCTGTCTTTTAGTCTGGCACCAGCTCTTAAAGTAAAACAAAAAACTCCCCGATCACTCATTAGCAAGAAGGGCACTTCAGTTTTTGAGCCGTAGTTTGTTTCAGTACATACGTAGCCAATGTTTTTGAGTGCGTTTAATGTTTGTGTATGTATTTGAAATCGATGTGTTTCTTTTCTCCTTCTGACTTCTGTTTGATCTTATTTGACCGTGCAAATCAATAAGCGTCATAGTTAGCTTGTTCAATATTTATGACTCTCGGTGGGGTATGTCTGTGGTCTAACTGTAGCAATTACATCCAAAACTCTTGAATGCTTTTCTAATAACTTGCTATTCAGGGAAAGGGAGAATATTCAATATTCTGTCAAGGAAAATGATATTCTCTCCTCTTGATTACGCGAGCGGTGTTCTGAAAGGATAAAGCTGGAGCCCTCTGCCTCGGCACTCTCTGTCCTCTCACACAAACAATAAGTGCTAAAGTACAAAGTGCACTCCAATATGGCTTTCAGACCCCTTCCATGAATGCCCTTTGCATCAAATTGAAAAGGGTGCTTTCCAAGCCAAGTCCCTTAAAGGTAACATGAAAAAAAGGTAACATGAAAAATCTGCAAGAATGCTACTCAATTATCTCTCTCTGTACTAAGGCTGCCAAATAGCCTTCAACAAATTGAAGATGGTTACAGTGGATGCCAGCAAATGGACTGAATCTCGCTCAAGTATTTAGAGTATGAAATGGTATGAGACAGACGGCGTCTTGCTGCCGAGAGGCAGAAGATGTAATTTTGGCGGTGAATGGAACGGAACACTGAGAAGCACATAAAGCCACAGAGCAACAAAGAGCCACAGTTACAGAAGGAAACAGAAATAGCCCTCGCTGTGCATTCCTTCCATGCTGTCGTCTAGAATTTCTTCACCATTGTTCCCGAATGTATGATGATGGCTTGATGTTCTGCATGTAAGATATTTTTCCTTCGTTCGGTGTGTGGAACCAAATGCCATTGTCATGGTGAACATGGATCATTTTGTACGATCGGGTCAGGGTTTACTCGCTGTGAGCTTAGTCTCTGGGTTTCACATAATAAATAGCACCATTTACAATACATTAACACAGGCAGGACATGTACATGTACGTATGGCCCTGTTCACCTGACCGAGGAACAGAGTGTAATATGGTCTATTACCTGTAATATATCTTCTCTCATCTAAAATATATCATCCATAGGTCCGTCTGTGGGGTAAGCGGACTTATCATGTGATATCACACAAATAAAGCATTAACCAGTTGGGCTATTTAGTACCTCATTGTTATGAGTGAATGACCCTCTCCTCACACAGGTGACAACCTCCAAGGGAACAATTCGAGGCATTTTCCTCCAGCAGCCGTGGCATGGAGAGGCAAAACACCAATGCCCCAGCCCAGAATGGAGAGACCAAGCTGGGAGAAATAACCTCTCAGCTTGGCCTCTCTGACTCCCATATCCTTCATCTCCTCCAGTCGACATGACGCAACCTCTGCTGCACCCACCTCGCGGCCAGCAGCCATTACCGTAACGTAGAGGTTTTAAACAGGGGACGATAGATGCGGCCGCTGTCCGCCGCCAAAGCCTCACACATCCCTCCTCCTCGGCATTCCACACCATTACTCGCTGAGCTTGGCCGCTCCTTCGCTCTCTGTTTTTTTTCTTCATTTCTCTGTATGTGCTGTAAAAATATATAAATATCTGGAGGCGTAAGCCACATCCAATAAAGCACACCAGATGAGAAAGACTGTGACAGACGATCACACCATTTGAGGAGTGGGAAGCAAGATTTATTCCCCTGTTAAGGTGGCTAAAGCACTGGAGCGAGGCTGTGGAACAATAAGACAGATGGCCATCCATCGCCGTGGTGTGGTGTTAGGTGTAATGTTTTAGAGAAGCAGGGTGTACGCCTACAAGCAGGATTGCTTCAAACGTCTGCACCATATTCAAGTTAGGAACATTGACCTTGTACTAAGCATTAAAGGGCAAAGCAGTGGCTAGGTCTATGAACAAATAAAATAAAATAAAAGTTTAACAACAGTGAGGAATAAAATATAGTCCAAAGTGTTTACGACCATAGAATTCAATTACTAAGGACTATCACATATTAAATGCATTATAGACTATTAAAGGTAACGCAGATTAATTCGCTTTTAACTTTGCTGACAATGAGATAAAGACACAGAACTTATCTTGCTGCCTGTCTCTGAGAGCAGAGCACCAGCTGCTGCTTGCCTGCCATGTGAACGTTATCACCCAGTTGATGTCAATTAGCCGCTAATACCTTCAAATCAATTACATATGCATAAATGAACAGAACATTGTATTAAACCCAATAAAACAAAAGGCTGATGAGCTGCTTTGATCTGCCATGTGTGACTCTGTTGTGAGGACCCTGGCAGGTGGCCGAATAGCGCCTGACGGACAAGCTAGCAGCGTCACCGAGACCCGACCTTGCCCGCCATGCAGAAATGCTTTGAAATCCATTCTCTATTGAATGGAGCCATCACTGGAATAGCTAATGGAACAGAACTGCAACTGCCACTCTCTGTGGCTTCAAAGCACCTCACCACATCAAAACATTAGCTAACCGTCACTCTTCTTTACCCTCCGTGGAAAATATGAAAATATGTCAACAGTCATTCTACCACAATGGAACAGCGAAGAGAGAAAAGCTCAAATTCATGACAGCTAAGCTAGTGCTTGGGTTGACAGACAGCACGTTCACTCTGCGCGCGGCGTGGTGACTGAAACACAAGCTGGTTTATGTGGCGCAAATCTAGGCTAGGCTAATGCTAGGTTGAGTGATAGCACACCCGTCAAGCAGCTAGTACGCTGCATGAGTAAAAACACACTGATGAAAGGTGGAAAATTCAAGAGCAGTGTCAGTAATTGACCTGACATGCACCTCAGTGTTGCTCAGTGGGGAAGAGGAGCGGCTAGCATGGCCTCCCTCGTGTTGACACGTGCAGAGGGACCAGCTCTCTGTCAGGTTGCTGAGGAAAAGGAGATGGTGGAGGAGGAGGAGGAGGAGGAGGAGGGCTGGGATTGTGTCTCCTTCTCTGTTCCATTTCGGAACGTACCACTCAGCCCCTCTGTCCCAGGGGTGCTGTCCCCAAAAAGCAGCTAGATCTCTCATCGTCAGTGCATGGCAGCATATCTCTCTAAAGTGCTGGGATGGATGGTACAGAACGGTACTTTAGATTACTCTCGGATACGGGAGAATATCAGCATACCACCAAACATGACATACAATGCTGCAGCTGCACTGTGGCAAAGTGCACTGAAGCATCACAGGAATAGCTAACACTTAGGAACGATCAAGTTTTGAGCAGATCAGTCTCTCTCAGAGTCTCACTAATTAACATTTTGGGGCTCACCCCTGCCACGTTAGTAACATGACGATTGTCTATATACACAATCTACATTTCGTAAAAATCCCTCTAGGATCAAGCAATGAGATGTCATTATGTTCCCTTGATTTAATACAGTGATGTATTTTACCCAGCAGCTGGGATTTATTTCGAGGTTCATCCAGATTCCCTTCTTTATCTCTGAGTGATGGCGTGAATTCCCTACGCCACTTTTACATAAATGATGCAGAACATGCAGAGGAATTTGTACCGCTAAATGCTACACTGAAAACAATACCATACATCTTCTCAGTGGTTTTTGTTGTGAAACTCCAACACCCTTCGAACAGTCCTCGGGGGAAACACCCCAAATTCATTTGAGCATGTTAAAATTCAGAAATGCAGAGTGGAAAATAAATGACGTGATGTGGTTAAGAGCAATATGGTGCTGTTATGGAGGACGTACAATGGAGTACCTTGTCACCTACTATAACGTCAGCGAGGCCATCTAGTGCCATTAAGAACTAAAGCTCCCATCTCTCTCTTTCCCCAGTGATTGGTGTTATAGAATGTAACATGGACTTCTGTCATGTGGATTCTGCCTGCAGCAAACTAACATCAGCCCAAGTCATGAATGAATGGATGAAATATGAATGTGCACAGAGTGAATGCACACACAATGCACCCCAAAAACACACAGACAGGCACACGCACCTCACTTATTTAAACAACAACTCCGGGAACAGCTTAATCTCACATTCGCCCTTGTAAATACATGCATGAATTGAATTTCATTTACATTTTTCATATTTTCATCGGTCAAGTGCCTGAAACCAAAAGCGTGCGAGCTCCCCATCTAACTTACAAAACAGGCGCATAAATCATGCAGTGACCTTTCAGTGTCGGAACAAGTGGAGGACATGGTTTGGATATCCGTAGGCCTCGCTCCCTAGAGAGTGTGTGTGCTTACACGGTAATAAGCTACACTCCATTCCCAAGTTTCCTCTCTCTCTCTGGTGTGTGTCCCAAATGGCACCATATTCCCTAAATAGTGCACTACTTTTGACTGGAGCTCTATGGGTACCTGGTCAAAAGTAGTGAACTACATGTACAGGTAAATAGGGAATAGAGTACCATTTGAGACTCCACAGTAGCATGGTGCCAGGCCCTTCAAACAAGCCCTTAATAATCAACAGGGCCACATGGTGAAGGACGACCCCCACAGTGGAGGTCTGAGAAGGCAGGGAGGAATAAACTTTCCTCTGGGCCTACCATTCTTCTACCAGTCTTCTAATCAACCCCCCAATGTCGTATGTCCTCTATGCCCAAGCCACTCAACCCCCCCAGTGCCCCTATACTATCATTCAATCACACTCACACTAACAAGTACAGCACTTCTAAAATGAAGGGTAGCAAGATAGGCCGGCTGTACAAGTGTTGAACAGCTAGTCCCTACTTGACTGGACATCACTTGAATATTGATTGCATACAGCAACAATCACAATAAACAGGCTAGTGCCAAATTTGGGACTGTCTAGTGCATTATCGCCACGTACAAACACATACAGTAGAATATCAACAGGTTCATTGACTTACTCGCTATCCCCCAGCCACATGTGGCATGATGTAATCAGAGCACTGATAACCAAGCCCTTTAATCATCGTACATCACAATCAGGACAACACATCAACATGAATGAATAATCATTGTTGCAGAGAGTGCTATGGAAATAGCTAATTTCCTCCCTGTTGATTCTGTGCATTGTGTAAATACCATTAGACACATGCCCAAAACATCATTAATCATGCCTGGGGAAATCATCCTCACGTTATTTCAATTTCCTAGAATAAGAGCTGTTTTCACAGAAGATTCATTAATCAATTGCATCTCATTATCACCGTATGGATCTTTCCTGTGGCATTATTCCATCGCCATGGCGCCATGTGTATCGACGAAAAACAGTATTGGATTTCTTCCCATTTCATTAGAGAGAGATATATCTTGGGTTCTTTCCAACATGCGTTGCTGTGTATCTAATAGTTGATATCATATCTGAAATTATGATAAACAATTATGTTCAACAAGAAATTTTTTCAGCGTTGTGAGAGGAGTTGGCAGAAGGTTAATTGTTTGTGGGTCAAAAAAAAAAAAACAGGAAGTGAACACACTCGGTTTATGTTAATACGGTTTGAAGAGTTTTTATGCAATTAATACATTTACATTTTCCATTACCTAAAACCTTGTTAGGTCATGTTTTGATATTTATGAATTTCATTAATAAACCCTTTTTTTTATGGTGGCTCACATGCTTATAAAATACGAGGCAGACAGCTAGATAAGCAGCCATATCTAACATTCATCATTAGTTATTTAACTTAGTCAAGCAAACAAAACACAACATAGTTACAATACTAATGAGACGTTAGACCTTTTCTTCCTGCCGCCATTTTAATTATGAAATGTGAAATGTTGTGTGCCATGCCTTTAATGATTCTGTTTTAATGGAACTCCAAATTAATTGTGTACCCTGGCACTGCCATAGCACATTAAAACACTTCTGGGAATTACTATAATGAAGAATCAATGGAGCAACATATTACGTCTAGGTGTTCATCGATACGCACTATAAACATGGAACACGGGTGCTACTTGTGAATTCAACTCATGGTGCTGTTCAGTGATCAGAGTTGGGGAGATGCGATTGCTCTTGTGCATCTGTGTGGTGTACAAATTAATCACTATTTCATCTGGAGCTTCCCATTTCTAAATTATGACCGTAGGGAACGAGTGACCACATTTCACCAATTAAATGTATGAGCAATATTTTTGAACGCTGTGAAAATTATGCTAATGAAATGATACCAAAGAACAGACAGGGTAGGACCTTCAAAACTACAAAAGCAGATCTCCAAAGTCAAGAAATGGAACTATTTCAAAATTCGAATTGTCGATTGAATTAACAATCATCTAGATCACCGATAGAAACAATACATGACCAAAAGTATGTGGACAGCTGCTCATCGAACATCTCATTCCAAAAGCATGGGCATTAGTATGAAGTTGGTCCCCCCTTTGCTGCTATAACAGCCTCCACTCTTCTGGGAAGGCTTTCCACTAGATGTTGGATCACTGCTGCGGGGACTTGCTTCCATTCGGCCACAAGAGCATTAGAGAGGTCGAGCACTGATGTTGGGCGATTAGGCCTGGCTAACAGTCGGCGTTCCAATTCATCCCAAAGGTGTTCGATGGGGTTGAGGTCAGGGCTCTGTGCAGGCAAGTCAAGTTCTTCCACACCTATCTCAACAAACTGTTTCTGTATGGACCTCACTTTGTGCACTGGGGCATTGTCATGCTGTAACAGGAAAGGGCCTTCCCCGAACTGTTGCTAATAAGTTGGAAGCACAGAATTGTCTAGAATGTCATTGTATGCTTTAGCGTTAAGATTTCCCTTCACTGGAACTAAGGGGCCTAGCCCGAACCATGAAAAACAGTATTCCTCCCCCACCAAACTTTACAGTTGGCACTATGCAATGGGGCAGGAAGCGTTCTCCTTGCCAGATTTATCCGTTGGACTGCCAGATGGTGAAATGTGATTCATCACTCCAGAGAACGCATTTCCACTGCTACAGAGTCCAATGGCGGCAAGCTTTACACAACTCCAGCCGACGCTTGGCATTGCGTATGGTGATCTTAGTCTTGTTTGTGGCTGCTCGGCCATGGAAACCCATTTCAAGAAGGTCCCGACGAACAGTTCTTGTGCTGACTTTGCTTCCAGAAGCAGTTTGGAACTCGGTGGTGAGTGTTTCAACTGAAGACAGGCGTTTTTTACGCGCTACACGCTTCAGCACTCGGCAGTCTCGTTCTGTGAGCTTGTGTGGCCTACCACTTCGCGGCTGAGCCGTTGTTGCTCCTAGACGTTTCCACTTCACAATAACAGCACTTACAGCTGACCGGGGCAGCTCTGGCAGGGCAGAAAATTCACAAACTGACTTGTTAGAAAGGTGGCATCCTATGACAGTGCCACATTGAAAGTCACTGAGCTCTTCAGTAAGGCCATTCTACTGCCAATGTTTGTCTATGGAGATTGCATGGCTGTGTGCTCGATTTGATACACCTGTCAGCAAGGGGTACGGCTGAAATAGCCAAATATGAAGGTGTGTCCACATAGTGTATATCCTGTGTATATCTGTGCTTGGCTGTGTCTGCCTGGGCTGGTACATGTATGCACATATTCCCTCCTGTTAAGGGAGTGAGAGCCCATTTGAATTATCATACCATCCACTTTGGATTGTCAACTATGAAAACAACATGAGAGGCGGTGAGACGACAGTGGCAGACTAATCTAAAAGTGAGCTTGTCTGCCTGCGGTGTGGGAAAAAACCCATCTGAGATACAGATACAGAGGTAGAAGCCAAGGAGAAGAGTGGAGGAAGGGAGAGATGGAAGAAGAGAGAAGGGAGGGGCTCTCTTAAAAGGCATTACATTGGGACTTGGAAAAGAAGCTACCTTTGTAGCATCCGCACATATTTCATCTGAGGGGAAAAGAAAGGCCTCCTCAGCTTATCAGGGTAAGCCAATCCGCTGCAGCGTATTGCTTCCATCCAACAGGCTGTCACAGATCATATTAGTCTGTGACCACAGCTTCTTATTTCACGCCGCCCCACTGCAGCGATTGGATTCCCTGCCATTTAGGACCATGGGAAGCAAAAGAGGTTGGAAAGTTTCCTCCTGCGTGCGTCGACACACACGGTAATGCTGCATCTTTTTCCTTTTAGATGTAAATGGAGCTGTAGATGGAGTCCTGGGTAATAGAACAGTACTGTGTGTGTGTGGGGGGGGGGGGGGTGCATCTGTTTCTACCTGAAAGTCATAGAACAGCGCTGCAGGGGTTGATGGGTCACTTTATACCTCAGGAGAAAATTGAGGCAGGAAGGAAGTCATCTTCCAAGTCACCAGCAGGCCAAATCGGATTCCTCCCTGCAGGCGTCCAATGGCTATTTTCAAGACATCTTTCCCAGAAACGACTCCTCTCAGCAGCCACAGACAGACCACACCAGCTGAAAGATGACACACCGAAGTGAGAAATCAGTCACTCAAAGTCAAGAACCAATTTCACTCATGGGACATGTTCTACTTTGTACTGAGTGATGCAATTGCTTTTGAGGTTTCTTCTTGCCAAAATGACATATTCCTTTTAGAGGAACACATGGCCTGAAGCTATGTCGATGTGTACTAACACAAAACTGCAAATATGCACAGTATATCATTTGTAAGAACTGTGTACCATATCCTGTAATTAGACCATCAAAAACAAACACACCTGGCAGTGCTGCACTAGCACCAAAGCACTTAAAGCAAGTAATCAGTTTCCAAGATAGTCTACAGGATATTTACATAAGATGACGCCTCACAAGTAACACTGTGACCTTATAAGGATGTTTATATGCCTGTTGATATGCTTTCTTTAATCCTGTTTCATGCCCTCCTGAAGCTAGAACTGGCACAGTCCTCTCCTCAGACATTTCCACCTACGACCAATCTTCAACCTATCTATCTGGAACAACACTGCTTCCCACCCTCCTCCTTCACTTTCCCTCTCTCCTGTTGCACCTCCTCTGGTTTGTTATTTTGGTGGCAGGTAACCTAGTGGTTAGAGCATCGGGCCAGTAACTCGAAAGGTCGCTTGTTTGAATCCCTGTTGGTGAGAACGGTGCAAAAACTCCAATTGTTCCAGGGTCGCCGTTGATTGGCTGTGACTCCACTCCAAATGTCCAATTCATGCATATAATAAAAACGTGTACATGTGTGAAATAGGACAAATATGAGCACCAAATTGTTATTATTTGAACTATCGTACCATTTTTTTTTAAATACTTCAAGAATATCTTACAATCTGACCCTATAGTTCTTATAAGCAGTGAAAAAAGGGTTTGAATTCAATAACACCTTTGCCACCACAGACTCCTCCATTGTCTTTTAAGGAGATGTGGGAAATAAATGGCAGGCTCAAAGTCATCTCTTACCGATGATAAGTGTGACTTTCCGGAGCCACTCGGTAGCCTGAAAATGTACAGCGGGAGAGGTCGGCCCCTCTGAAGGAGACAAAACCATTGGGAAGATATCAATGACAGTGGTACTGAGGCGCTGGCTCCCCATTTTGTTGCATTCGACTTTCAGTGAAAGGGGGGAAAGAAAGGGGAGACAAACAACAAAAGAAATATCCTATTGACACCGTGCAAATGCTTTTTTACTTCACCCTGGCTGGCTGTGACAAAAAGGGATGATTTTTATTAAAAGCACTGGCTTTCTATCCCCTGTGTCATGCGTCTCTCCTTACAGGGAAGGCCATCTCTGCAGATACAGAGCAGCCCCACTTCATTATTTTCAAGGAGCTGGCCTGAAGAAGCACACAAACAGAAACACACACAGACAGAGAGACACACAGACAGACACACACAGACAGAGACACACACAAACGCACATGCACACGCACACAAACACAAAACATGGCAACTGCTGTAGATGTATTTTTATTCTTCAGGGTCTATGACAAAGAAACTGTGAAGAGTTGTGCTTTGTTTTGCTGACAGTCCTGTTTTCACCTCTTCTCCAGAGTGGCTGATTTTAAGACAAGAGCGCCATTAACTTCATTGGGTGTTTGGTGAAGAGAATGGTTTGCTAATGGAGGGGCCTTTCAGCCTTGGTTTGTTACAAGCTGCTTGAATTTGTGTGTGTGTGTGTGTGGGGGGGGGGGGGGGGTTCTGGTCCCCACTTGAATAGTAAACAAACCAAAATTGGAGCAACCGGGGACATTTTGTTAGTCCCCACAAGGTCAAATTATATTTCTAGAGGGTTTAGGGTTAAGGTTAGAATTAGTGATAGGGTTAGAATTACGTTAAGGGTTAGGACCTAGGGTTAGTTTTATGGTTAGGAGTTAGGGTTAAGTTTAGGGTTAGGGTTAAGGTAAAGTTTTTGGGTTCAGGTTAGGTTTGGGTTATGGTTATACTTAGGGTAAAAGTACAGGTTAGGGTTAGGTTTAGAGTTAGGGAAAATAGGATTTTGACTGGACTGAATTGTGTGTCCCCACAAGGTTAGCTCTACAGTACTGTTGTGAGAGACTGTTGAGTGTTGTGAGAGAGTCAGAGTGTTGTGCTAGTGGTTTCTAAGGTGGTCAGCCTCCCTGACCCTAAACCCCCGGGGGATCTACACCGAGCTCACACTTCCAGCCAAGAGCTTCATGAAAGGAACAAGGAAGTCTCCCAGTGCATCAGTCTCTCTCCAAGGTCTGCGGGACTGAAATAGGGACGACTGACCGTCAGACACGACGCAAACAAGTCGGGCCTTGAGTTGATCCGTAACGTATATTTACGACCAGCCCATTTGTCGCAGTGTTTCCAAGGCATCTTCCGTGGAAACAACGAAGCTGTGGATTTGTTTACCGAGAAAGACAAATAACGGGTGAGAACGCTGCCAAAGTAACTCCGTGTCCGGTGCTATGACTTCCCCCTCGTTTTATTGGCAGCGTCACACTATAAACAGCTTCTAAATACGATCTCATCAAAACAATGGCATAGACACACATTGTATCTCATAGTCAATACCACTAACTCCCATCCCCGTAGGAAGATTTACATGTGTGCATACGGGAGCCCCATTTGCGGCTTAAATGTCGTTTTTCATCAATGCTCATTAAGAAATGCTAGCGACCTTGATTGAAGGTAAACGAGAGTTGTCTTGAGGGTGTGGTTTGATGTGTGTGTTTCTCGGGTTTGTCTTTGCCATTCCGTCACAACAAACAAGGGCTGTTGTGAGTACAGCATGGTAAACTAAGCTAGCTTTGCTATGGAGAGAACAACGTTTTGAAGTTGAGGACTTCTCCCCTCCTGACTGACTCGCTGTCTCAAGATGGTCAGCTAATTCAGCTCTAAGTGTAGGCTAAAGTCTGCGCTGACCTTGTGTTTGGCCAAGCTGGAGGCAGCTAGCTAGCATAGCTTGGTGATAGCTGCAGCTGGCTAGCCTATCTAACTGATATTTCTCTGGCAAATCAGTTATGGCAAGGTAGCAAGAGTCAGTGTCTGGAATGTGTTTCATTAGACACTCGTTCTACAACACCTTGCTACGAAAGCACCTTGCAACTTAGTTTCAACATTTCATTACGTCATTATGTAAATACTGTGGAAACGATATCAGCTGCATGTTGAATGACCATTCTTGAGTCAGCTCAGCTGTCCTACGACACAATATTCCAGTACAGGCTAGTTTTGTCTCATCTTTCCTTAAGTGTATGATACGTGTGCAAATAGATCGGCCAACTTAGGTGTAGATACATTTATAAACAAAAATATCATATCGATTATAAAGACAGTATGCCTACACTTACCTAGCAAATGAAAATGAGTTGCATGTAGAGTACAACTCCAACTGTCTAACCAGAACTAGAATGGTATGAAAAGCCAACTGACATTTACTCCTGAGGTGCTGACTTGCTGCACCCTCGACAACTACTGTGATTATTATTATTTGACCATGCTGGTCATTTATGAACATTTGAACATCTTGGCCCTGTTCTGTTATAATCTCCACCCGGTACAGCCAGAAGAGGACTGGCCACCCCTCATAGCCTGGTTCCTCTCTAGGTTTCTTCCTAGGTTTTGGCCTTTCTAGGGAGTTTTTCCTAGCCACCGTGCTTCTACACATGCATTGCTTGCTGTTTGGGGTTTTAGGCTGGGTTTCTGTACAGCACTTTGAGATATCAGCTGATGTACGAAGGGCTATATAAATACATTTGATTTGATTTGATATTCTGTTTGTCCAAATCTAAGGATTTGGCTGTCTAACACAGGTCTCTGGGTCAGGTTCTGTCTTCAAGTCTCCAATGAATGATGAAGTCCCTTCCATCTATTTACTACAGGTTATGGACAGGTGCAGTCAGGTGGCAGGAGGTGTGTAAGTGCATGACACTCCCTCCTGAATATGAAAGCGTTTGCCTCAACCCATGGGTCCAGCAGTCGGAGTTCAATAACTACAGGCAGATGTGAGATGCAGGAGGATAGCCCTCTTTTCATACCACTCTGTAGACTACTGACCAGTTACAAGCTTCCTTAAGAGAATGCTCTGCGTTGGCCAGTAGACGACAGAGTAATATGAGAAGGGTGCAAATTGCTGAACTTCTGTAGATATTCGAAATAAAGTGTTTCAAGTGTAACAGTTCCATATTATACCTTTCTGTGTGGTGTTCCATATGACAGGAGTACCTTGACATGTTTGAAGAACACACAGCACCCCTCCCCCCCCCCCCACATACACTAGATGTGTCTTGTATAATAGTAAGCAATAATACTGAGTGTAAGGTCTCTCCCAAAATTCAGACATCAGTATCAACCTGTCTTTCAGTCAGAGGACTCCATTTCAAAAGCATCTCTTCTGTCCTCCATCTGTAGAAAACGAGGTGTTCATGAGTGACATGTATTGAAAGGGTGATATTACTAAACTATTGTGATGTGCTGTCTTATTAGTAATCACCCTTTGTCCCTTCTGGGGGTTTCCCCAATGCCTGATGGGCATGGCAGTGTAGATCAGCTCCAGGCCCCTCTCATCAGAGATACTGGTCATGAAGGAGCCTGACTTCAGCTCCTATATCCGACCCAGCTTTTATATCACAGAGGGAGGGAGAGAGAGAAAGACTGTCATACAGTCATGGAAGCCAAAAGTAAATACACAGTTAAACTTAGCCAATCAGAGATCCTGATTCACAAAGGACACGTGCATTGCACTGACTGGTTGTCATTACTCACTCGGGCCCAGGAATAGTGCATTGGCACCTCGTTACAACATACAAGACACACATACAGTATACACATTACACTATCAATGGTGGTTAGGTGAATTCCAGGAGAGATAGTATTTTGACCATTGACCAATTATCCTATTTACACTTTGTAGTCAATTGACACTAGAATACATGTTTCTGACTCATATTGATGCCACATAGGCAGTTTTCAAAAGAAGAAGTTGGTTTTCAAGGACAGTTGACCTTTATTAAGTACATTCCCTTGATGTCCTATTGTGTGGTCAACCCTGAATCCAATCCAAGGTCAAATGAAATGGCACTAATGGTGCTAGCTACCCGGCAGCTCAGAATGGAGTGTCAAAGGGAGCATTAAGTAAGTCACATAGAGAAAAACAAAAAAACAGCGATGAGCTGGAACATGGAACATTTAGCCCCCTACGGTGCTCCCTTCCAAGAAATCCGGCGTAGCCAACCTTGCTGACAGTGTGTGAGGCTGAGGCAGGCTGCCCCGCTGGGCAGCTACAGATGAGATCTCATAGAGACAGGCCACGAGTTAGTCCAGGTGTTCTCACTCCTACCTGAGATGAGCTTTTTGCTGGCTGGCTGGAAGCTACACATCCTTACATGTGAATAATCACCCTGGACAAAGCATGCTGTTTCTCAGCGGGAACCAGTTGTACAGGGTCAACCTATTACTTGTTGGCCAGAAACAACCGATACCCCCTACCTAATACACCCTAGGCACCGGTATGAAAGGAGTAGGTATGTATGATCAATATGGTGGGGGGGGGGGGGGGGGGGGTTAGCGATCAGAGGTTGAGCTACAAACATATTGCTAACTGTTCAACCAATTAAGCATGTACATAAAGTGCCTAGGGAGGAGGTAGTAGGGTCTAGGGGGTGTTTCTGGACCAGGCCCGCATGCCTTTTCCGGAAGACGTCCTTCCATGTGGTGTTGAGATGAGCAGCTGTTAAGCCGGGAGGGGTGTGATACATCACAGATAGATACGCTTTTATAGTGGGCTGTCAACAACCCCATCCCACCTTACTACCGGGAAAGTAATGGGTGAGATTGGTGCACTAATAACTTAGCACATGACACTATTACAATTTTTTAGTCTGAAGCAGGAAGTATGGTTTGAATCTGGAAGTAAACCAGGAACTTCACCATTAACGTGAAGAAACATTTATTTTTTATATTATTGTTCAAGGGAGACCAGGCCAAGAAGACAGTTCCAACATAAAACACAAATAATAAAATAGAACAAACATGCATTAAAACAGATACCCGCCCCACCATTCCATTCCCTCTAAAATAATTAGCTAAGATTAAAAGAAAAACGTTGGAAATGGAACCCCATTGTTTTAATTAAACAATTAAGCAAGGTTGTACAGAACTCGTTTAGAAAGAAACAGACAAATGTCTGCTCCTCTGTGAAGTCGAGAACTTTCAAACAAAGTACTTCTCCGAGAGTTCAATTAATTGATGACAGAAAAAATTCTCTCTCTTTCATGACAATTTGAATCCTCTCAAGAAGTGTTGGTAATGAGCTTTTAATGGTTGCCTGTTGGTTCAGACAAAGAGAGACAGTCAGCCTAGTCCTGCTGGGTGCTAGATAGCCAGTCTCTCTCTCCAGCCAGGTGAAGCCACACTGGACCAATTACTGAACAGACAACCTACTGTACGACCACACTTTATCACAGCGCTGTCTATCTGTCAGCCTCTCTGTCTGGGAGGGGTCCATCTCTTTCAAAAGCCCCATGTCTGACTACTAAGGATGACGCAGAAAGCTCGGGGGTCTAACGCTTTGCCGGATGAGAGACCTACTTGAACAAGATTGCGAATCAAATGACCACCCACTATTTACTCAAACTACACCTGTGGCCTTCTGTGTGAGCAAATTATTTCAGAGTGTTGTTTCATGCGTTCTCCTGGAGTCATTAACTCTATAGGGCAGTGACGTGCGGTGAGGTTGGTGGCTGGGTAGGCACTGGCTATTGTCAAAGCCAGATTCACTCACGAAGAAAAGTTGATGAAGCCCAAGTTCACCATATATCAGATAGCTCCAACAACCAGAGTGACAAAAATGTCACCAAATGTAAATACCAATGTAGCGAAGATACACAAGCATTTGCCTCCGATGGTGGCATATTTGACATCATCCGACAGAATGGCACAATGCACAACTCAGCCACAGACCGATGTAGCATCCACAGTTACACCTGATAGGTGGCACACAAAAAACAATATATGGACACATTTCATCCAAGTAATTCGCAACGAAAACTCCATAGCCTTTCACAATGGATTTACACACGTAAATGTATTATTATTTAAAGTATTATTACACACACATATACAGTACCAGTCAAAAGTTTGGACACGCCTACTCATTCAAGGGTTTTTCTTTATTTGTACTATTTTCTACATTGTAGAATAAAACTATGAAATAACACACATATCAAATCATGTAGTAACCAAAAATGTGTTAAACAAATCACGGATGGCGCGGCTGTCCTTCCCCAACCCTCCCAATACATAATCCGCCAGGGTCACAGGTCATGTTGTCATCACTCACGCCATCCCCAAAGCTCCTCCTTGACTTTGCTTTTAGCCACAGCAAAGCAAAGTCTAAGATATCTGGTGTTTGTTTGTAACATCTGTGGCCTCATCTACATCGAATGCGACAAACGCGTCTGCATTCATCTCATCTTTAACGTCCTTTCGAAATCACATCCCTTACTGCTTCAATCAAACCTGTATTCTGTTTGATGTACCCGAAAAACACGGTGGAAGTCTCCAAGTGTCGAGCTAACCTTTTTGTCTTTTTCAGTGAAAGCATGCAATAACTCCACATAGTTGCCACGGTTACATGAGCTTGGACGCTCGCCGTTACCGCGCAATGCTAACTCCTGTTTCCCTAAGTAGCATGTTACTCTAATAAGGTCCTTCAAAATCTCACAGTTTTCCTTTACCTTAGCATTGCCATTGTGGATGGTCACTTGTTTTTGCTGCTCATTTAACACCAGATCGATCAATTCGTTCCCAAAAGCTGACCGTGTCCATTAACGGAAACTGGAGTCAGGAACGGCATGGCTCTTCATCGATTTGAATGGATGAGGACATTGGGGGAAAAGGCATACCCTGGCGCCTTTCCTGAGGTTTTGATGGTTTTAGTAAATGTTGGGATTTTGAGCATTACATAACAGCTTTGATATTAGATTATCACGGGGTGATCGCTCCCCCGACTGCACATCACTGCTATAGGGTGTTTCACCTCAATTTTATGTGATCCATATCCTTCCGTTGGCTTTTCATCCATCCCAGGCAATCATAGTTTTACTGACCACTAGCTGTGCCTAACTGTGCCTATGTTACGAACCTCCAGGTTTAGCATGGTTCTGTAATGAAGCAGAGAATGAAAGAAAACAAAAGAAGGATGGATGGAAAGAAGACAGTGGGAGGAAAGAAAGGAATATAGATTATGTTAAATATATGAGGTATAATGAACGGGGGAGGAGGAAGGAACAGAGGAGGCTAAATTAAATTCACAGTGTTTTTAATCAAATCCAGTGTACTTGGCGTGACGCCAGAGGCCAAGCATCCTATGTTTTCCATGCATTGTAACACTGTGAGGCAGCACTGATGCAGGATCTTAGGTTAAGTCCATGGACGACCTAGATCTAATGCGTTCACATACTGTAATGACATCCACATTCAACCAGCCATCCCGGGATGCCAATAACCCATTTCATCTGTCATAATGAATACGTTTGCGCATCCTGACTCCCTCTCTGTCTCAATTATTTCCTTTCTCTCTCTCTCTCTTTCACGCACGCACACACACACGCACACACACACACACACCATATCCTGTAGCTCTGTAACAAAGCTTTATGCGGGTGGTTCATATTTCAGAAGAATATCCACTGATTTCAGTATCCATGCTGCATATAAAATGGCCTACGAATGATCACCGGCCTGAAAGTGAAAACCCGGGGTCGGTGTAACTGTAGTCGAGCATCTAAACAACATCCAGTTTCACCATACCGTTTTAGTGCCCTAGTCTAGAAAATGTCTTCCGAAATATGTGTTGATTGCTTTATCTTTACAACTGTGTCTTCGAGCTCGTTCTGCCAGTGGAATAATCCACCTGCTAAGGCGCTGTCAAAGCAGAAGATGAAATGAAAGGTGGAGTCATTAAAAAGAAGAGAAGCTCTGGGCTCCCGCCCAATTAACATTTAACCTGAAAACGATCAACTGCAGGGGAAATAAAGAGGGAGAATTTAGAAGGGATTATATTTTCAGTCTACTTGAAGCCCTCTGTGGGTCAAATCCTCCCTCTCTTCGGAGTCAGATCTTCATTTAAAGACGTTTGAGGATTAATCATACCTGGTCAAAGGAATCAACACAGGTGTGGAGTGAGTAGGTGTGTGTGTATGTGGGGGAGGGAATCCAATTCAATTTAGCCTGCTCTGTTCCTTCCTCAATTATTCCAGTGTCAGTACTATAATAAAGTATTGGGCCAATGCAACCATATAGAGAGGTGATAGGAATGATGGCTTTCACCAGATAGAAAGCATATAATAGGTCTATATTTCCAGCACAGGATAGCAGGTTGGACCAGACAGAGAGAGGCCTCAGTCCCATGAGCCTAAATCCATCTGAACAGCATGGCCAGGCTCATGGCTGGCTGTCAATCACAGGCGGAGCAGCCCGGTGCATCAGCAGACTGACTTTGTCACTACCGTTGTACCCAGGGATAATTTACTGTTGTGCCCATTAGAAAAGTTTAGAGACCGCCGCTTATGGATTCATGGGAACTCGTTTGCCTAAACGTTGACAGGAAATCTTTACTTAAAGCACATACGGGAAAACTTTGCCTTTTCTGAAATGCCAAGAGCATAAGTAATGGACACGGGCAACAGAGTCCATGCCACTCCGGCCTTTGATCAAAAACGAATGAATAGAGAAAATGTTGCCAAAATAACCTCATGCCTAATTGCTGCATATAATGAGAAACTGGGGTATATTTTAAAACCCCGGGCTAATTGGATGAGTCTAGACTTTCAGGTCAGTGAATTCAACTCTGAAATAAATGCAGAGTAACCAACAGAGAACACGGGTTGAACTTGTTAGTTTCAAAATGACAAACAATAGAAAGGAGCATTATATAAAATAGGATTTAATGTCAGGCCTGGATTTCCTTTATAAAGCCACTATAGTCCTTCTCCCTCGGTAGATATTCAACATGCTAACAGAGCTAAACCTCTAATTTGTCAATGGGATCTCCAGGGTAATTTGTCCTCCCATCGGACAGGGAGGAGAGAGAGAGAGAGAGAGAGAGAGAGAGAGAGAGAGAGATAGAAACATAGAGACAGAGAGAAATAGATAGAGACAGAGACAGAGAGAAATAGAGAGAGAGAGAGTTTCCCATGCCAATAAAGCCCCTTCAATTGAAATTTTAATTGAATTGAAATTGAAAATGAGAGAGTTTATCCAGGGAGTGAGGGGGAGAGAGAGAGGTGGCAAGGGAGAGGAAGAGAAGTGGAGACAGAGAGCGAGCGGAAGGAAGGGAGAAAGATAGAGAGAGAGGGAGGGAGAGAGCGAGAGAGACAGGGAGAGGGGAAACTGGTTTCTACTCTAGTTTAGCCAGGGAGGGACATCCGGAGGTCACTTTTACAGGGAGTTATACTGACATAAAAGGCCTGTATGTACTGTTCTTGTCATGCTATTGTACATAATGAGTCCCCTTCTACCTACATGTACATATTACCTCAATTACCTCGACTAACCTGTGCCCCTGCACATTGACTCTGTTCCGGTGTACCCTGCATATAGCCTTGCTACTGTTATTTTACTGCTGCTCTTTAATTATTTTTATTTGTATTTGTATTTCTTACTTATTTATTTTTTACCAAACACTTATTTTTCTTAAACTGCATTGTTGGTTAAGGGCTTGTAAGTAAGCATTTCACTGTCAGGCCTACACCTGTATTCGGCGCGTGTGACAAATACAATTTGATTTGATTTGATTCTTGTTTTGGGTGGTAAGTAAGCAAAAGGTTTTCATTCAAATTGTAGGAAATCTGGCTAAATCCAACCCGTCCCTTGCAACAAGTCCCTTGAGAAATTACACCATACCCCATTCAAAGGCAGTTCAATATTTTGTCTTGCCAATTCACCCTCTGAATAGCACAATCCACGTCTCGATAGTCTCAAATCTTTTTTTTAAATCCTTCTTTGACCTGTCTCCTCCCCTTCATCTACACTGACTGACTTTTTAAAGTGTGATTTATTTAACAATGCAGAGTGTAGACAGATTAACACTCTAGGCGTTAGGAAATTAACATTTTAGCAGTGTTCAAATTTGAAATCAACACTAAGCAGTGCTGTGCACTGCTGTGTTAAAAAATTAAGTTCTTACAGCGTTAATCCATTTGCCAATTACACTTTCAGTGTTGTCAGTTAACACTCAGGGTGTTGGGGGGTGTGGTTTTAACACTGTATGATATCAAGCCTAATTTGCATATTCCCCAGGTTGCCTTTCCTTTCGAGTGAATTGTAGCGTTACCACCCATTACCACTGTATTTGTTAGTGACAGAGACATGGTTATCGAAAGGCCTGTGACTTTCACCACACGCTTACCTACGCAAATGCTATCATTAAAAGGTTACCATGACAATACAATACACATATCATCAGGCCTTACTTTGATGGCTTAGTTTTGTCCTAACGCAGTCGTGTTGGGAAACTCCTGATTTATAGAGCAGGGCTGAAAGACACTGGTTTGCAAAGTGATGTGTAATTCCTATTGGAATCCAGCCAGAGTTAGGACGTGCAACAGTTCAAATGTTTATTCACCAACCCTGCGTTCACAATGACAGCGAGGTTTCTATCCAGATTTTCATGAGACTATTCTTAAAATCTGCTTAAAAACAATATGTACATTTTCCCATCGGTGTTTCCATCAAATTGACTTGTTGCTGATAGAGGCTGTGCGTGACGACGTAGTGCACATAAAAATACCCTTTGCGTTTAAATTCTCACGTACCCGTTAAATGGGTTTCCATCGCATTTTCAACTGTACTGTGTGTAATATATTGAGTCTACCAACCCCAGTAATGACACGTGTGCTCTTTCCCACGGCATGCAAATATGCGTGCTGATGGCTAAAGATCACGTATAGCCTACATGATGAGATTATTATGGACAAAAGAGCTAGAGTCTTTGTATTTGTCAAACGGCAGCCAAGCCTCTCTGATCGTGTCACCGGAATAAGACTCTCAGTGTTCATTGGAAAGGAGCATCACTTTGAACTGTCACCACCCTGTGAAGTTCCTCATAACATATTTTGTCTGTAGCCTAATAAACGGCGTTCCTGACGAGTCCTAATGGGACACACAACACGTCAACGTGCGATTCCCAGTTGACTTATGATGGCTATGATAGCAATATTTGCACGCTGATGCGTTTCCACCCACATTTCTCGCATTAATTCATTTTTACAGACACAAGAGATCCCACCTTGTGTATTTTGTTGTAGAGACATTTGGCCTGTCAAGGAAAAATGTATCCGACATGTACTTTACTAGCAGAAAACGCTTGGATTGAAACCTGGTTACTGTCAAGGTTAAGAACGTTGATAAGAAGACTACCTAAACAATTCTGTAAACTGTAACAACCAGAATAATGTATGCACATTAAAAAAACACAAATATTAAAAACAATCTCCCCCCCAAAAAATCGACCTGCAGTAGAATATCCTGGGAAACATGATAATGATGGGCTCGGTTTGATGGGACTGTTTTACTCTCCAAAGGTTATTAACACCAACACTGGGGGTTCTTTAACACCACTGAGTGTTAATTTCACTCTTACAGAGTGAATTTAACTCCTGAATCAACACTAACATTTGTATCAATTTGCTGTAGTCACTGTCTGCCTGGTGTAACATCTGGTTGCGTATTGCTTTATAGCCCTACAGATGGGGAGGCTAACTGTTGAGAGCTTGTTATTAACTGTTGGTGCAAGCAGAGACGATAAGCCTCACACTCGTCACATAAACACAGAGGCCCACGTACATATCGATCCTATTTAGCATGCCTGCCTGTTATTGTATTGTTGCATCGCCGCGTGTACTCTATAGACAGCAGCTAACCACCAGCCAGTCAAAGTACTGTTGACTGAAGGACAGAGAGGGACAAAGGGTGAGACAGATGGAGAGAAAGACAGAGAGAGACAGAAAGACAGAGAGATAGAGAGAGATAGATATAAACAGAGAGACAGAGACAGAAAGACACAGAGACAGAGAGAGACAGAGAGACAGAGAGACAGAGACAGAGAGAAAGAGAGAGAGAGAAACAGACTGTACTGCATGTAATTATCGACAGTAGGTGTTGTGTGGGAGAGGACTCTGTTGGAGGTTAGTGTGTTGCAGGAAAGTGCGTGCATGTGTGCGTGCGTGTGTACATGTGTACATTGTTATCATATTGATGGTGTCCGATGGGCCTTTTTCATCATCAGATAAAGTTTAAGGTAATCTCAGAGCTCATCCACCATAGAAGGCTGGGGAATGAAAGAACACAGTGTTCCTGTACTGTATGTGTCTCTCAATAGTTGCCTACCAATACTAGCAAAGGCAAAACACAGCCTCTTCGTCATGGATTATTCATTCACAGCGTCAGACATATTTATCCTGGTAAATTCTATCTATGCCTTTGAGAAGGGAAAGTGTGAATACATGTAGTACGGTATATTAAGGGCAAGATAGACTAAATTTGACCTGCTCAGACAAGAGGTCAGATCTCCAGGCTCTCGGGCTCAACTCGCCATGACTTGAGGCCACAGAGATTGACCCCTATCACATGGTTGAGTGCCCCGTCTGCTCATGAGGTTGGAAAACACGTTGATAGCCAGTCTGAACGGATCAACGGGAGAAATGAATGAACACATAGTGCCACACTTGGTCATGTACTCTCAGATTCACTTCGTTTAGCTATGCCAACCCTTTAGCAAATCCACTACGCTCCTAATGTGTGGTGTTCTCAGGTACGCGGAGAGAGTGGGACGGAACTAGACAGTCTCTCTCTCTCCCTCTCTCTTCCTCTGTCCTTTCTCTCTCTCTCAGTTCAATTCAAGGGGCTTTATTGGCCTGGGAAACATATGTCGTTGCCAAAGCAAGTGAAGTAGATAATATACAAAAGTGAAATAAACAATAAAAATGAACAGTAAACATTACCCCACAGAAGTCCCAAAAGAATAAAGACATTACAAATGTCATATTCTGTATATATACAGTGTTGCAACGATGTGCAAATGGTTAAAGTACAATGGTGTTTGTTCTTCACTGGTTGCCCTTTTCTTGTGGCAACAGGTCACACATCTTGCTGCTGTGATGGCACTGCGGTATTTCACCCAGTAGATATGGGAGTTTATCAAAATTGGGTTTGTTTTCGAATTCTTTGTGGATCTGTGTAATCTGAGGGAAATATGTGTCTCTAATATGGGCATACATTTGGCAGGAGGTTAGGAAGGGCAGCTCAGTTTCCACCTCATTTTGTGGGCAGTGTGCACATAGCCTGTCTTCCAGGTCTGCCTTTCTCAATAGCAAGGCTATGCTCACTGAGTCTGTACATAGTCAAAGCTTCACTTAAGTTTGGGTCAGTCACAGTGGTCAGGTATTCTGCCACTGTGTACTCTCTGTTTAGGGCCAAAAAGCATTCTAGTTTGCTCAGTTGTTTTTGTTAATTCTTTCCAATGTGTCAAGTAATTATATTTTTGTTTTCTCATGATTTCGTTGGGTCTAATTGTGTTGCTGTCCTGAGGCTCTGTGGGGTGTGTTTGTGAACAGAGCCCCAGGACTAGCTTGCTTAGGGGACTTCTCCAGATTCATATCTCTGTAGGAGATGGCTTTATTATGGAAGGTTTGGGAATCACTCCCTTTTAGGTGGTTGTAGAATTTAACGGCTCTTTTCTGGAATTTGGTAATTAGCAGGTATCGACCTAATTCTGCTCTGCATGCATTATTTGGTGTTTGTTTTACGTTGTACACGGAGGATATTTTTGCTAAATTCTGCATGCAGAGTCTTAATTTGGTATTTGTTCCATTTTGTGAATTCTTGGTTGGTGAGCGGACTCCAGACCTCACAACCATAAAGGGCAATGTGTTCTATAACTGATTCAAGTTTTTTTAGCCAGATCCTAATTGCTATGTCATATTTTATGTTATTTTGATGGCATTGAATGCCCTTCTTGCCTTGTCTCTCAGATCGTTCACAGCTTTGTGGAAGTTACCTGTGGTGCTGATGTTTAGGCCAAGGTATGTATAGTTTTTTGTGTGATCTAGGGCAATGGTGTCTAGATGGAGTTTGTATTTGTGGTTCTGGCGACTGGACCTTTTTTGGTCCAGTCGCCAGTTCCTCTGTCCAGTGTCCGTGTTCTTTTCTTTTCATTGGTCAGTCTGACATGGCTGCCTAGAAGGCCAGCATCCAGGATTCGCCTCTTTACTGTTAACGTTCAGATTGGTGTTTTGCAGGTACTGTTTAATGAAGCTGCCGGTTGAGGACTTGTGAAGCGTTTGTTTCTCAAACTAGACACTCTAATGTACTTGTCCTCTTGCTCAGTTGTGCACCGGGGCCTCCCACTCCTCTTTCTATTCTGGTTAGAGCCAGTTTGCGCTGTTCTGTGAGGGGAGAAGTACACAGTGTTGTATGAGATCTTCCGTTTCTTGGGAATTTCTCGCATGGAATAGCCTTCAGTTCTCAGAACAAGAATAGACTGATGAGTTTCAGAAGAAGGTTCTTTGTTTCTGGCCCTTTTGAGCCTGTAATCGAACCCACAAATGCTGATGCTCCAGATACGCAACTAGCCTAAAGAAGGCCAGTTTTATTGCTTCTTTAATCAGGACAACAGTTTTCAGCTGTGCTAACATAATTGCAAAAGGGTTTTCTGATCAATTAGCCTTTTAAAATGATAAACTTGGATTAGCTAACAAAATGTGCCATTGGAACACAGGAGTGATGGTTGCTGATAATGGGCCTCTGTATGTCTATGTAGATATTCCATAAAAAATCTGCTAATTGCAACTATAATAGTCATTTACAACAATGTCTACACTGTATTTCTGATCAATTTGATGCTATTTTAATGGGAAAAAAGTGCTTTTCTTTCAAAAACAAGGACATTTATAAGTGAAGTCGGAAGTTTACATACACTTAGGTAGGAGTCATTAAAACTCGTTTTTCAACCACTCCACACATTTCTTGTCAACAAACTATAGTTTTGGAAAGTCGGTTAGGACATCTACTTTGTGCATGACACAAGTAATTTTTCCAACAATTGTTTACAGACAGATTATTTCACTTACAATTCCAGTGGGTCAGAAGTTTACATACACTAAGTTGACTGTACCTTTAAACAGCTTGGAAAATTCCAGAAAATTATGTCATGGCTTTAGAAGCTTCTGATAGGCTAATTGACATCCTTTGAGTCAATTGGAGGTGTACCTATGGATGTATTTCAAGGCCTACCTTCAAACTCAGTTGCTCTTTGCTTGACATCATGGGAAATCAAAAGAAATCAGCCAAGACCTCAGAAAACAAATTGTAGACCTCCACATGTCTGGTTCATCCTTGGGAGCAATTTCCAAAAGCCTGAAGGTACCACGTTCATCTGTACAAACAATAGTAAGCAAGTATAAACACCATGGGACAGTGCAGCCGTTATACCGCTCAGGAAGGAAACACGTTCTGTCTCCTAGAGATGAACGTACTTTGGTGCAAAAAGTGCAAATCAATCCCAGAACAGCAGCAAAGGACCTTGTGAAGATGTTGGAGGAAACGGGTACAAAATAATCTATATCCACAGTAAAACAAGTCTTATATCAACATAACCTGAAAGGCCACTCAGCAAGGAAGAAGTCACTGCTCCTAAACCACCATAAAAAAAGTCTATGGTTTGCAACTGCACTTGGGGACAAAGATCAGAGAATTTGGAGAATTTGGAGATTGAGCAAAAATAGAGCTGTTTGGCCATAATGTCCATCGTTATGCTTGGAGGAAAAAGGGGGCGGCTTGCAAGCCAAAGAACACCATCCTACCCATGAAGCACAGGGGTGGCAGCATCATGTTGTGGGGGTGCTTTGCTGCAGGAGGGACTGGTGCACTTCACAAAATAGATGGCATTATGAGGTAGGAGAATTACATGGATATATTGAAGCAACATCTCAAGGCATCAGTCAGGAAGTTAAAGCTTGGTCGCAAATGGGTCTTCCAAATGGACAATGACCCCAAGCATACTTCCAAAGTTGTGGCAAAATGGCTTAAGGACAACAAAGTCAAGGTGTTGGAGTGGCCATCACAAAGCCCTGACCTCAATCCCAAAGAAAATTGGTGGGCAGAACTGAAAAAGCGTGTGCGAGCAAGGAGGACTACAAACCTGACTCAGTTACACCAGCTCTGTCAGGAGGAATGGGCCAAAATTTACCCAAATTATTGTGGGAAGCTTGTGGAAGGCTACCTGAAACGTTTGACCCAAGTTAAACAATTTAATGGTAATGCTACCAAATACTACTTGAGTGTAACTTCTGACCCACTGGGAATGTGATGAAAGAAATAAAAGCTGAAATATATCATTTTCTCTACTATTATTCTGACATTTCCCATTCTTCAAATAAAGTGGTGATCCTAACTGACCGAAGACAGGGAATTTTTACTAGGATTAAATGTCAGGAATTGTGAAAAATTGAGTTCAAATGTATTTGGCTAAGGTGTATGTAAACTTCAGACTTCAACTGTATATACTCAGCGTGCGGAAGAACTGCACGAGTTGACCCCGTTTTTGTTGGTTAGTGTTGTCATAGTTGTCCCTAGGGGGGCATATGAGGGAGGGAATGCTGTCACCTCCAGGCATGTGTTTGTCACCCTGGGGGGACAGAGGGACAAATGGAATGGTTTAAAAAACATGGTTTAATACCATTTCATTCAGTCTATTCCTTCCACTGCACTCCATTTAATATGAGCCGTACTCCCTTCAGTAGCCTACGCTGTTGTAGATTGTATCAATCCAAACAGTATTTGCTCTACCTCTCACCAAAATGCATTGAGTGGAGTAGTTACCATGAACACACCAAGCACCATTGTGCAAATCCCCTCCTAACTGCTATGTGAAAGCTACAAGTCCAGAGTAGCTGTCTTCTCGCACAAGACAAGATGCGAGGTTTAACTCGGTTTGCCTTTTTGTTTGACCTAGCTTCTCCTCCTCACCCAAAGACAAAGAAAGAACAAGAGATTTGTTTTCACACGGCGTTGAAGAGCCCACCGAAGAGACAGAGAAGAGAGAAGAGAGAAGGGAGGTCAGTGACAGGAGTGCTGAGGCAGGACTGACAGTGGGGATCTGCAATGAGGCTTGACAGCCATTTAAACTGTTGAGCAGTCTGACCGCAGGCCCTAGTGCTCCGCTGAGTTTAGTTATCATACAACTGAGTATAGCTGCCGCTCGTCCACACACACGCGGGAAAGCACACCTGCACACACACTCTCACACACAGAGAGGGTGAGGGGAACAGCATGAAGATTAGCGGTCCACAAAATGTTTTTGTGGAGCATGGGAATGTACAATAAATTTTTTTGCAAAGTCATTTTTGCCACATAGCCTACAGTAAAACCCCACTGATTATATGTACAGTAAACTGACGAAGAACATTTCCTGCTAAAACGGCACTTTGTGTAATAGGATAGCTGCAGTAGTAGCAGCAGCAGAAGCTGTTGGCTGTCACAGTGACAACAAAGGGAGGAAGGTCATGCTCTATAATGTTATCTGTCAGTCTGCCAAAACACTGCAGCACGCCATGCAGGTCAGCGTTTTTCATCGTGAATGTTGTTCTGGAGGCAGCTCTGCGGTGTTTACAAGCTGGAACCTTATCCACACTGCTAACCCTAATGCCTAACCCTAAACTTAAATTAAGACCAAAAAGCATTAAATGTTTTTTTATTTTTTACAATATAGCCAATTTTGACTTTGCAGCTGGCCTATCTAAGGGGAAATTGCTCAGTTCTGCCTCCAGGACAAGACTCATGGCAATAAACGTCAGCCTGCGCCAGCCACTGGCACCCCGGCTGGAATCTAATTAGCTGGAAATGACAGCGAGAGGGAGCGACATTAAAGGAATTGAATGATAACCAGCTTTTAATCCTGCTGCAAATAAAATAAATAAATCTCCCCCGGATCATATTGTACAGTTTTTGGACTGCGACGGAAGTGTTATTCTTTGACGTGATGAATGATGCAATGGAATTAGTGATGCAACATGTGTTTACGAAATAAAGATGTCCTCTTCTTCTTTGATGTTTGATAGAAATCTTCCCTATGAGTCAGAGGTGGGCGGTGCAGTAGATGGATGGTTCCTAGATGTTTACGTCTCCTTTTACCTTTTTTAGACAGTATCAGGGAACCACTGAGGACCTCAATGGCTGAAGTTCTTCCTGGTCTTCTATTCAGGCCAATTTCTGCATGGGTATTCCGAAGTGTCAACTCTATAGCCAATCAATGACATTAACTGATCAATTAAGTGGAGAGAGATCACGGAGAGTGCGGTAGCCCCTCAAAGACTTCCGTGGGACACCCTTTGCTGTAAAGTGCCTTTTTAAAATGATTGCACTTACGTACATTTTCTTGAGAAGTCTCTCTCCTCTTGCCCTCTAAAGACTGTAATTGTTCTTGGAAATGTGGCTTTTTTTTGTTGTTTTCTACTCCTATAAAATATTCCCTCTGAGGCACTTAGCATAATTACTCATCATTTGTTCTCGGCACTAATCAGGCCGAGTGTTTTCTCTGTCTTCTCAAATAATAACACAAGAGAGCAGAGCGCTCGAAAACGCTAAGTGAGAGTTCAACAACCCCACGCTGTTTACCCAAGTTGACTCTCAAAGGTTTTCATTTCCAGCTGTCTACTCTGTGTAATGAAATTTGGTCTAATTTGACCATTTGCCTAAATGGAATGAAAGAAAACTAAGGACAGCATGACTTTATTTCTCGAACTCTGTTAGATTTCTTGACAAGCTCAAAGAGAATGAGAGAGATGAGGAGGAGGAGGAAGGCCTCACAAGGTGAGCAACAGCGGCAAACGTGACATGAGCAGAGAATCAAGTGAACGTGCTGCACGTCAACCATGTCTTCTCCAATCACCAGGCTCTTTAAAAGAAGACCATCTCATCCACCACCACAGCCATATGATTTGCCACTCCGTAAAGACAAAAACTCTGCAGAGGCCCCTTCCCCCCTCTCTATTTGTGTGCAATATAGCAGAGTCGCAGGTGACTTCTAAAGTGACAAGCAGCAGTATAGTATACAATACAGTGCCTAGATAAAGTCTACTCATCCCACGCACAGTGTTCACATTTTGCCGCCTTAAAATTAAATCTAAAAAGGGATTCAAATAGATTTCTTTGCTACCGATATACACAACCTACCCCACATTTTGAAAGTGAAAGAACATTTTTCTAAAATGTTACAAAACGAATGACTAAAAAATACAAAATGAAGATGTACTGATTGTCTGCTGTATGTCTAAACACCCGATAGTTAATACTTGGTGGAAGCACATTTGGCAGACATTTTAGCTGTGAATAATTTCAATTAAGATTCTACCCACACTGCACAACTCTTAGGGCAACATATATCCATTGTTTTTCTCAAAACTCAGTACATTTGATTGGGAATCATTGATGGACAGCATTGCCTAATGATCAAACCTTGTCTCTGATTTTAAACTCTGTATTTTCAAGTATTTTGGTGGCAGCATCATGTTATGGGAATGCTTGTCATATATATACAGTATATACACACACTACCGTTCAAAAGTTTGAGGTCATTTAGAAATGTCCTTGTTTCCCATGAAAACAGTTGCAAGATGAATAGGAAATATAGTCAAGACGTTGACAAGGTTATAAATAATGATGTTTAATTGAAATATTAATTGTGTCCTTCAAACTTTGCTTTCGTCAAAGAATCCTCCATTTGCAGCAATTACAGACTTGCAGACTTTGGCATTCTAGTTGTCAATTTGTTGAGGTAATCTGAAGAGATTTCACCCCATGCTTCCTGAAGCACCTCCCACAAGTTGGATTGGCTTGATGGGCACTTCTTACGTACCATACGGTCAAGCTGCTCCCACAACAGCTCAATAGGGTTGAGATACGGTGACTGTGCTGGCCACTCCATCGACAGAATAGACAGAATACCAGCTGACTGCTTCTTCCCTAAATAATTATTGCATTGTTTTGAGCTGTGCTTTGGGTCATTGTCCTGTTGTAGGAGGAAACTGGCTCCAATTAAGTCCTGTCCACAGGGTATGGCATGGCGTTGTAAAATGGAGTGATAGCCTTCAAGATCCCTTTTACCCTGTACAATCTCCCACTTTACCACCACCAAAGCACCCCCAGACCATCACATTGCCTCCACCATGCTTGACAGATGGCGTCAAGCACTCCTCCAGCATTTTTATCATTTCTTCTGCGTCTCACAAACGTTTTTCTTTGTGATCCCGAACACCTCAAAGTTAGATTTGTCTGTCCATAACACTTTTTGCCAATCTTCCTCTGTCCAGTGTCTGTGTTCTTTTGCCCATCAAAATCTTTTATTTTTATTGCAAGCCTGAGATATGGCTTTTTCTTTGCAACTCTGCCTAGAAGGCCAGCATCCCGGAGTCGCCTCTTCACTGTTGACGTTGAGACTGGTGTTTTGCGGGTACTATTTAATGAAGATGTCAGTTGAGGACTTGTGAGGTGTCTGTTTCTCAAACTAGACACTCTAATGTACTGTACTTGTCCTCTTGCTCAGTTGTGCACCGGGGCCTCCCACTCCTCTTTCTATTCTGGTTAGAGCCAGTTTGCGATGTTCTGTGAAGGGAGTAGTACACATCGTTGTACAAGATGTTCAGTTTCTTGGCAATTTCTCGCATGGAATAGCCTTAATTTCTCAGAACAAGAATAGACTGACGAGTCTACAAATGCTGATGCTCCAGATACTCAACTAGTCTAAAGAAGGCCCGTTTTATTGCTTCTTTAAATCAGGACAACAGTTTTCAGCTGTGCTAACATAATTGCAAAAGGGTTTTCTAATGATCAATTAGCCTTTTAAAATGATACACTTGGATTAGCTAACACAATGTGCCATTGGAACTCAGGAGTAATGGTTGCTGATAATGGGCCTCTGTACGCCTATGTAGATATTCCATTAAAAATCTGCTGTTTCCAGCTACAATAGTCATTTACAACATTAATAATTTCTACACTGTATTTCTGATCAATTTGATGTTATTTCAATGGACAAAAAATGTGCTTTTCTTTCAAAAACAAGGACATTTCTAAGTGACCCCAAACTTTTGAACGGTAGTGTACATACTGTATATATATGCAGTCTATCCCCCCTCCCAGCTGCCCACTCCACCCACTGTTTTGCACATAATGATCTGTACTAAACCCCAGAGAGAATCTGCACCTCAGGGTCTCCACTTATTTATAGTCACCTGGACCCCTCTCTCTATCGCTCTCTCTCTCTGTATGTCTCTCTTTTTCTCTCAATCTCTCTCCATCTCGCTCTCTTCCTTTCTCTTCCTCCACCTCCCACCTCTCTCTCCTTCTCTCCCTCTTTCTCTCCTCCCTGCTTGTGGGGCCTGTGGTCTGGCCGTGGCGGCCTCCCCCACACCTCTCCTCCTGCCAACACTCCTGTGTGTGACTTATCTGTGGCCACAACCTGGTCTCAGAGCATTTCGTATGATTATCCACAGTATGTAAATCCAATATACTCCATTTAGTATGACATGTTACATTTTGTATGGTATGTATTAATTTGTGTATGTCCATCAACCATTGCTAACTGCACTATATGCTACGAATTCTAGCTAGGTGGCTAACGTTAGCTAGGCTATGGGTTAGGGTTAGGGTTAAGTTTAGGAGTTAAGTTAAAGGGTTAAGGTTAGGGTTAAGGTTAGGGGAAGGGTTAAGGTTAGGGTTAGGGGAATGGTTAGCTAAAAGGGTTAGGGTTAGTGGAATGATTAGCTAAAAGGGTTAGGGTTAGGGGAATGGTTAGCTAAAAGGGTTAGGGGAATGGTTAGCTAAAAGGGTTAGGGGAATGGTTAGCTAAAAGGGTTAGGGGAATGGTTAGCTAAAAGGGCTAGGGGAATGGTTAGCTAAAAGGGTTAGGGGAATGGTTAGCTAAAAGGGTTAGGGGAATGGTTAGCTAAAAGGGTTAGGGGAATGGTTAGCTAAAAGGGTTAGGGGAATGGTTAGCTAAAAGGGTTAGGGGAATGGTTAGCTAAAAGGGTTAGGGGAATGGTTAGCTAAAAGGGTTAGGGGAATGGTTAGCTAAAAGGGTTAGGGGAATGGTTAGCTAACATGCAAAGGAGTTGCAAAGTAGCTAAAAAGTAACAAGGAGTTGAAAAGTTGCTAAAATGCTAACGTTGCCCGTGATAAGATTAGAACTCACGACCTTTGAGTTGCTAGACTTTCACATTATACGACCACCCATCCACCCTACTTTCGTTTTTGCCTTGAGTAACCATCTGCCTTAAGTAACCATTCCAAACATAACATATCATACTAATTTAAGTGTCACGGATTTACTTTTATAATGTTACGTCTAGTTTATGAGACCAGGCTGGTGGCCAAGGAGCCCGGCAGACACAGCACACACCACACAGAGCCCCAGCAGACAGTCCGTCTTCATTCTGGCCAATTTCCTCAATCCCCACAGTGAGGGTCACTAATGCCATTTGTGGCAGAATCCCCCTTCCTCTTCCTTCTCATGTCATCCTATCTTTCTATTTCACCCCTTCATCTCGATCACCCTGTCAAGTGAGGATCTCACCCACAAATCGCTTACAAGGATGTCCCCCCAAGGCACGCCATGCAAACGCACGCAATCTAAAGGCACACACACATACACGCGCAGGCGCGCAGGCAGGCAGGCAGGCAGGCAGGCAGGCAGGCAGGCAGGCAGGCAGGCAGGCACGCACACACACACACACAAACGATCACAGACAAAGGCCACACGAGACAAACACAAGCTATTGACTGGTGACAATGGCAATAATTACCTACACTAATCCATTTAGTGCCTTTGTTGTTTGGCTCTATTGTGGAAAAGGATTGAGCTGAATCAAGCTGAGGTTTCAAACGTGCTTTATTCTTACGGGGTTCGTGTCAGCATCTGAAACCTGATAATCTAGACAGGGATTGATCAGAGGTACTGTATATCACTACAAAAGGAGAGGTAGATGGAGTGAGAGAACGGCTGGTATGTGTCAAACCGCCACTGTGACCCTGCGGAATCAAATTTACCCTTCAAATCAAATCATGTGCCTGTGTCACTGTGGATTCAGTCCAACAATCTAAACCCAAACACAAGGACGTCGGGACATGCCTTCAAAACCGGCCACTAGGGGCAACGGTGAGCATCGTTACCATCAAGTAGGCTTGTGCTATGGTGTTGTGAATGGGGATGGTGGATAGGCTTACGCCGCGAGCTCAGGCTCTGAGGGTTGTGTGTTCTGTCCCAGTACTAGGCACTCGTTTGAAAGTATGGGTTTAAACCCTATCCCGAACCTTAGCCCTTACCTTAACCATTCGGAATTGACGCTTCAACTTAACCACCGAAATGTGATGCTTATCTCCCCCCTTGGATAAATGTCAAATCCTGAAGTGAACTCTGTAAAAGCATGAGATCTTGTTGGGGTTTCATAGCACGACCCTCTCTCCATGTCTGCATTAACGATTGGCTCTCGCCACCTCGCTGCCCTCATGCACTCAGTGCACGTTATGGAAGCATGGTCAATAGAGTACCACCGGCTTTGTATCCATCAACAAATAACTATGCAAATACAAATCAATAGCAAAGCTACAGCAAGTCACTGGTTCACCAATTAAAGCGGAGCTGGATGACAGCTTATAAGGTTGTGTTCACTGCATTCAAATGGTGACAAGTCCCATGTGTTTCTAGGGTGGAAAAGGAATACGTTTGCACAACTTCAGTTCATTATTTAATAACCAAGGGAATTGTAATGAATCACTATGATTGTAATCAGTAATAACATGGTTATTAGATCTCCTCGGTGCTTTGTAAATCCATTGCCACTTGACATCCTATGTTATGACACGGAGAGCATTAACGTGATTCAGTAGACTAGTTGCGATACTACCGGTGGTTGATTTACATGAGATGTTTCATCTTCTGTATGCAGACATTTAGCTTGTCATTATAGTCTACACTATTGGTCAAAAGTTTTCGAACACCTACTCGTTCAAGGGTTTTTCTTGATTATTATTTTTTTTTTTTATACATTGTAGAATAATAGTGAAGACATCAACATTATGAAATAACACATATGGAATCATGTAGTAACCAAAAAAGTGTTAAACAAATCAAAATATATTTGAGATTCTTCAAATAACCACCCTTTGCCTTGATGACAGCTTTGCACACTCTTGGCATTTTCTCAACCAGCTTCACGGATAGTGGAGGCCTGGTCATCTGATGCAGCACTCCATCACTCTCCTTCTTGGTCAAATAGCCCTTACACAGCCTGGAGGTGTGTTAGGTCATTGTCCTGTTGAAACACAAATGATAGTCCCACTATGCCCAAACCAGATGGGATGGCATATCGCTGCAGAATGCTGTGGTAGACATGCTGGTTAAGTGTGCCTGGAATTCTAAATAAATCACAGACACTGACACCAGTAAAGCACCCCCACATCACCTAACAGCTCCTCCTCCATGCTTTACTGTGGGAAATACACATGCGGAGATCATCCGTTCACCAACATAATGTCTCACAAAGACACGGCGGTTGGAACCAAAAATCTCCAATTTGGACTCCAGACCAAAGGACAAATTTCCACCGGTCTAATGTCCATTGCTCATGTTTCTTGGCCCAAGCAAGTCTGTTCTTCTTATTGGTGTCCTTTAGTAGTGGTTTCTTTGCAGCAATTCGACCATGAAGGCATGATTCACACAGTCTCCTCTGAGCAGTTGATGTTGATATGTGTCTGTTACTTGAACTCTGTGAAGCATTTATTTGGGCTGCAATTTCTGAGGCTGGTAACTCTAACGAACTTATCCTCTGCAGCAGAGGAAACTCTGGGTCTTCCATTCCTGTGGGAGACAGTTTCAGAAAATACATTCCACAAATTAACTTTTAAGAAGTCACACCTGTTAATTGAAATGCATTCCAGGTCAACGTTATGAAGCTGGTTGAGAGAATACCAAGAGTGTCCAAAGCTGTCATCTTGGCAAAGGGTGGCTATTTGAAGAATCTCAAATATAAAATATATTTTTTGGTTACTACATGATTCCATATGTGTTATTTCATAGTTTTGATATCTTCACTATTATTCTACAATGTAGAAAATAATACAAATACAGAAAACCTTTTGACCGGTAGTGTATTATAAACATACAAACAGCAGTATACATTTGAAAATGCCTGGAACCCTGTGGTTTCAGGGATGCTTGGATGAAACGCACATGCAAGCACACACACACACACACACAATCAACTTGTTGCCGTAGCAACTGAATGAAACATGGCCACCAATGGCTTGATAGCTGAGTGCTGCAATACCAAGTCTGATGAGAGATCTGTTATGACAGAAAGACTGCAATGACAAATAGTCTACTTAGGTCTGGCCACATCCATAAACCTGAAATGGCATCTTCTTTTTTAATGGAACTGTAAAAAAGGATAAATGCGGCCATAAAATGTTCTCTATCCTAGAAATAATGGTAAAGGTACATTTTTTTAACTTAATGGGATATGTTGTTTTTTTGCTTCTGTGAAAAATAATTTTAGGTTGAGCTCATAGACACATGATGTACTTTAACACCTAGCATCTGGTGCTGAGGCTGTGTCACCTGCTGCTGCCTCCATCATCCGTTTCTCACCGTCGATTACGCACAAACAACGAGGTGTTACTGTACCTGGGACATTACACACTGCTGAACACATTCCCACTTCCAGCATCATCACCCTGTAGTGGGAACCAAATTAGAGCTTAGGTGGATAGAATACTGTTATGTGATGCATGTACTGTACTCTTTATTTACATGGTTCTTCGTAACCTGCATGCAGTCTACATACTCGTTAACGGTTCAATGGTTTCTATTCAATCCATAGAATTAAATAAAACACTATAATATCGCATGAAATATGTGTATCTCAATGGGACTGTCATTCAAAAGGTTCTTAAACACCTAGAAGAAAGTCCGCAACAGTCAGGTTTGGGAACGTTTTAAAGACAGAAATGATATGTAAAATACCAGGAGCCTGTAGTGCCAAAGATTGAAATGGCGTCTGATATGCTGAGTCCCGGTATGTGTCACACAGAGGTCTCAGTGACGGGACACCAGGAGAGACCTGGTCCTCCCTTCAGCATTAATCACAGTTAAGCCTGGGCAGGTGCTTTGGCTTGGGGTGCTCTGGGTCTGAGACCGCTCTTAGCACCAGAGATGGAGAAAAAGAGAGGATGTGTGAGTGAATGAGAGGGAGAGCGAGAGAGAGGGAGAGAGAGGGTAAGAGGGAGGGAGAGAGAGAGAGAGATAGGAGGGAAGGGAAGGGGAAGAGAAACAACGTAGAGGAATGAGGGGCAAGGGGAAGACAAACGTAGAGGAAAGAGGGGGAAGGGGAAGTGTGTGTGTGTGAGAGAGAGAGAGAGAAAGAGAGAGAGAGAGAGAGAGAGAGAGAGAGAGAGAGAGAGAGAGTGAGCTTGAAAGTGAAAGTGTTCTAGAGAGAAAAAAGAAAGAGAGCCAGATCAAGAGTGTATATACCTGTACGGTCAAGAGAGAGAAATAAGGAGTTTGAGGTGTGTGTGTGTGGTGTGGCCCTGCTGGGCTGGCCCCTATGCGGCAGGTCATATTTAATGGCTTTAATGAACAGACCCACTGCTGACATGTCCCTGCTCTCGAGGAGAGATATATAATCATGTCTGCATAATAATTGTCCTACATCAGTGTTCACTCATTGTAGTACTGTACAATGCACCTTCTCCCCTCCTTCCTCCCTCACTTCCCTGGAGAAGGAGAGGAGGAACGAGAGCACAAAGCGAGCTGACCATCTCCCTGGGGAGCTCGCTGTGGAATAGAGTCATTATGGTGAAATGAGTTTCAGATGTCCAGGCCAAACGAGGCCATGCTTAAGTAAAGAATCTCCACTTTTCACTTTCAAAAGCCAGGCGCCTGTCGCCTACATTAGCATTGAAGACAAAACCACTGAGCTTACACACATACTGACAGGCAGATGCTTACACACACCCACACACACACACACACACTCAGGCTCTATTTCGCTCACACAAGTTTCAAGTTTTCTTTGTCACATGCAGTACAGTGAAACGCTTAACTTGGAAACCCTAACCAACAGTGAAGTAGTCAATATCAAAATCTTATAACTAATAAAAAACAAACAATAACATGAGAAATAAGAAAAAAGAGGGAAAAAAAGATAAAAAACAGAAGAATGTACAGGGTCAGTACCGGTACCAAATGTACAATGTGCAGGGATACTGGAGTATTTGCAGTAGATATGTACATGCAGGCAGTGTGTGTGTGTGTGTGTGTGTGTGTGTGTGTGTGTGTGTGTGTGGGTGTGTGTGTGTGTGTGTGTGTGTGTGTGTGTGTGTGTGTGTGTGTGTGTGTGTGTGTGTGTGTAAGCTTGTCAACAAAAAAAAGTGACTGATAGCAGGAATATATAAATACGTTTGGAAATATACTGAATGAATGAAAACAATGTTTTGTGTCAAATTGCCAACTGGCAACCCATCCCTTACGGGATTAATTGACACATAACCAAACCTTACAATAATTCACGATGGTAATTAACTGATGATTCTTCTTCCGGTGTTCTCTGCATTGGGCATCGCATAAAGAGTGAAAAGAAGTAAAGGTAAAAATCTATACATAATAGTAAATAAGGTTATCCAAACAATAATTACATCCCCAAAGCAGTAAAATAACATACACACACACCACACACACACACACACACACACACACACACACACACACACACACACACACACACACACACACACACACACACACACACACACACACACACACACACACACACACACACACACACACACACACACACACACACACACACACACACACACACACACATACATACATTAGCAGTTGATGTTATTCTTCAAAATCACAGACCCCAAAGCAAATTTTTATTCAAGGAGAACAAATCATAGTTGTTATGCAGGAAGGTAGATGGTCATTCTTCACCTGTCCTCAATGTCTTCTCCCCTGAACAAAGAGACAGGATGTAGTTTGTAACCCAAACCTTGCCTGTGGTTGACCAATTAGAATTCCTTGCAGTAAAATAGAGCCAATGGCCAAATAACAAGTAACCCGTTTCAGGCTCGAAGTATAGACAATTCGAACCAATGAGAACTTGCCACTATGAGTCCTGGACTGAAATTCCTCCCGTGTCCATGACCCATTCATCTTCAGTTTGCCATTATAGAAAAAAAACTATTTCCATTGATCATTAATTCCCTCTTGACCTTTAGTCCTCTGCGTTGTGTATTTATCGTCGAATAATCTTACACATACATACAGTACATAACTTATACAGTGTAACGTTTGTCGTCGGAAGGAGACCAAGGTGCAGCGTGGTAGGCGTACATTCTTTTATTTAAATGTTCCACCAAGAAAAAACTATAAACAATACAACAAACTAAAAGTTTTGTCGTGCAAACTACATGCACTCAAACAAAAACAAGATCCCACACTGAAGGAGGGAAAAAGGGCTGCCTAAGTATGATCCCCAATCAGAGACAATGAAAGACAGCTGCCTCTGATTGGGAACCACACTCGGCCAAACACAAAGAAATAGAGAACATAGAATGCCCACCCAAATCACACCCTGACCTAACCAAACATAGAGAATAACAAGGATCTCTAAGGTCAGGGCGTGACATACAGGTAAATAAATACAGAAAAAAAGAAACCTAAGTCACTTGAACCCAATCTGGCACAAGGAGAAGATTCATATGGGATATATACATGTAACAGGAGTAATAGTGACCAGTGGCAGGATAAATAGATAGATACTAATGGTAATGGAAATCAATAATCAATGAACAGCAGCGTAATGGTAGTAACACATCTCATCAGTAATCACACACATACACACAGTGTTCAAGCATCCACTCTGCTGCAGACGGTCAGGCCCAAAATAGGAGCCCAGGTGTTTTCAGAGAACAGCTACGCGACTAAATTACCATAGGTTATATATACAGCTGCCACAGTTATACACGGGATAAATGTAGCTGTTGGATAGAATACATTTGGAATAATAAAATGCTCCCATGAGGATAATGGACCCAGTTTTAGACTTCTCTTTCTTTTCATAAATGTGTACCCACATGGCTGATAAACACGCCCCATTAAAGATACTTAGGGTAAAAAAAAAATCGAACTAATCCTTGGTTCTCCTGTGATTTGAAAATCATTTTTCTGCAAAAGAATCAAGCATGGGCCTTGGCGAGGAAAACTGATGAAACAGCTGATTGGCTGCTTTTTAGGCAATTGAGAAATAAATGGACCGGAGGAATAAAAAAGGCAAAATCTAGCTGACAGAGTCTGACAGAGTCTGCTGGTGATCCCGCTATATTCTGGAAAACTGTTAACTCACTTAAACGAGGAAACTCCTTGACTTCCCTGCCGAAGCAAATTACATTGGAATCTGGGATCATCAGTGACCGAACTGAAATTTGAGATGTTTTTAATAAGCATTTTATTTTGGCTGGTTTGCTTTTTGAAAGAAAACATGGCCAACATGATCCTGGCCGGTCTCTTGTTTCAGTCCCTCGGCCTTCAGCTGATGTGGAAAACAGTAAGCCGGTTTTTAATTTTCAAATAATCACAGAAGATGAGGTCTTATCTGCACTATCTGCTATAGATTCTAAGAAATCATTAGGCTCTGACAATCTGGATCCATATTTACTAGAGTGTGCAGTACCTATTATTGCTAGTGCAGTGACGCATATCTTTAATCAAACATTTGTCGAAGGAAAGATTCCTAAAGCTTGGAAAGGAGCTTTCGTTTTACCACTCCTCAATGGAGGTGATGGTAGTGAATTGGATAATTATCGGCCCATCTCTAAGCTCTCTTGTTTGGCAAAAAATCTAGAGTCATTGGTGAATAGGCAACTACAATCTTTTTTAACTGTTAACAATACTCTTTCTGGTAATCAATCTGGCTTCAGACCTAAACACAGTACTATTACGGCCACTGTATGTGTTGTAAATTATATTATAAATGCCCTAGATAATAGAAAGTACTGTGCGGCCTTGTTCATAGATTTGTCTAAAGCTTTTGACACTGTAGACCATGCAAAAATGTGGGTAAACTGTCGTCAGTAGGACTGGGATTGGATGCCTGTCGTTGGTTTCATGACTATCTAAAGGATAGAAGCCAGGCTGTTAGAGTCGACGGCATCCAGTTGGAGCCAATGGAGTTGGTTAAAGGGGTCCCACAAGGTTCTATACTTGGTCCAGTACTGTTTACTCTCTACATAAACAATATCGGTGATGAGATAAAGTGTCAAATGAATTTATATGCTGATGACACTGTCATGTACTCTATTGCCTCAATGGCTGACCAAGCATTATCACTATTGGAGACAGATTTTAAGATATTACAAGGGTATTTTATACAGCTGAAGCTTGTTTTAAATGCAAAGAAAACACATTTTATGATTTTTAATAGGTTAAAAAAGTTGGTTGAAAATACACTTGCACTTACGAGCTTAGATCGTTCTCGAATGAATCAGGTCTCTGCATATAAATACTTAGGGATATGGTTGGTTGATAAACTGTCTTTTAAAATGCATGTTGACGAACTTTGTAAACAGCTAAAAATCAAGCTAGGCTTCCTCTATAGAAACAAGACATGTTAGTCCTCTACAAATAGAAGACAAATTGTGCAAGCTACTTTTATGTCTGTTATAGATTATGGGGATATTATCTACATGCTACGGCATCCACACTTAAATCACTGGATGCTACTTATCATTGCGCACTTAGGTTTATTGCGGGTGCTAGCTACAGAACCCACCACTGTGTTTTATATCATAATGTGGGTTGGACTTCGCTGTCCATGAGACGAGAACAACATGCTCTCGTGTTTGTCTATAAAGCACTTCTGAATAAGCTACCTTCTTATTTATCATCACTCATCAACATTAGAATTAGAATTCCTAAAACCAGGTCTCAACATGGATTACACTTGAGGCCCATGCGATTTCCACAGAGTTGGGTATGGCTGCCTTTTCCTGTTACGCTCCTTGCCTATGGAATAGCCTGCAGACTAAACTTAAACTTGAGACTCTTGTCCCCATTGCCCATTTTAAACATTTATTGGATGATTTTTATTTTTGTATTGCTTGTAACTGTTTCGGGTAATGCAAGTTCTTGTGCTGTTAGGGGAATAACCTGTGTAAATGTAATAATCTGCTGCTGTATTTTTTTGGGGTGTTATCTGTGATCGTTATGTTTGTCTTGTGTAGTTTCTTAAGCATTGTACCTAAACTGTATGTGTAAACATGTATACGCAGGGCCCAGCTGTAAAAGAGACCTTGGTCTCAGTCTGTGTTCCTTGTTGAAATAAAGGTTGAATAATAACGGCATAGCAACCATTTCACTCCTTTCTGATTGCTACCACGACCTATTACCGTTCAGTGGTGAAGGTTTTGTTGTATTTTAAATGAGGAGATAAGGTGTATAGTTATACTCCTCAAGATCTCATTAAAAACTGCTCAAACTTACAGTAAAACTCTACAACAGCAAAGCTCTCGCTATTACTCATTCGGACATAACAGAGCAAATCACCACCAATTTAAACTAGCTGCTCCATATGAGCATTTGGAGTATCGTGCATATATTCAAACATGGGTCCTGCAATAATCCATTGCAGGGACTAATGCATCGTTTTGGGACTAGATGGCTCATTTATTTCTACATAGTACAGTTTAGTAATTACTCTCCTGACTTGGGCTCCAAACGTTCCCTCTCGATTCTCTAACCTCAGCAGGGGAGCAAGGTACAGGTATCTGTGAGGATGAGGAGGGGAGAGAAATGGGGAAGTGCCCAGGTAACACACTTACACAACCCAGTCAGAATTCTTTAGAAGGCACAGCACATCCCGTCCAACACAGTCAAACCACTCCATTAAGTGAGCATAAGCCTCTACGCTGTTCACTGAATGATGCACAGTGTGTGCGTGACCCAGTAACTGACTACAAGCACTTCAAATGATATGAAATATGAAAAAATACCTGTGGGCCTTGGTACAGCCAACTGAGGCTACATCATAGCGCGAGCAACACTCCATTGTTATATTCAAACGGCTTTGCTTCAATAGCTGTATATTCCCTATACCCAATTCCGCCTTCATTTTCCCTCCTTCCCTGCGGGTTTTTGTTCTTCTGGACTTGAATCATAGTGGAGATTTAGTACTCTATGGATGTGAAAAGGCAGTGTTGTCCCTTGTGTGCTTCTCTTTTGTAGAGCATCCACAATGTAAGGGTCTTAAAGTGGCCAAGGATACGGGAGACTATCCATCATATGGGGAGTACATTCCTCTGAACCCACCAGGGTCATTGCCAGTATGTGGAGTGTGTGCTTGTGTTGCTGCGTGGATTAACCAAATGCGGTTCAACCGCATGTTTTCATTTCTTAAAACATGGCCTGACTACAAAACTTGAATTGGATTTTCAGAGAATCTGGCCAACCCGTGAAAGAGTAAGACTCTGATTACATTTGCTTGCTTAAAATCTTTTGGTAAAACTACTGCTCAAAATATACTACTGTATATCTCTTGCTCTGTGACATAGACATCTTGCACAGCAGAGAATTGTCACTAGCTCCCGGATGAAATGTATGGTTTAAGTGCTATACATTATGCCAGTCACCTGACGAGGTACCTCTCTGTTGTGACACATGCTTATACCTGTCACTTGCTATTCCTAGCTCAAGCACAGCTCACCTTGAGCCTATATTTGTCCCTACCGTGCGGTTCCACCAACACACACATTCATATGGAACTCGATATGCAGTAGCAGACAGCCGGCTACAGTAAATGCAAGGGAGAAGGTATTTAAAGTGACACAAGGTAAAGCTTTATTTGAAATACAATGGGACTGACTAGCTACAAATTGTCAGAGAATAACGCTCTGGATGTATAGCCCTCCATGAAGACTCGGAACTCAACCAGAAATTGAAATACAGTAGAAGGCAACATGAATGTTGTTTGGTAGTGACTGAGAATGGTGTAATGCTGTTTGAAGGCAGGCCTAGACTGGAGAACGATGGGACACATGCAGCTTGAGGGCTGGTGATCTGTCTTCTTCACTGCCGGTTTATAAATACCTAAAATCTGACTGGAGGTGAGCCTCCAGCCACTGCTGCCTAACCACCTACAGAGTGTGTAACCACAGACGGAGAGGGAACAGACAAACACAAACACACACTGTAAAACGTTGAGATGCATTTTTTTCAGGGCGAACATTTCAAACACTGAAAATGGACTGATCAAGTCACTGAACACACATGTCTGTCTTTGAGTCCTCTCCATGGAGATCCCTCTAAAAGTCTCCCAGCCAAATGCAAAACGGAATTCTTTCACACTAGTCCAATGTTTGCACCAGTTATCTTACATTGGGATAATGAATGGGAGAAAACGTATTATTAGGAGGGGAATGAATGACATTCAAGTGAATACATTTCGTATGTCAAGCTTTTTGGTCTTTTACAGTATTCCTGTCTCAGAACAACAAGAACAAACGCTTTATAAATCACACCCTTGGTCATTATGAATCCACATTGGGAATTCTATAATTTATGAGGCTAATTCTCTGACTCTCCTTACTTGTTCTTTCCACGAGAGAAGGCTATCATTTACCTGTTACTGACTGTCCCTTTAGCCCATTTAAGTTAGGCACTAGTATTACCACACCAGATGAGATATGATGGAAAAAGACGAAAATCGATTTGAAATATCGTCATTTTTCTCGTAATTAGGCAAGCCACACTGTGCACAGCTAGAAAAATAGCTAGCTAGCCAACTTTATACAGTAGGTGCCAGTTAGCCGAAAGAGAAATCAACCTTGTATCCACAGTTCTCCAGAAAAACTCTGATAGAGTGAAAGGCATAAAACACACACAAACTCGCTGGTTTAGTAAAAAATGCAGACAACAGACAAGCTTCTAATGAGTATCGAGCTAGCTAGTCGGCTAATATATTAGCGCCCGCTAGCCGAGAGCGAAGCTAATAGCTAGTTGGGCCTAACTTTCTCAAAGTAGCAAAATTGACATTTCTCAACCAAACATGATGAACGCCAATGCTATTGGATGGACTTAACAGCTGCAAGCATTTTACCACACTTCACAGTCAAACATGATATCACATTCCAAGGATAGTGGTTGGAGAAAAGGACATAGCTTCAGGAAGTGTGCTTCAGGAGATGTCTAATCTCAGCAAAGCCCTTCTCTTTATTAAGGGATTACAGTGTTGACTGTGCACTCATGCATCTTAATGTGTGTCCCCTTCATATCAAACAACCAGGATCCTCTGGCCAACCGTCACAGGCGCATGCACACACACACACACGCAGGCTAAATCAACATGTCTGTGGCTGAAGGGACAGCGTTGCTGTGTGCCACTGAGGATAGGATACAGGGCTCAACACGGTGCACCTCTGCATGGAGATAAGCATAATCACTTCAGACGTGTGGCAGGGCGGCCGCTGAACAAACTCTGACCGAGGAGAAATACTGACCAGTGGAGTTTTACAGAAGTGGGGTAAGTCGAGCGCTATGTCAATAGCTCTGTTGGTTATTTCAAACACAAATAGCTGTAAGAAGTTTGAGCTGAGTATAATTGTTAGCATGCCACTGATGTGTGGGTTGCTGTCCAAGGGTCCTGATTCCATTTAGATTAAATTCCATTTCAAACATGAATAAATGTCCTGAGTTAAAGCTGAGTATAGTTGTCGGAAGATACCACTGATGTGTATGCACAGCTGTTCAAGGCCCGGATGTGTAGGTAGCTGTCCAAGGTCCTGATGCAATTATCCAACCTTTGTGGTGCACTGTATAAAGTATGTGACTTATTCTAATACATCTCTGAGGACTGACTTCTGTATACAAAGAAAGCACTATTATGTGTTAATGTATGATACATTCCATTGAATCTGGACCCTTTCCATCCTGAAAACCACAATCCTGGATAATGCCATCGACTTTAAGGTATTCTGGAAACAACTACACTAAAACATAGATTAGACTTTTTTTATCTGAAGGTTTCTGAATATTTACTTTCAGCGTGGCCTCAATGTGTCAAATGTGTAGCTAGCCTGACTGCTATGTCTGCGTATCAATGCCTGTTATACCAAGCAGTGAGGATACATTCTATGTTACAGTAGTTCCCTTCTCACAGTATTTGCTCTGACAGACATGCCAAATTGCTGTTTGATGTTTCATTCCTTAGATTTGTATTACTATAATTAAATGCTACATCAGCCTACCCTCCCCTACTGTGTTAAAACCACCCCTAGGTATGTTTGGCATGTTGACAGACATGGCATTTCACTGATAACACTGCTGTAAACTAGAAATCTTTACCCAAAGATCATTGAACTAACTTACATGTAAACCACAGACATACAGTGGGGTCTGAAATTATTGACACCCTTGACAAAGATGGGCAATAACGACTGTATAAAAGAAAAAAATCAAATACTGAGCTATATTGACTGCTCAAAAACACGGGGAATAATGATGAGTGAGAAAGTTACAGAGGGTCAAATAACAGGTGAGGTTATCATGTCTTGGACGTATGATCTTTGACCCTCTAACTTTCTCACTCATCATTATTCACAATTCATTCAGGATTATCTGTAATCATGGTATCATCCACATTATTGTAGAAGTGTTTAGAAACATATTCTATTCTTATTTACAATAAAAGTGACTCCAAAATGATACAATACATGACTTATCATTACATTCTATTGTGCACAAACTGCTCTGAAACACAACCAAAATGGACTGCAAATGAAATGAACAAGCGTGATGTAATCATTGCGTGATAGGAATGTGGGACCAAATACTAAACTTTTGACTACTTTATTTATAAGAATCTTTAGGGGTGTCAATTAATTTTGACCCCTACCTTTAAAAAAAAAAGAAATAATACTTTAAAAAAAAAATCTCTTTCTCTGAGCAATTGTATTAATATAAAAGTGTATAATTTCCCCATTATTTTGAGCATACAATATAGCTCAGTACTTTAATTATTTATTTTATACAGTCTTTACTGCTAATCTTCAAGGGTGTCAATAATTTCAAACCCCACTGCATGTCTCCGCACAGTAAATCAATCAAAAGACACCTGGGGGGGGGGGGGGGCATGGGGGGGGGGGGGGGGGGGGGGGGCATCCCAATTCCCTCAAGAATCAGAGGGATGCAAGGTAAAATCCTGCTTAAAGTGAGGACATTTGCTTAATTTCACACATTAATGCTGGTGTTGTCTCGGCTCAGCCCACTGACTGACTCATCACCCCACAGTGTTTAAAAGAGGAGGCGGTTGGCTCGTGAACGCAAGAAGAGAAGAAGGGCAAAACCTCTCATGGGGCGATTTAATTAGCACAATCACGGAGTTAAAGATTTACTGGAAATGAGTTCCGGAGCTCCGTACCCACCATGTATGAGAAGAAGCAGCGCTGTAGGATCTAAAGAACTGAAGGACCCACTTCCACCCTGCCATGATCCCCACTAATAAGCATGGTTTGTTCTGCCCAAGGGGCGGGGCGGGGATCCGGGCTTGACCATTCGCCCCCGTCTCTCAGGCGGAAGAACAAAACAACCCCAGGTTTTCCCTTCCAGTCGTTCCGTTGGTATTTTCAGAAGCTGCTAGCTGGGCCCTTTGTCCCTCGTCCTTTCTCTTATGAATAAAATATACAGCAAGACGAGCAATAAAGCCTGGCCGACAACATATTAATAGCGCATTTACATTCAGCCACGACTTGGCCCTCCCCTATTGTGCGTTCGGCAATTCACGCTCTAAATGAACACTTCTGAAGAATAAGCGCAATTCGCCATAAAACGAGCAGGGAATAAAATGATGGCGACCCCACAGCAACACCTAGCAATCAATATTTATGATGTGCCCTTTGGAAGCCGGCAGGTTTCCTGAACGGAAGAAAGTAACTGGGTGTAATGTTTCACACTGAGTGGTAATTGGTGGAGCACTAGAGGTGTGTTATGGGAATTCTAAAAGGTCAAGGTTCAAACCAATAACTTCTCTCCCTCTGTCTGAGTAATGTATTTAGGACAGAAACAGCAACATAAACGCTCACTAGCCTGGATAGACTGTGGTAACCATAGAGCAATGCATTATGGCAATACAGTTGAAGTCGGAAGTTTACATACACCTTAGCCAAATACATTTAAACTCAGTTTTTCACAATTCCTGACATTTAATCCTAGTAAAAATTCCCTGTCTTAGGTCAGTTAGAATCACTCAGTTAGAAATGTCAGAATAATAGTAGAGAGAATTATTTATTTCAGCTTTTATTTCTTTCATCACATTCCCAGTGGGTCAGAAGTTTACATACACTCAATTAGTATTTGGTAGCATTGCCTTTAAACTGTTTAACTTGGGTCAAAAGTTTTGGGTAGCCTTCCACAAGCTTCCCACAATAAGTTGGGTACATTTTGGCCCATTCCTCCTGACAGAGCTGGTGTAACTGAGTCCGGTTTGTAGGCATCCTTGCTCGCACATGCTTTTTCAGTTCTGCACACAAATTTTCTATAGGATTGAGGTCAGGGCTTTGTGATGGCCACTCCAATACCTTGACTTTATTATCCTTAAGCCATTTTGCCACAACTTTGGGAGTATGCATGGGGTCATTGTCCATTTGGAAGACCCATTTGCGACCAAGCTTTAACTTCCTGACTGATGTCTTGAGATGTTGCTTCAATATATCCACATAATTTACCTACCTCATGATGCCATCTATTTTGTGAAGTGCACCAGTCCCTTCTGCAGCAAAGCACCCCCACAACATGATGCTGCCATCCCCGTGCTTCATGGTTGGGATGGTGTTCTTCAGCTTGCAAGCCTCCCCCTTTTTCCTCCAAACATAAGGATGGTCATTATGGCCAAACAGTTCTATTTTTGTTTCATCAGACCAGAGGACATTTCTCCAAAAAGTATGATATCTGTCCCCATGTGCAGTTGCAAACCATAGTCTGGCTGTTTTATGGCGGTTTTGGAGCAGTGGCTTCTTCCTTGCTGAGCGGCCTTTCAGTTTATGTCGATATAAGACTTGTTTTACCGTGGATTTAGATACTTTTGTACCTGTTTCCTCCAGCATCTTCACAAAGTCCTTTGCTGTTGTTCTGGGATTGATTTGCACTTTTCGCACCAAAGTACATTCATCTCTAGGCGACAGAACACGTCTCCTTCCTGAGCGGTATGACGGCTGCGTGGTCCCATGGTGTTTATACTTTCGTACTATTGTTTGTACAGATGAACGTGGTACCTTCAGGCGTTTGGAAATTTCTCCCAAGGATGAACCAGACTTGTGGAGGTCTACAATTTTTAATCTGAGGTCTTGGCTGATTTATTTTTATTTTCCCATTTTGTCAAGCAAAGAGGCACTGAGTTTGAAGGTAGGACTTGAAATACATCCACAGGTACACCTCCAATTGACTCAAATTATGTCAATTAGCCTATCAGAAGCTTCTAAAGCCATGACATCCTTTTATGGAATTTTCCAAGCTGTTTAAAGGCACAGTCAACTTAGTGTATGTAAACTACTAACCCACTGGAATTGTGATACAGTGAATTATAAGTGAAATAATCTGTCTGTAAACAATTGTTGGAAAAATTACTTGTGTCATGCACAAAGTAGATGTCCTAACCGACTTTCCAAAACTATAGTTCGTTAACAAGAAATGTGTGGAGTGGTTGAAAAACGAGTTTTAATGACTCCAACCTAAGTGTATGTAAACTTCCGACTTCAACTGTACATTTCAAGGGAAGTGTATTGTACTGTACATTAGACATATAACCGCAAAATATATAGTTTTTTATTCAGCCATAGAAATGATGGAGAATCTTCATGGGTATTGCAATCTAAATGAGAGGGACGAGAGACCCAAAGGCTGTAGTATATATATATATATATGTAATACTGTAGTATGTAGATAATACAAGGAGAAGATCTCTCTCAGTACGTCTTGTTTGGCAATGGTCAGTAAGTGGTAGACTGTCGCAGAGTGGAATTAATTTCTTGCTCAAAAATAGGCAAACCTTGCATTTAACCTTGTATTGAACTGGCACAGCGGGAACCTGTACAGGTATTTATAGCGTATACACGCACTCACAAGGTATTTATAAGCTAGTATCTACGGCGAGAATGGCCCTCTAAGGAATTCAAAACGTCTGTCAGCTTTAGCTAACACCTAGCGTATCCCGTCAACACGTTTCTGTGTTTGACAGGACTCTGACTACAAGCCCATCATATGATCTGTGATTACTCAAGGCAGATGTCAACACTTTCTTTAACAGATAACTGATCATGAAGACGAGTAGTATTCTGAATATTATGATTTGCACATACATATTTCAGCACCAAAAAAGTCATAAATATTTCATTTTCTGCTCCAGCACAAACAAATAGATAAAATGGTAGAGAGATTCAACAGAACATGAGTTACTCATAAACACATTTTGTCCACTCATATCATGAACACAGTACAAATAAAATGTGCGCAATATTTAAGTCCCTGTATGCAGATATGTCTTTATTTAAACCACATAATTATTAATATATTTTATTTAAAAAATATATTTCACCTTTATTTAACCAGGTAGGCAAGTTGAGAACAAGTTCTCATTTACAATTCCGACCTGGCCAAGATAAAGCAAAGCAGTTCGACACATACAACAACACAGAGTTACACATGGAGTAAAACAAACATACAGTCAATAATACAGTAGAAAAATAAGTCTATATATGAGGTGAGATAAGGGAGGTAAAGGCAAAAAAAAGGCCATGGTGGCGAAGTAAATACAATATAGCAAGTAAAACACTGGAATGGTAGATTTGCAGTGGAAGAATGTGCAAAGTAGAGATAGAAATAATGGGGTGCAAAGGAGCAAAATAAATAAATACATTAGGGGGAGAAGTAGATGTTTGGGCTAAATTATAGATGGGCTATGTACAGGTGCAGTGATCTGTGAGCTGCTCTGACAGCTGGTGCTTAAAGCTAGTGAGGGAGATAAGTGTTTCCAGTTTCAGAGATTTTTGTAGTTCGTTCCAGTCATTGGCAGCAGAGAACTGGAAGGAGAGGCGGCCAAAGGAAGAATTGGTTTTGGGGGTGACCAGAGAGATATACCTGCTGGAGCGCGTGCTACAGGTGGGTGCTGCTATGGTGACCAGCGAGCTGAGATAAGGGGGGACTTTACCTAGTAGGGTCTTGTAGATGACTTGGAGCCAGTGGGTTTGGCGACGAGTATGAAGCGAGGGCCAGCCAACGAGAGCGTACAGGTCGCAGTGGTGGGTGAGAGTGAATAAAAATGAATTAAGATCTATCAAATATTTAGCATATGGGCTAGGCCCTACTCAATGTGCATAGCTGACGTAAGACTGTACAGTACAGTAATGAATAGGAAAGTATGAACCAGGAGCATCCTAGACGGTGGGTTTAGTTTGGCTACTTTATAATGACCTATAATATCAAATCTCATCGTCATTCATCATCCTTTTCTTAACACTCGTGTCCAGAATAAAGGCACCACAATTAGGGGCCAAAGATTCCTTGTTGGACAACCCCACAAACACAGACACTACCAGGGAATCATTGTTCATTAGAGGGAACACAACCAAGCCACACCACCACCAGGGAAAATGTCTCCCACCTGGGACCAATTTTCCCAATCTGCCCAGTCAGGAACCTGTTTATTACCAGTAGCTGAGGGAACAATACTCTGGATCCAGCCACGACTCATATGAAGCCTTCCCTCCTCTCCTGCTGCCACACCATACAGCTCTCTGCTTGCGTCCCGGAATGCTCAGAAGCCTCCCAAAGCTGCCTAAAACCTTTTCTGTCATGTTTCCGAGGCCGAGAATTAAGCCAAAACGCCTCAGTTTTAAGTATCGCTTGGCGTGACGTTGTAACTGCAGTGGCATGAGGAGGAGGGAGGAAGCAGCGGGAACACTTGGAGTTAAAGCAAGTCCATTACACATCAGCTAATGAGTCACAGACGGAGACAGGCTTGTTTGACACTCATTCTATAGGAAGGAAGGGAATTCAAGGAATAACTTTTTCTTGATGCCCAATGTTTTTTTAGTAGCTTTTAGGATGTGCAAATGCATGGTTGTTTACTGTTTTCCAAAATTTGACAAACATCACCAAAATAAATACAAAATAAATAATAATAATATTGCCCTTTTTGCTGTCATTTCTTACTAGAAAATGCACCTGTCATTCCATATCAGAATGTAAAACGGTATAATGTATGTGGTAAAAGCTACGGGAAACGGGAAAGAGCTAGGCTAAGTGAGAGGCTAATGTGACATCACTGTATTCGATAATTTGGTAAAAACATGCAGCAGACAATAGAGCAATGTGGAAAATGACTCACTTCCTCTTTCTGCCAGCATTTATTCTTATCCGGTGTAATATAGTCGATATGATATACGGTATATCCATCAGATTGGAAATAATGCTTTGCAGAAATCAGTTTTCAGGCAGAAAGCAGATGAGGATGCTCACAGCAGCATGTACAATAAATCACGTTTATAATGGCTTCCGCTGAAAGCATGACAAAAACACAAAAAAAGAGCGTTGACCGAATCTCATATGGAGACCAACGGAAGAAACCAATGACAGTACGCTTTTCAGCTTTTCTCTATCAAACATTGGCCGGGAAAAACATGAACAAATTAAGAAGGGTTTTCTATAAATAAAATATGACTCTGAGGACACATAGTTCCCTTGAACTATTTGCTTTCAAAAATGAATATCAATTATGTGTGGGAATTAGGCGTCTCCAGAAGAATACAAACATCACATTTGAAATTGAAATACCAGATAAGACTCGTTCTCACAAAAAACCCGGGGAAAAAACAAGCTTTTCTTTTTTGGAGGAAATCCCTGGTGTTTATAACTGTCAATACAGATCCTATTAATGTTGTTGGTGTATTAATTATTGGCAAAGACACCCACATTTAGATTTTATCCTCATGGCAAGTGGATGTGTTGAATATTTAATATTGAAATGGGTTTTCTGATACAACATGTTTCTCGACACGGGTATGCTGGCAACGTGCGTAGAGGTTACTGGGTCACGGACAGACGACTATCAATAAGAAATGGCATCGACAGCGTTGTTTGTAGGAGGATTTTCTTGTCAAATTAAACAGCAAAACATCTCTAAAGCCTTTCAACTTGAATCTCAAATTCCATGCAAGTGCTTTTCAAATGAGCAAGCGAGCAAAGTGTGTACATAACAAAATGTGTACATGTGCCTACTTGTGTGTGTGTGCGTTTTTGTGCATCCCTGTGTACGTTTGAACGTGTGATCCTTGTGTCTCTGTAGCCATAAATCCACTTCTCAAGCAGCAAACAAGAGGGAGATAAATACTATCCACAGTCCATATTGGCTGTTGTTGGTTTGGGTTGTTTTCGCCTCTGCCAAATGAATGCAATTGTGTTGAATAGTGAGCCGGCGAGAAACACATACAAATCGGATAGATTAGTATTCTCCTGCAGCGCCCTGCACACTTTGTCAGCTCTCTAATGGGGGATAAATGTCCTGGTTCTCTGACCTGCACATCGCTGCCTAGGGCCTAGCCTACACATCACCCTGCAGGGAGACACTGCCATCTTTGGGCTATACTGGATGAGGTGAGGAGCATAGCTCATAGTTCACTGACACTTTACTATAGGTCACTTATATAGACAATGTATTAATACATTTTTTTATAACAGGTATATGAGAGATTATAACATATGTCATAGGCTGTCATTATCATTATGAACAACGTGTACTTAGAAATTGTAATGCTGAATGCGGATAGACCTCTTGGCCCAACACAGTTTGGGAAATAGAAAAATGACAAAACATAATATCGCCACCCAGTCTGTTAATCTTCTGCTGCCATGGTTCAGCACACCAAAGAGAAACACAATATACCCCATTTTATAATTCTGAAAGCAACGAGAGCTTGGGAACCGTCAGTTCATTAGTGTTTATCTATTTAAAAAGAGACTAACCAGATGTGTGAGTGCTGGGTAGTGCTGGGTAGGGGCTCTACATGGGACTACAGTGCCCATTTCTTACACAGCAGACACATTTGGCTCTACACAGGGCTTCTAAACAAAGAGTTTACGTGTGGAGACAGTCTGCCACAGTGACACAGTCTTTCCCAGTGACACAGAGTCTGCCGCAGTGAGACAGAGTCAGCCACAGTGAGACAGTCAGCCACAGTGAGACGGAGTCAGCCACAGTGAGACGGAGTCAGCCACAGTGAGACGGAGTCAGCCACAGTGAGACGGAGTCTGCCACAGTGAAACGGAGTCTGCCACAGTGAAACGGAGTCTGCCACAGTGAGACGGAGTCTGCCACAGTGAGACGGAGTCTGCCACAGTGAGACGGAGTCTGCCACAGTGAGACGGAGTCTGCCACAGTGAGACGGAGTCTGCCACAGTGAGACGGATTCAGCCACAGTGAAACGGAGTCTGCCACAGTGAAACGGAGTCTGCCACAGTGAGACGGAGTCTGCCACAGTGAGACGGAGTCTGCCACAGTGAGACGGAGTCTGCCACAGTGAGACGGAGTCTGCCACAGTGAGACAGAGTCTGCCACAGTGAGACGGAGTCTGCCACAGTGAGACGGATTCTGCCACAGTGAGACGGAGTCTGCCACAGTGAGACAGATTCTGCCGCAGTGTGAAAGTTCTGCTAATAAGGAACCTGGTAGGAGATCAAAGCCACACACTGCATTGTGCCACTGTGTCAAACAGCCAGGACTGACTGTCACTGCAACAAGATTCAATAGGTAGCTGTAAAGAAAGAAGGATTCCAGGTCAACACCCCCCCCCCCACACACACACACACACACACACACACACACACACAGAGAACATATACTTTTTCAGAATACACATCCACTTTACCTTTTGAGGGTTTTCCACTTCAGTTTGATTCATGAGAGAATGTGTTTCATGGCATGGCAGAGTAACAAAGCAGATCCTATTGTGTTGAACGCATTGTAGTGTAAGAGGAAAGACAGCGAGAGCTTCTGTTCTCCGGGGCCTCTGATCTGAGCGGCACGACTAAACAAATTAAACTTGGAAGCCGTCAGCCTCGCATGAAGAAGAAGAAATCAGCATGTTGACAAGGAATACAAAGGTGGGATCTAGTGCACTCCATTCTCTTTCATGTCACGTGTAAAACACAGAGAGAAATATGATTCACTGTCTACTGTCTTCTTGGAGCTTTCTTACTTTTGATTTCTGAGAAAGATGAACATTGTCTATGGAAGCATTAGTATATGTGTAGGTACAATTCATTCAGTCGTGTGCAATGATTGTGTGTGTGTGTGTGTGTGTGTGTGTGTGTGTGTGTGTGTGTGTGTGTGTGTGTGTGTGTGTGTGTGTGTGTGTGTGTGTGTTTTGCATGAGTGATTGTGAGTTTGCTTGTAGCATGGGTCTATTTACATACAGTGTGTGCGTGCTTGTGTGCGAGGCCGCTTGAGCGCGTGTCTGCGTGTGTGTCAGTCTGTTCACTGACCCAGCACTCATCCCCAACTGAACTACCCATAGCTCGATACATGTCAGCCCAGGGGCTTTGTGTGTGTGTGTGTTTGTGTCCATCCTCTACGGGGGACTGGAGGAAGAATTCATGTGAGGAGACAGATGTGAGGAGACAGCTAGAGTGGTCACACACCCTGAGGCTCGACAGGGCCACAGGCCGACACAGACTCTCTCAGGATGGGGAATCCTTGTACACGGAACGGCTGGCACGGATAACACACTCCGTCCAAATGAATCACTACTTCCACTCAAACCACAGTTATAGTACCTCCTTCCACGTATTATATTTGCCAAGTATCAGGTAGAAAGGAACCAGAGCACATCCCTAGTGTTGGATGCCTGTGTCTTACCCGTCTCACCACAGTCCCCTTGAGATACAGTCTCCTGTACCCAGACCCAGAGCAGTGGGGCTCAGTGTGCAAAGCAAGTTAAACAGACACTATACACATACAGTCACTACAAGTTAAAGATAATCTCTACGGTTACTACACACATCCTAAGAGCAAAACCAGAAGTCAGGGACCCTAGTACCTTAAATGTGATGCTCAATTTGTGACAGACGAATCATCCTGCAGCTGGTAGGCGGCCAGTCAGTTTCCCTCCTGAGAGGGTCCTAGGTAGTGGTACAGCTCTTGTCTCCAGAGACTGGGCCACTAGAACATGCTAATCAAATCTCCAGGTCTGACTCTCTTCTTTTTCTCTCGTTCTCTCTCTCTCCTTTGCTTTAGTTCCCTCTCTCTCTCTCCCTTCTCTTTCGCCATCCTTTGGCTGAAGTAGTTTGGCCATTGCAGACACACTCACTCAATCTGTAATTTTATCGACCTTGCGGTCAAGCTTGATAGAATTTGGAGGGCCTTTCATTAAAAAAAAACTTTAAAAAAACAGCAGCCTTGATTGAACACAGCTTAAACAAGTTTCTCTTCTGACAAAGTGGTCAACTCCAGCCTTTTTTGTTTTGGGTAAAAGGATGAAGAACAAACAAAAAAGGAAAAAGGAAAACTGTGGGGGGTAATTGTCACGAGATTTTTGTTCTCAGTGTTCATAATACCCAATTGAATTAATTACTCAGCCTGAAACCCAGAATTTGTAAGAAACTGGTTGAAATGAATCAGACGGAGGCCCAGCCACAATAGTCAGAAAAAGTATTTACGAGAGCGCTCTCCCTATCATTACATGTACATTGGTTTATATACCTCACATTTCGTCATAACTGTCCCTCCTCCTCTAATACAATGACAATATAGTTCACAAGTCTTCTCCTTCTCATACATTGCCTGCCACCTGTTATACAATCTACTACAAGCCCAAGGTCTCTCCCCTCTCTGGGTGGGGAGACTTCCTTCTCTGTTATCAGTTTCACAGTGGTCACAAGTTGTCTGCCACAGCTCCTTGCCTGCTAACAGTATCTCTTTCTTATGGACAAACATTCTTCATCAGACAGGATATAATTTAGTTATAGTTCTACGTTAAATGTATACAGCATTTAGTCATTATTCATAAAAATCCCATAACAGTAATTTACTCTTTGGAGGTATTTCTGACAAGAGCAATGTATTTGCTGTGAAACAATGCAGGGCTGTGATTTTCCAAAACAATATCGCAACAGGAGTTGAAGTAACACTTATCAGTCAATCACACCATGCTGGCGACAACAATATTTTCTCTTCTCCTTCCCCATAGATGACATCTCTCCTTTTCTCTCTCCATCCATCCCTCTCTCTTCATCTCCCTCCCTCAATCTCCTTCTCTCTCTCTCTCGCACATACTGCACGCACACTCTTTCACTCCCTTCTACAGTTCCATCCATCGCTCTCTTTCTCTCTCCATCTTACCCTCGCTCTCTCTCCATCCCTTCCTCTCCTTCTCATCTTCTCATGCTGGTCTGAGGATCAGTGTGAGACCTAGACAGGGCTATTTTGGGGGGCTGCTATCAGGCTCACCTGGGGCTTTACTCTGTCTGTCTGAGGAGAGTGAGCGATGGAGTCATCCTGAAGGAGAGGAGAGGACTGCTAGAACCTATCACACACAGACAGACAGCCAGCGCAGAGAACACACACAAACACACACACAGGGAGAGACTAAATAACAACACATAAATGGGTCACAACAACATCTAATGGCCACCAGGAAGGACAGATCCAAGCATTAGTGACATTCAACTATTGACACTAACACATAGGAGAGAAAATAGGATATAACACATATGATAGATAATAGAATAGGAAATAGGAAAATTAACACATAGGACAGAAAATTGATTCTCTCTCTTCTTTCTCTCTCTTTACTATAGTCTAGAGGGCAAACTGTTCACTCACTCTTTCTCCTTTGTCTCTCTCTCTCTCTCTTGCTCTCTCTCTTTCATGCCGAACTGTCTCTCTTTCCGTTGCTCTTTCTTCCTCTTCTCAATCTTTCTCCCTCCCTCTCATGCTCATGGCTCTCTCTCTCTCTCTCTCGCTGTCTGTTTCACCCTTCCTTTCATCCTCTATCCAGAAAGTCCCAGGACCTCAGAAACTGAGCAGATTTTACTCAGACTATTGAAAGGCAAGTAGGTTTCAAACCTCTCTCTCTCTCTCTCTCTCTCTGCGCAGAGACACACACAGGCACGCACAATTGCACACTCTTATCTTGTGACTTCTGAAACCTTTTAGAATTCTACAAAGAGCCACAGTAGAAGATAGCACCATTTAACACTGACTGTGACTGTTTTCTTTACAGCACAGTGTATTTTTTTTTACATTCTCCAACTGTCAACCAAGAGCTAAATTGAATTATATTATTATTTTTCTTAAACCTTTTTGTTTAAACTCTTTTCAGTTGGCTGCAGCTAGCGACTAGAACGAGCTGCAACAAACACTCAAACTGGACAGTTTTATCTCAATCTCTTCATTCAAAGACTCAATCATGGACACTCTTACTGACAGTTGTGGCTGCTTTGCGTGATGTATTGTTGCCTCTGCCTTCTTGCCCTTTGTGCTGTTGTCTGTTCCCAATAATGTTTGTACCTTGTTGTGTTGCTACCATGTTGTTGTCATGTTGTGTTGCTACCCTGCTGTGTTGTCATGTGTTGCTGCCTTGCTATGTTGTTGTCTTAGGTCTCCCTTTATATAGTGTTGTGTTGTCTCTCTTGTCGTGATGTGTGTTTTGTCCTATATTTATATTTAATTTTTAATCCCAGTCCCCGTCCCCGCAGGGGGCCTTTTGCCTGTTGGTAGGCCGTCATTGTAAATAAGAATTTGTTCTTAACTAACTTGCCTAGTTAAATAAAGGTTAAATAAACAAAAAAAACAAAAAAAAACCTGTTAAAGCATTTTATTGCTTTCAGATCATTGTCACATAGTCCAATTGTTTCATGTCTGTGCACCAAAGTAAGGTGATAACTAATTATAATGTACACAGATTCAATGCTTGTACATTCGTCCTATTACAACACGGTTATCAAGCCCCAAAACAGAGCCATTCCCATGACAGGGAATGTCTTTAACTCACAAAATATGCTAATTAGGGTCCAGCCATTGAAACCAATTGATAGTCAGTGAGGAAATTCCTTTCTCTTCCAGCCACCAAATTCAACCAGAAGAGGGATAAAGAAGTTAATTCTTCCTTGAATTACATATTACATATGAGTTAAAACTCCCTTGATATGAATGCAAGCATCTCCATCCAACCTTAAGTTGTACCCAAGGGGTTCATCTTTTTCCCTTGTTTGCTTTCCAAATAGCATCCTATTCCATATATAGTGCACTACTTTTGACCAGAGCCCTACGGTCCCTGGTCAAAAGTAGCTACTATATAGGGAATAGAGTGCGATTTGGGAAACACCCTTGTCTAAACCAATTAGAACAAACAGCCAGCCTTTGAGATGGGGTCACGGTATTCTCCAGTTGTTCTGAAGTGTGAGCAGAGTACAAGATGCCTCCATATTGTGGTGTGAATGTTATTAAAAAGAGCATATTCTCTTTAATCGCTGGCTGCTCCTCTGGGCAAACCCATTTATGTAATGAGACAGTGATCTGAATCTTAACGCTTCTGCTGTACATTTTACATACAAGCAAGAGGACGATGGTGGCGGTAGTTCACACGTTTGAACACCGGTACAGACACCCTCCAGCCCTGTTCCTGGAGAGCTACCATCCTGTAGGTTTTCACTCCAGCCCTGTTCCTGGAGAGCTACCGTCCTGTAGGTTTTCACTCCAGCCCTGTTCCTGGAGAGCTACCGTCCTGTAGGTTTTCACTCCAATCCTCTTCCTGGAGAGCTACCGTCCTGTATGTTTTCACTCCAATCCTGTTCCTGGAGAGCTACCGTCCTGTAGGTTTTCACTCCAGCCCTGTTCCTGGAGAGCTACCGTCCTGTAGGTTTTCACTCCAATCCTCTTCCTGGAGAGCTACCGTCCTGTAGGTTTTCACTCCAATCCTCTTCCTGGAGAGCTACCGTCCTGTATGTTTTCACTCCAATCCTGTTCCTGGAGAGCTACCATCCTGTAGGTTTTCACTCCAGCCCTGTTCCTGGAGAGCTACCGTCCTGTAGGTTTTCACTCCAGCCCTGTTCCTGGAGAGCTACCGTCCTGTAGGTTTTCACTCCAATCCTCTTCCTGGAGAGCTACCGTCCTGTATGTTTTCACTCCAATCCTGTTCCTGGAGAGCTACCGTCCTGTAGGTTTTCACTCCAGCCCTGTTCCTGGAGAGCTACCGTCCTGTAGGTTTTCACGCCAATCCTGTTCCTGGAGAGCTACCGTCCTGTAGGTTTTCACGCCAATCCTGTTCCTGGAGAGCTACCGTCCTGTAGGTTTTCTCTCCAATCCTGTTCCTGGAGAGCTACCGTCCTGTAGGTTTTCACTCCAACCCTGTTCCTGGAGAGCTACCGTCCTGTAGGTTTTCACTCCAATCCTGTTCCTGGAGAGCTACCGTCCTGTAGGTTTTCACTCCAACCCTGTTCCTGGAGAGCTACCGTCCTGTAGGTTTTCACTCCAATCCTGTTCCTGGAGAGCTACCGTCCTGTAGGTTTTCACTCCAGCCCTGTTCCTGGAGAGCTACCGTCCTGTAGGTTTTCACTCCAATCCTCTTCCTGGAGAGCTACCGTCCTGTAGGTTTTCACTCCAATCCTCTTCCTGGAGAGCTACCGTCCTGTATGTTTTCACTCCAATCCTGTTCCTGGAGAGCTACCATCCTGTAGGTTTTCACTCCAGCCCTGTTCCTGGAGAGCTACCGTCCTGTAGGTTTTCACTCCAGCCCTGTTCCTGGAGAGCTACCGTCCTGTAGGTTTTCACTCCAATCCTCTTCCTGGAGAGCTACCGTCCTGTATGTTTTCACTCCAATCCTGTTCCTGGAGAGCTACCGTCCTGTAGGTTTTCACTCCAGCCCTGTTCCTGGAGAGCTACCGTCCTGTAGGTTTTCACGCCAATCCTGTTCCTGGAGAGCTACCGTCCTGTAGGTTTTCACGCCAATCCTGTTCCTGGAGAGCTACCGTCCTGTAGGTTTTCTCTCCAATCCTGTTCCTGGAGAGCTACCGTCCTGTAGGTTTTCACTCCAACCCTGTTCCTGGAGAGCTACCGTCCTGTAGGTTTTCACTCCAATCCTGTTCCTGGAGAGCTACCGTCCTGTAGGTTTTCACTCCAACCCTGTTCCTGGAGAGCTACCGTCCTGTAGGTTTTCACGCCAATCCTGTTCCTGGAGAGCTACCGTCCTGTAGGTTTTCACGCCAATCCTGTTCCTGGAGAGCTACCGTCCTGTAGGTTCTCTCCAATCCTGTTCCTGGAGAGCTACCGTCCTGTAGGTTTTCACTCCAACCCTGTTCCTGGAGAGCTACCGTCCTGTAGGTTTTCACTCCAATCCTGTTCCTGGAGAGCTACCGTCCTGTAGGTTTTCACTCCAACCCTGTTCCTGGAGAGCTACCGTCCTGTAGGTTTTCTCTCCAATCCTGTTCCTGGAGAGCTACCGTCCTGTAGGTTTTCACTCCAATCCTGTTCCTGGAGAGCTACCGTCCTGTAGGTTTTCACTCCAACCCTGTTCCTGGAGAGCTACCGTCCTGTAGGTTTTTACTCCAATCCTGTTCCTGGAGAGCTACCGTCCTGTAGGTTTTCACTCCAACCCTGTTCCTGGAGAGCTACCGTTTTGTAGGTTTTCACTCCAACCCTGTTCCTGCAGAGCTACCGTCCTGTAGGTTTTTACTCCAATTCTGTTCCTGGAGAGCTACCGTCCTGTAGGTTTTCACTCCAATCCTGTTCCTGGAGAGCTACCGTTTTGTAGGTTTTCACTCCAACCCTGTTCCTGCAGAGCTACCGTCCTGTAGGTTTTCACTCCAGCCCTGTTCCTGGAGAGCTACCGTCCTGTAGGTTTTCACTCCAGCCCTGTTCTTGGAGAGCTACCGTCCTGTAGGTTTTCACTCCAACCCTAATCTAGTACACCTGATTCTAATAATTAGCTTGTGTATAAGCGAAATCAGATGAGTTAAAACTGGGATTGAAAAGAACAGAGTTGGCTCTCCAGGAAAAGGGTTGGACAGCCCTGTTGTAGATGAATACAAAAGTCAGATGCATGAAACAAATATGCTCAACAAAGATCAATATGACATATACAGGTAACTGCCAAAATAAAGGAAAGGGGGATACCTAGTCAGTTGTACAACTGAAATGTGTCTTCCGCATTTAACCCAACCCCTCTGAATCAGAGAGGTGCAGGGGGGCTGCCTTAATCGACATCATCGGTGGCCGGGGAGCAGTTGTTGGGGGCAGAACGACAGATGTTTACCTTGTTGCCTCTGGGATTCGATCCAGAAATATTTTAATTACTGGCTCAATGCTCCTACCCGCCAGGCTACCTGCCGCAAGTAAACACAAACATACACTGCACTCTGTAATTATTAGAACAGTGACACATTCTTTGTTGTTTTGGCTCTGTGCTCCAGCACTTTGGATTTGCAATTACACAATGACTATGAGGTTAAAGTACAGACTATCAGCTTTAATTTGAGGGTATGTTCATCTATATCGGGTGAACCATTTAGAAATTAAAGCACTTTCTGTACATAGTCCCCCCCCCATGTTAGGGGACAAAATGTATTGGGACAAAAAATGCAATAATATTAACGTCCCAGTAATTACGGAGGGCACTGTAAAGTGTCTTAATAGGGTGTTGGGTCGCCACGAGCCAGAACAGCTTCAGTGCACCTTGGCATAGATTCTAAAGCTGTCTGGAACTCTATTGGAGGGATGCGACACCATTCTTCCATGGGAAATTCCATAATTTGGAGTTTTGTTGATGTTGGTGGAAAACCCCATCTCTGGTACCGCTCCAGAATCTCAATTGGGTTGAGATCTGGTGACTGAGACGGACATGGCATATGATTTACATTGTTTTCACGCTCATCAAACCATTCAGTGACCACTCACTCATGCCCTGTGGATGAGGGCATTGTCATCTTATGGGGGCATAGCTCTGATAGCCTAAATAATGGCCTGCCCAACATTGTTATGCATGACCCTAAGCATGATTTACATTTAAGTCTTTTAGCAGACGCTCTTATCCAGAGCGACTTACAAATTGGTGCATTCACCTTATGATATCCAGTGGAACAACCACTTTACAATAGTGCATCTAACTCTTTTAAGGGGGGGGGGGGGGGTTAGAAGGATTACTTTATCCTATCCTAGGTATTCCTTAAAGAGGTGGGGTTTCAGGTGTCTCCGGAAGGTGGTGATTGACTCCGCTGACCTGGCGTCGTGAGGGAGTTTGTTCCACCATTGGGGTGCCAGAGCAGCGAACAGTTTTGACTGGGCTGAGCGGGAACTGTACTTCCTCAGGAGGTAGGGAGGCGAGCAGGCCAGAGGTGGATGAACGCAGTGCCCATGATGGGATGGTAATTGCTTAATTAACATAGGAGCCACACCTGTGTGGAACCACCTGCTTTCAATACACTTCGTAACCCTCATGTACTCTAGTTTGTCAATTATCTTGGCAGTTACCTGTATGTCTAATGGTTGGGGGGTCTGTGACATCACACAATCAATTCTCGTTCTCTAGGTCTATGAGGAGCTGGTAGAGGTTGCACACACAAACACATATGGCTGCACACACACATACTTCCAATAAATCTTCTAGACTGACAAGTCATTGGTTCATTCTGATCGCACCCAATACCAACAGACAGGAAAACAAGGATAGCCCAATCAAAACAGGACGAGGAAATACTCTCTGGTATTAGCTCAAGATGGCCGCTAAAATCAATTTTTAATTGAAAAGGGAACTGAACAGAAGGAAAGAAGCAACACAAAAAAAATGAAACGTCTCCCCCAGCAGGATATGGCGGCATAATATAACATTTATTCTCCGCAGTGCTTTGAGAATCAAATTTGAGAGAAAAATGAGTGGAGCACTTGAGGACCCGCTGGCAGCCACATGCCTTCCAGATGCACACAGGCGCACACACACACACACACACACACACACACACACACAGCACTGGCTCTAAGCGGACTGCATGCTGCTTTAAGTAGCATTGTGATGCCTTTCTCCTGAAACAGGCATATTAAATCTCTAAACTAGAGGAGAGGGGGAAAGGGGAGGGATAGAGATAGAAAGTGGTGGGAGAGAGAGAGGGTTGGAAGAGGAGAGCGGGTGAGTGAGAGCGATAGAGAGAGAGAGGAGCAGATGGAGAGGGATAGCGATAGAGAGAGAGAGAGATAGAGGAAGAGACTATGTATAACACTGTATGTATAACACTGTACATAGCCATAATATGACATTTGAAATGTGTCTATTCCTTTGAAACTTGTGAGTCTGATGTTTACTGTTCATTTTTGATTATTTTGTTCACTTTTGTTCATCTACTTCACTTGCTATGGCAATGTAAACAAATGTTTCCCATGCCAATAAAGCCCTTTGAATTGAATTGAATTGAGCGAGAGTAGAGTTGAATTGACTTCTTTAGGATGGGGTCCACATAAAACGTACAAATACATTACACTTATATAGGAAAGACACCAAGAGACAACAACAATACTATTTACACACTATTCATACAGTGTATACATATTTGTATATACAGTACAGTTAAATTAGACATTTAGAAAGAGGAGAGGTGCTGTGAAACAATATGTTTTTTTAAAGCTACAGAGAGGGGAGATGGAGAGAGAGAAAGAAAGCGCGAGAGAGAGAGAAAGAAAGCGAGAGAGAGAGAGAAAGAGAGAGAAAGAAAGCGAGAGAGAGAGAGAAAGAGAGAGAAAGAAAGCGAGAGAGAGAGAGAGAGAGAGAGAGAGAGAGAGAGAGAGAGAGAGAGAGAGAGAGAGAGAGAGTAGAGAGGGGGAGATAGAGATGAAGGGAGAGAGAGCATGAGAGCGCGAGAGAAAGAGAAAGAGAGATTTCAACTGATTTTCTCCATCCCCTTCTCTCTTTCATATCGCATGGACTTTTCTTGACTTGACTCCTGTGCAATATACATCACAGTTGTCACATTTGAAGGGGCACTACTGCCGGTTGAAGAGCTACAGTATCCAGGCTGAGCCTTTCCCTTGATGAATGCAGACTGATGATTAACATTTGAAAGGTTATAGTGTCCATGGAGATGGATACCTTAAGCAGGCCATATGTTAGTTTGTCTTTCGGGGGCTTCACAATTCAAGTCCTGCTTTTGTGTAGCACATGGGGATGTGTGAAACGTACTCCTCAACCTGATGGGATGTGTGAAACTTACTCCTCGGCCTGAAGGGATGTGTGAAACTTACTCCTCAACCTGAAGGGATGTGTGAAACTTACTCCTCGGCCTGAAGGGATGTGTGAAACTTACTCCTCGGCCTGAAGGGATGTGTGAAACTTACTCCTCGGCCTGAAGGGATGTGTGAAACTTACTCCTCAACCTGAAGGGATGTGTGAAACTTACTCCTCAGCCTGGACTGTCACCACTTGCGCTTCAAATTGTTAATTTTTCAGTGGCGTTGACTGGTAAGACACTTCGGGAGGGTGGTCATATATGCTAGCAAGTCAGAGATCCTGGGTTTGAGCCTCGGTGTGAGCCGAATTAGGTGGAAGTGGTACTTGATAAGCAAGCAACGTGGTATCATTTACACCGCTTAAAAGGCTATTGAGCCCCACAGTGGAGGTGTCATAATACCCATAAAACCTAGTGGTCAAACAGGGTAATGGTTCCAATCATGGTTCCACCATTCATTTTTTCCCAAAGGGGATTTTAGAAACACTTAAAATAAGGGCTGTGCTTCGTGTAGGCTTACCCCGGTGTGACGTTTTGATAACCATGTAAATCTTCTGACAAGGTTGGGCAGCAGGTAGCCTAGCGGTTAGAGTGTTGAGCCAGTAACCAAAAGTTTCCTGGATCGATTCCCTGAGCTGACAAGGTAAAAATCTGTCATTCTGCCCCTGAACAAGGCAGTTAACCCACTGTTCCCCGGTAGGCTGTCATTGTAAATAAGAATATGTTCTTAACTGACTTGCCTAGTTAAATAAAGGTAAACAAAAGTGACTTTTATCAATATATTCGGCTCTGTTAATTCTCAGTTTCATAAAATGCTAATTAGCATCACAGTAGACATCATGCAAGACTACAAATCCCTGCAAGCTCCTGCACGTAATCTCTAGCTGACACCTTAGCTAACAGGTATTGTGTCAATTTAAAACTTGCACAAGACCGTTCACAGAATTCTCAATATAACTTCTTTGGGGTAGGGGGCAGTATTTTCACGTCCGGATGAAAAGCATGCCCAGAGTAAACGGCCTGCTCCAAAGCCATAAAAGCTAGAATATGCATATTATTAGTAGATTTGGATAAAAAACACTGAAGTTTCTAAAACTGTTTGAATGATGTCTGTGAGTATAACAGAACTCATATGGCAGGGAAAAACCTGAGAAAATATCCAACCAGGAAGTGGGAAATCTGAGGTTGGTCGATTTTCAACTCAGCTCCTATTGAATATACAGTGGGATATTGGTAATGTTGCACTTCCTAAGGCGTCCACTAGATGTCAACAGTCTTTAGAACCTTGTCTGATAATTCTACTGTGAAATGGGGCCGAATGAGAGGGGATTGAGTAAGGTCTACCATGACCTGAACATGCGCTGACCATGCGCGTTCATGTGAGAGCGAGCTCTGTTCCATCGCACTTCTGAAGACAAAGGAATTCTCCGGTTGGAACATTATTGAAGAATTATGTTAAAACATCCTAAAGATTGATTCAATACTTAGTTTGACTTGTTTTTATGGACTGTAATATAACTTTTTTTACTTTTCGTCCGTACTTTCCGCTGGACTTGCCCGTGCGTCGTGAGTTTGGAAAGTGTACTGAACGCTAGAACAACAAGGAGGAATTTGGACATAAATGATGGACATTATCGAACAAAACAAACATTTCTTGTGGAACAGGGATTCCTGGGAGTGCATTCTGATGAAGATCATCAAAGGTAAGTGAATGTTTATAATGTTATTTCTGACTTCTGTTGACTGCACAATATGGCGGATATATTTGTGTCTTGATTGGGCTCTGAGCGCCGACTCAGATTATTGCATGGTTTGCTTTTTCCGTAAAGCTTTTTTGAAATCTGACACAGCGGTTGCATTAAGGAGAAGTGCATCTAAAATTCCTTGCATAACACGCATATTTTCATCAACATTTATAATGAATATTTCTGTAAATGGATGTGGCTCTCAGAAGTTTTGGAACTTCTGAACATAACGCGCCAATGTAAACTCAGATTTTTGGATATAAATTTGAACTTTACCGAAACAAAACATACATGTATTGTGTAACATGAAGTCCTATGAGTGTCAACGGATGAAGATCATCAAAGGTTAGTGATTAATTTTATCTATATTTCTGCTTTTTATGGATCCTCTCTTTGGCTGGAAAAATGGCTGTGTTATTCTGTGAATAGGCACTCACCTAACATAATCGTTTGGTTTTCTTTCGTCATAAAGCCTTTTTGAAATCGAACACTGTGGCTGGATTTACAACAAGTGTATCTTTAAAATGGTGTAAAATACATGTATGTTTGAGGAATTTTAATTATGGGATTTCTGTTGTTTTGAATTTGGCGCCCTGCAGTTTCACTGGCTGTTGAAGAGGTGGGACGCTACCGTCTCACGTACCCTAGAGAGGTTAAAGAAATGTAGCCAATTTATTCATCACTATATTTAGCTAACATTAGATAGTAAATCCAGAAATTCTTACCTTGTAGTCTCGTCCAGATCATCATGGCATTTGTAGCAGCTAATTAGCATTTCATTTTGGGGGGATAAATACAGGCGAATTGATAAAAGTCACCTTATCCTAGAGAGATTTACACAGTTATCAAACTGTCATGCCAGGGTAAGCCTACACAAAACACAACCCTTATTTTAAGTGTTTCTAAAATCCCCTCTGGGAAAACTGAATGTTGGAAAAACGATTGGAACCATTTCCCTGTTTGACTGCTAGGTTTTATGGGTATTATGAATCATACTGTGGTACTCTATGGATGAGTCAGGATAAGAGGAGACATAGTTTAAGGTTCTGGGGATAATCCCATCAAGCTGTAGAGAGAGACTAAGAGAAAATTATGAAAATGGACAGTAAGATTTCAAACAAAATAATGTGTCTTTGAACGTTACAGTCTAGGTGAGGAGCCGGCGTTGGTGTAAGGCAGAGAAATCGCTGGAAGGGGTCCGAATAATGAAAAAGCTCTGCAACGCCTCAAGCCTCACCCAGATCTGATTGCCTATTATTGCCTTTTCATTTTCCAACAGATCAATTCAGGCGATATCATAAACAAAGCTGTGGCTCTAACGCATGCAGCGACTGTCCAAATCTAACACAATTAGCCTTTGTCACAGAAGCCGTCGTCATGAAGCCTCGGAGAAAGAGAAGAGAAAATAAGAAGAAAACAGTGGAGAGAAAAGTAACCTCCACATTGTTCCATGCCTCTTCTATTAGAATTGGAGAACAGGCCTCCCGAGTGGCGCAGCAGCCGGAAGCACTGCGTCGCATTGCTTGAGGCGTCACTACAGACCCGGGTTCGATCCCAGGCTGTGTCACAACCGGCCGCGACCGGGAGTCCCATAGGGCGGCGCACAATAGGTGCAGCTGGCTTCCGGGGTTAAGCGGGCGGATGTTAAGGAGCGCGGTTTGGCGGGTCATGTTCCGGAGGACACATGAGTCGACCGTCGCCTCTCCCGAGCCCGTTGGGAAGTTGCAGTGATGAGACAAGAATGTAATTGGATATATTAAAAAAAGGGGGGGTAAAATCAAACGCAGACAGAGAAACTTTTATTCTCATTCAGGGCCCGGCAGGGATGCCAGGATGAGTGGATAGTGGATAAAGGGCCTGTTCGGTTCGTAGTCAATGCCACCACTCCCTTACCCGTACCCTGACCTAAACCTGCTCTGTTAGATACTGAGGTCATGATTCAGTGTAGTCTGCCCCTGGGTCCCTGGGCCCATACTGCTTTAAGAACACTATGAGAGAGATGCCCCAGGCTGGTATGTGTGTTCTAACTTTATTCACTGTAGTTTCATACTGCATTACAGTATTTATCTCTCATTCATCCTTCCCTCTCTGTCTTTTTCCTCCCTTCTTCCTCTTTCCTCCTGCAGCGGTTACATGTGGATAACTAGACCGGAGGCATCACAGGTACTTGAACAGATGAGCTTCTGAGAGTGAGACTGGTCCCAAAGGCTCTCTCTTGAGGATGGATTCCTCTACACGCCTGCACACGCACACATACACACACACCTCCATTGGCTCTGACTCAACCCCACCCGCGGGGATCATGCTATGCATTGTGGGATGAAAAGCAGTTTGCCACTGGGCCCAGACATCTTCTTTTATTGGCCTGCCAGCACATGTAATTGTCATCACTATCAATTGTACTGCCGATCGTCCTCGCATGACGCTGTTTATTGTGGCATGACAACTCCACTTCAGTGCATTACTGTAACTTCCTCTCTGATGGGAAATAGAAACGTTCCCGCATACGAAAGAATACATCCTTTCCTGGACTGTAGGCCTGGTTGGCGACACACCATAATGATATAAGACAGGGTTTCCCAAACTCGTCATCAAGCTTTGATTATTTGAATTAGCTGTGTAGTGCGAGGGCAAAAACCAATATGTGCACCCGGGGAGGGGAGGGGGGGGGGTGACACGACCAAATTTGGGAAACACTGATATAGGACATACAATCAGACAATGGCCTGAAGGCATATAAAACAACCCACACTGTAGCAGCTCTAAACTATCATTGCAGGTAGAATGATGCTGTTATTGTCCATACCGTACTCCATACTTTCTTTGTGTGGCAAAACATTTTGATTTAATGGTGTTATTGTAATTATGATAATCATATTTGCTCCGCTCCGATCGAAGGAGAAATAGAATCTACGCTACATTCTGACATTCTACGGTTCCCATGAGGGTTTCGGTGTGTGCACGTGTGTGTGAGCTCACGTGGGTGTGTTCCTGCTCATGTACAGTACAGGGAGGAAATCAAAAGGTTCAATCAATGGCTCACTAGTACCTTTAGCATTTTGGATTTCCATGGAAACCCCTGTGCCCTGGCACCCGAAGCGTCCAATCATTTAACAGGCCACATGACCTCACTCAATAGAACTGAAAGGCGAGGCCCAATATATCATGTAACTTATTTAGCTCTATGTTCCAGCCATGCTGAGAAACCAGGCTTTCTCAAATCAATGTGTCACTGTGCCCTATACTCCACAGGGTCACGCGAAGTCCGTCACTGTCCATTTCAACATTGCTTTTTCATCTAGATCTATTTACTGTTAACAGTGTGCTCGTGGGTTTTGGTTTGTACATGTACAGTTGAAGTCGGGAAGTTTACATGCACTTAGGTTGGTGTCATTAAAACTCGTTTGTCAACCACTCCACAAATTTCTTGTTTACAAACTATAGTTTTGGCAAGTCGGTTAGGACATCTACTTTGTGCATGACACAGGTATTTTTTCCAACAATTGTTTACAGACAGATTATTTCACTTATAATTCACTGTATCACAATTCCAGTGGGTCAGAAGTTTACATACACTAAGTTGACTGTGCCTTTACATGTTTAGGGGTAGGGGGCAGTATTTGGAAGTTTGGATGACTGAGGTGCCCAAAGTAAACTGCCTGTTACTCAGGCCCAGAAGCTAGGATATGCATATGCATGGTAGTATTGGATAGAAAATTATGTCGTGGCTTTAGAAGCTTCTGATAGGCTAATTGACATAATTTGAGTCAATTGGAGGTGTACCTGTGGATGTATTTCAAGGCCTACTTTCAAACTCAGTGCCTCTTTGCTTGACATCATGGGAAAATCTAAATAAATCAGCCAAGACCTCACAAAAAAAATTGTAGTCCTCCACAAGTCTAGTTCATCTTTGGGAGCAATTCCCAAACGCCTGAAGGTACCACGTTCATCTGTACAAACAATAGTACGCAAACACCATGGGACCATGCAGCTGTCATACCGCTCAGGAAGGAGACGTGTTCTGTCGCCTAGAGATTAATGTACTTTGGTGCGAAAAGTGCAGATCAATCCCAGAACAACAGCAAAGGACCTTGTGAAGATGCTGGAGGAAACAGGTACACAATTATCTATATCCACAGTAAAACGATCCTATATCGACATAACCTGAAAGGCCGCTCAGCAAGGAAGAAGCCACTGCTCCAAAACCGCCATAAAAAAGACAGACTATGGTTTGCAACTGCACATGGGGACAAAGATTGTAGTTTTTGGAGAAATGTCCTCTGGTCTGACGAAACAAAAATAGAACTGTTTGGCCATAATGACCATCATTATGTTTGGAGGAAAAGGGGGGAGTCTTGCAAGCCGAAGAACACCATCCCAACCGTGAAGCACAGTTCATCTGTACAAACAATACAGCATCATGTTGTGGGGGTGCTTTGCTGCAGAAGGGACTGGTGCACTTCACAAAATAGATGTCATCATGAGGATGTAAAAGCATGTGGATATATTGAAGCAACATCTCAAGACATCAGTCAGGAAGTTAAAGCTTGGTCACAAATGGGTCTTCCAAATGGACATTGACCCCAAGCATACTTCCAAAGTTGTGGTAAAATGGTTTAAGGACAACAAAGTCAAGGTATTGGAGTGGCCATCACAAAGCCCTGACCTCAATCCTATAGAAAATGTGGAGGCAGAACTGAAAAGGCGTGTGCGAGCAAGGAGGCCTACAAACCGGACTCAGTTACACCAGCTCTGTCAGGAGGAATGGGCCAAAATTCACCCAACTTATTGTGGGAAGCTTGTGGAAGGCTACCCAAAACTTTTGACCCAAGTTAAACAGTTTAAAGGCAATGCTACCAAATACTAATTGAGTGTATGTAAACTTTTGACCCACTGGGAATGTGATGAAAGAAATAAAAGCTGAAATAAATCATTCTCTCTACAACTATTCTGACATTTCACATTCTTAAAATAAAGTGGTGATCCTAACTGACCGAAGACAGGGAATTTTTACTAGGATTAAATGTCCGGAATTGTGAAAAACTGAGTTTAAATATATTTGGCTAAGGTATATGTAAACTTCCGACTTCAACTATATCTAATCAATATACTGTATATTAGTGTATTATTTGTACAAAAATGTATGTTAGTAATTTTTTGTCAATGATCTACACCAAAAAATCTTAATCGATGTCTAATATTAAAGAAGTCTCGAGGTATTGCTCGCCTGAGGTAGAGTACCTTAAAGTACCTTATGGTTGTCGACTACAATATCTTCCAAGAGAGCTCTCATCTGTATTATTCGTTGCCATCTACTTACCACTACAAAACAGAGCTGGCACTAAGACCACTCTCAACCAACTCTATAAGGCCATAAGGAAAGAAGAAAATGCTCACCCAGAAGCGGCGCTCCTACTTGCCAGGGACTTTAATGCAGGCAAACTTAAATCAGTTTTATCAAATTTTTTACCAGCATGTCACATGTGCAACCAGAGAAAAGAAAATTCTAGACCACCTTTTCTCCACACACAGAGATGCATACAAAGGTCTACCCCGCCCTCCATTTGCCAAACCTGACCACAATTCTATCCTCCTGATTCCTGTATCAAGCAAAAACTAAAGCAGGAAGTACCAGTGACTCGCTCAATTCAGAAGTGGTCAGATGACGCGGATGCTACACTACAGGACTGTTTTGCTAGCACAGACTAGAATATGTTCCTGGGATTTATCCAATGGCATTGAGGAATACACCACCTCAGTCATCGGCTTCATCAATTAATGCATCGATGACGTCATCCACACAGTGACTGTACGTACATATCCCAACCAGAAGCCATGGATTACAGGCAACATCCACATCGAGCTAAAGGCTAGAGCTGCCACTTTCGAGCTGCGGGAGACTAATCCGGACGCTTATAAGAAATCCCGCTATGCCCTCAGATGAACCATCAAACAAGCAAAGCGTCAATACAGGACTAAGATTGAACCCTACTACACCAGCTCTGATGCTCGTCGGATGTGGCAGGGCTTGAAAACTATTACTGACTACAAAGGGAAACCCAGACGTGAGCTGCCCAGTGATGCGATCCTACCTGACGAGCTAAATGCCTTTAATGCTCACTTCAAGGCGAGCAACACTGCACGAGAGCACCAGCTGTTCTGGATGACTGTGTGATAACACTCTCGGTAGCCGATGTGAACAACACCTTTAAGCAGGTCAACATTCTCAAAGCCGCTGGGCCAGAGGGATTACCAGGACGTGTACTCAAAGCATGCGCGGACCAACTGTCAAGTGTCTTCTCTTATATTTTCAACCTCTCCCTGACCGAGTCTGTAATACCTACATGTTTCAAGCAGACCACCATAGTCCCTGTGCCCAAGGAAGCAAAGGTAACAAGCCTAAATGATTACCACCCTGTGGCACTCACGCCGGTAGCCTTGAAGTGCTTTGAAAGGCTGGTCATGGCTCACATCAACAGCATCCTCCCGGACACCCTAGACCCACTCCAATTCGCATACCGCCCCAACAGATCCACAGATGACGCAATCTCAATCGCACTCCACACCGCCCATTCTCACCTGGACAAAAGGAACACCTATGTGAGAATGCTGTTCATCGACTACAGCTCAGCGTTCAAAACCATAGAGCCCACGAAGCTCATCACTAAGCTAAGGACTCTGGGACTAAACACCACCCTCTGCAACTGGATCCTGGACTTCCTAACGGGCTGCCCCCAGGTGGTAAGAGTAGGTAACAACATGTCTGCCACGCTGATCCTTAACACTGGGGCCCCTCAGGGGTGTGTACTTAGTCCCCTCCTGTATTCCCTGTTCACCCACGACTGCATGGCCAAACACGACGCCAACACCATCATTAAGTTTGATGCCGACACAACAGTGGTAGGCCTGATCACCGATAACGATGAGACGGCCTATAGGGTGGAGGTCAGAGAACTGGCAGTGTGGTGCCAGGACAACAACCTCTCCCTCAACGTGAGCAAGACAAAGGAGCTGATCGTGGACTACAGGAAAAGGCGTGCCAAACAGGCCCCCATCAACAACATCAACAACACTGTAGTGGAGCGGGTCGAGAGTTTCAACTTCCTTGGTGTCCACATCACCAATGAACTATCATGGTCCAAACATATCAAGACAGTCGTGAAGAGGGCACGACAAAACCTTTTCCCCCTCAGGAGACTGAAAAGATTTGGCATGGGCACCCAGATCCTCAAAAGGTTCTACAGCTGCACCATCGAGAGCATCCCGACCGATTGCATTACCGCCCGGTATGCACAGCATCTGACCATAAGGCACTACAAAGGGTAGTCCGAACGGGCCAGTACATCACTGTGGCCAAGCTTCCTGCCATCCAGGACCTATATAATAGGCAGTGTCAGAGGAAAGCCCATAAAATTGTCAGAGACTCCAGTCACCCAAGTTATAGACTGTTTTCTCTGCTACGGCACGGCAAGCGGTACCGGAGCGCCAAGTCTAGGACCAAAAGGCTCCTCACCACCTTCTACCCCCAAGCCATTAGACGGCTGAACAATTCATAAAAATCGCCACTGGACAATTTACATTGACCCCCCCCTTGTACACTGCTGCTACTCGCTGTTTGTTTGTTACCTATGCATAGTCACTTCTCCTCCACCTACAGCTGCACCATCAAGAGCATCCTGACCGGTTGCATCACTGCCTGGTATGGCAACTGCTCGGCATCTGACCATAAGGCGCTACAGAGGGTAATGCGTACGGCCCAGTACATCACTACCCCCAAGCCATAAGACTGCTGAACAATTAATCAAATGGCCACCGGACTATTTACATTGACACCCCCCCCATTTGTTTTGTACACTGCTTCTACTCGCTGTTTATTATCTATGCATAGTCACTTCACCCCTACCTACATGTACAAATGACCTCAACTAACCTGTACCTCCGCACACTGACTCGGTACCGGTACCCCCTGTATATAGCCTAGTTATTGTTATTCTTATTGTGCTACTTTTTATTTTAGCCTACTTGGTAAATATTTTCTTCTTCTTGAACTGCACTGGTACTGCACTTAACACTGGTTAAGGTAAGTAAGCATTTGACAGTAAAGTCTACACTTGTATTCGGCACGTGGCAAATAAAGTTTGATTTGTTACGAGAGAGAGAGAGAGAGAGAGAGAGAGAGAGAGAGAGAGAGAGAGAGAGAGAGAGAGAGAGAGAGAGAGAGAGAGAGAGAGAGAGAGAGAGAGAGACACAGACAGACAGACACAGACAGAGACAGACAGAGACAGACAGAGACAGACAGAGACAGACAGAGACAGACAGAGACAGACAGAGACAGACAGAGACAGACAGAGACAGACACAGAGACAGAGACAGAGACAGAGACAGAGACAGACAGAGACAGACAGAGACAGACAGAGACAGACAGAGACAGACAGAGACAGACAGAGACAGAGACAGAGACAGAGACAGAGACAGAGACAGACAGACAGACGTTGCATATACCTTTCTCTGACATTGCATGCTGAAGCTGTGGTAACCACGATAATAGGTAGAATGACGACAGGTCCTGAGCTGTTCAGGCTAGACTCACATCACTTTATATCAGTCTATAGATCACATTAAACACTTGGCCACGGTGGCTATGCCATGGAAATATAATCTATTCATTATATGTCTATGCGCTATGCCATGTCCCAATCACCTCACACAAATGAAGCCGAAAATTAATTTCCAGCAAAGGCAGAAAAGTAAACAAACTTGAGTGCAACAACTAACCAGGGTTGTTCTTTATGTACCTCCTTGACTCCTCATAACACCATTAGGAGGCCAGAGTGAGGAAGGGAGAGAGAGAAAGAAGAGGAGGGAGGAAGAGAGAGTGATGCCCAAAAAATTGATCTGAGATGAAAATTAGTTTTCCATCAAAACACGCTAGCTGCCTCCACTGTAAATATTTCAGGGACCACAGTTGGTGGGAATCAGTGTGAAAGGCAGCTAGCAGCTGGTGCTTAGCAGGACCCTCCCTGCTGGTCTGGCCGGGCAGCCTCTAACACACATACACAATCTCACACACATACAAACACCCCACTGGGTACACAGTGGCTGAAGTAACACGAAACTAGAACATAAATATACTATGATTTGGGGGATTTTCACAAAACGTAATCAATAGAAGGATCCTTTGAAAGAAGGATTGTTGACATATTTGACATTTGTATAGTATAATTGATAAATAATTCCTTGAAGTTGGAATACTTTTGACATTTTGGCCTCACCCAGGCCTTCTAGAAGACTCAATGTTTCATATATAGGTTTTACAAAGAAAAAACTGGTGTCATTTGAAACTTTACCGCTTGCTCTGTAATATGAATATTTTGATTTCAATAACAAATTTCTTACATAAATGTTTGAATATTGAAAACGATTAATATTAATGATTATAATGATTTGGCAAGTGTTTTTATAAATTATTAAACACAATATACTCTACGAGCATATCAAAGTTCCAGAGCAGGATCTCTGCCGCTTTTAAGAGTTATTATCCAATTTGTAAGCATTACCAACATAGTGAATGTGAAAATGGATTCAAAATGGTCGCCCTCTGCTGGAAATCTGCAGGATGTGCAAATACAATTAAAGGGCTGTGATTGGTTGCTAATCCTACTTTGCCAATTTATCTGTATAAAATGGGCCATTTAAAACTAGCAGAGATCCCACTCTCAAACTTTGATATGACCATACAGTATATTATGTTCAATAACATACTGTCCAATTTTACAAATAAAAAATGGTGTATTTTCAATATGCATGTTTATGTATTTTTTTTATATTCATAGATGAAAGTAAGACAATTTTTCTTAATCAAAATACCTCTCATATTACAGAGAAAACGGTAAAGCTTCATATGACACCAACTTTTGCTTTTGTTTTTGAGATGAAACCCTTTGAGGAAACCCTCCGATATTCCAACATCAATAAATCATTTCTCAACTATGCTTTAAGATAGAAATGTCAAACATATGTCAACAATCCTTCCTACAAAGGACCTTTCTATGGATACATTCATTAAAAATCCCCCAAATCATGTTGTTTAAAAAAAATTCTAGTTCCATGAGGAATCCCTCAAAGGTTGTTCAAAAGAAGTCCAATGAAATTCATTCAGTCTAGAAGGCCAATGGGTTATGCCAAGCCTGCCACCATGGCTAATGTGCACCGCGTGATATTCTAATCAGCTCATAAACCACCAAAATGTGGAGCTGTACTCGACTGAGACAACTCTGAAATCACATGAAGTATCTCCTCTAAAGCATTGCCGTATGCTATCTAAGCAGAAAGACCTTGGGTTTAATCTCCAATACATTATACCTTCACTCCACTATACCACACATCGAAATCCACACCACACACACCACACACAGAGTGAAGAATACGACCCCATCAGCATGCTACCCTGTGTTGGACAAACGAGGGGGAGCTGAGGCTTGGAAGTTCTTGGGGGGATACCTTATTGATCAGATAGTCTGGGTGCGGACCTGGAGCACTTGATTTAGCCTGATGAGAGCTTCATTAACACAGAATTACAGAAGATTCTGGTAACTTTGGTAAATTACCAGTAGGGTGGGTGGCTACCAGTAGTGTCCATATAATACATTGTACTAGAGTGCTACAATGTTACTGTGGTGTTTTCAAATATTTTTACTGCCTTATACGCAGTACTTTCTCTCTACCCCCCCCCCATCTCTTGCTTTCTCTCTCTTTCTTGATTCGTTTAGACCCATCAAAACAGGATAAAAAGTGAATAGAGGACAACCGTAGGGAGAAGAATGAGAAACAGTAGTCATGATTCCCACCACATACAATCTTATGACATGACCAGAAAAATCCATAAGGATGCTTTGTGAAGGCCCCCTGAGCCTTGTGAAGGACAAAATAATCACTCATGGAAAGCTCACTGAAGCCCTCAGCACAGTCAAGTCATTTTCACACTAAAATCAAACCATGTGTACCCAAGCAGTATATCACTCCCACCAGAGCCTTTGTAATATCCTGGTCCACAGCAACCATCCCTCCCTACTCAAACAACACATGCCTCTGCCGCTGCTCTTCAATCAAAATGCAATATCAGAAGTGAGATGGAGTTGGGGAAACCCGAGAAAGGGTTTTTCTTCTGCATCCTGGTTCGACGACACACAGTTTGTTTGAGTTTATCCTGCCTTTGAAATATTGTTTTTCACGCTTTCAGTCACTTCACTAAACCATTTAGTCCCTACTATAACTCTAACTTTAGTCTAAACCATAAACTTGTATTCAATCGTTGAGTCGTTTTACTAATATATTTTATAGTATGGCTTTTGAAGTCATGACACCTTACAGTGTCTGACAGCTCCTCCTGTACATGATTGGTTCAGTTAATGAGTGTTTGACATTACAGCAGTGACTCTGTGCTCTACACTTTATTATACAACGGGTGGGTCTAATCCTGATTGGTTAAGTTAATGAGTGTGTGACGTTACAGCAAGTGACTCTGTGCTCTACACTTTATTAGTGTTTAGGTGGCGGTGCCGTATTTGTAATCCCCCAACCGGCTTCATCGGGCTCATGTTTATTCATCTGCGCATCGCTGTAGCAAGGTCACCCAGGCAGAACTAAGGTGATCATCAGAGAAAGAGCGAGAGAAGATGTGTTTTGGCAGTGTTGAGCTCCAGATAAAGGGGTCCCTCTGGAGCTTCTCAACAGCACAGGGGGTGGAGCTGGTGTCAAGAGGGCCAGAGAGGAGGGTCCTCTGTGGGTATTGGAGCAGGGTAAACAGGGCCTCTAGTCTGGTGACCTTGGACAATGAGTAAGTGTTGAGGATGGGGAGGGAGATAATAAAAGTACAAGTTCAAGTGCCCGGTGGAGAGTGCTACACCTCTCACCATGCAGTAGTGATCAGCATTGCGCATCCAGGGCTGTTCATTTCCTCTCTTTGAGTTCAGTGAAATTACCTCTGTACCATAATCTACCTCAAGCCACTTCTCCGTCTGTGTGGGTCCTCTGATAACAAATAGCAGTGTCTGAATAATAAAAGAGAGCGATGGCATGATCCTATCTGTAGTGAACTGAAGACGTAAACACTCCTCGACCCACACCTTGCTACTTGAACTTGCACAAACGCTCAAATAGTCAACCATGCAGGAAGGAAACTCAAAGGCATGCTAAGAAACTAGTCCCAACCAGGACAGACCGAGGTAGTTAACGGTGCACTTCAACACGTGTCCTTTCCCCAAGACAACCATTCCTTTGTGCTTTTTTTACTGGTCATTTACCAATCAAAGTCCATTTAACGTAGTCCTTGTGCTGTCCTAAGCACTGCACGGGACTCCCATTGGATTCCCATGATTGCCGATTCTGATCTAATCTAAGACCTTCACGTGTTCTCGAGGACTAAGGTATGGACTCTTTAGCAGGCGTGTTGGTATTGTGTCCTCATTATCGACAAGTAATACCTTTATAATTGCATTGGCCATTTCAGCGAAGCCACTCTATGCACAAACATTCATTTATCTGGACGAGTAAGTCACAAACTGATAGTCCCCTCTCTCTCTCTCTCGCTCTCTCTCTCACACACACACGTCCTTAACAGCCGAACCCTTTGAAACTGCCAGGTAAATCCCTACATAGTGGAGACAATACTCTTCCACTGAGAACAACACACACTAAAAATGTAACTTCACTCATTCTGGCATGAAAAAAAAAAAGAGCACTTGAAGCTGTCAGGTAAATCCCCATAAGCCAGGAGCACAACAAAGTTGATATAGGAAATAAGACGGATAAAAAGCAGATCAATTATTCAGAGGTTCTTTTGAAAATTCCCTCGCTGGATCTCAGTGCACCGTCGAATTGCTCCAGCTTTCTTATCCCAGGGAGATTTAGCACAGAGAGAAAAACACCAAGGGGCTTCTCTCGGGTTGTGTGTTATTCAAAATGTGCCCTAGGCAAGGTTAAATTAAAACCTGCCTTCCCTCGCTAATTCCTTTTTAGCACCTATGGAACACTTTGTCGGATGTTTAGCATCCAAATAACGAGGATAAATTGTTCTGCCGAGTTGGACCACAGTTTGAATGATGTATTGTTAAAACGTATGGGTGTTATGTTATAGTGATTATTGGAAGCCACACAAGTTCACGACATATAAATATAATTTGCTGTCGTGCCTTCGAGCTATTAGCTCAGTTAGAATGAAGCTATTTTCACTTAAACACAGGATGTCTAGTTTTTGCATCCGCAAAAAGTTTTGTACATAATGATTAAACCCTTCCCCGACCCTGCTGAGACCGTTTTTCAGTCCATGAATGAAACGCAGCTTCCTGCTAGTGAAAGCTGAATGTGAGGATGATTGACAAGCCCATTGAGGGTAGGACTGACAACCCATTCTCCTGGGTACCAGAACGGAGGCACGTTAATCGCTCCTCCGGTACCCCGATACGTGTTCTCTCTTCCGAGAAGTCTTCAGGATTAGAGGAAATTCGTTTCTGACACGATTAAACACTGTCAAATTACCAGCCTCAGACACAATTACTGTATTACTGCGTCTATCTGATCGGGTGAAGGGTACTCCTCTTGGCGGTGATGTGACGTTATGAAGAGTGCCATCATCCAGGCCCTAACCCACCCAGCAGACTAAAGAGGAGACATTCATGAGATGTGTTCGGTTTAAAGGAATATTTCCCCCGTGTGCACACGTCGTCTTATCTGATCACGCACCAGTTCCTCATAAACAATTACATCACCTTGAGCGCCCACAGTAGGTGATTACCGTTGAATTGTGTGGGAATGACTTTGATGACACGAAGCTGATCCTGAATCGCGGAACGTTGGAGTACACAGAAGACCACTATAACAATTGAACAAACATGGCTGTACACATAGACTGTACAATGCAACTATTATAGAAGTAACTATCAATTCATTGTTTTTAACAGGTTCGAGCTGGGAATGATTTAAAGGTATGCTCGAGCAAAATGTTTTTATTACATAGGGCAGTTTAATGAGCATGTAAATGTGTTACTGTAGGTGTAGATACGCATTACTATAGACTTCTACACTCACTAAAACAGCATTTTTTGTGACATTTATAACAATAATTTGCTGTTCCAACATTCAAAGCTGTAAATGTGTTATTTCGTTAAAAACACAATATTTACAATAATAGTAATACACAAAGGTACTATATTTGGCATACTTACAACAATCTCATCATTATATAATTTACAATTTCTCAAGTACTGATTAATGTGAATATTTGATGAAAAAAATTCACAACAAATTAAAAAGGAAATGAGCCATACAAAAGTGAAACATACAAACCAGACCCAAGTTAATTGTGAAAACCGTTGTACTGAATTTAGTGATCAATATTACGTGCAATTTTAATTTATTTTCATTACAAAAACAGTGTGTTCTTCTCTTCATAAAACACGGACAGGAAACCACCTGACGCGACGACTGCCTAGACACCGTAGGACAGGAGAAGAGGACTCGATACCAGTACGCTCTGTCCACCACGTACTGTATGTCAAACACAGAGAGAACGCCTCAAACTAACTCGGCTGTACTGTACAAGCGTGACTATACAATGATTAGTTGAAAAGGTTTTCGAAAAAAGATTCGAAAAAATTATAGAACGGCAGCCCTCGTGTGTGTGTACGAGTTGCTGGCATTCACTGAGCGGCAAATAGAGGACATCTTTTCTACAATACATACTGCACTTCAAATGCCCATTGTGGTCGGGGGTTAACATTTTGAGAGTTGGAGTCCTTGGTAACCACTGCTAACGTAGATTCAATTTGTGCTAATATCATATCACCATTCCTTACTTTAACAGTTGCCATTCTTACACCCCCACAATGACTTTTCATCTAAATGACTGGATTTGTCTCAACGTCTGTTGTTTTCATTGTGGGCTAGTACAAGATCAGCTTGTCTAGTCAATTGAGTGTTTCCAGGTTCAGGATTCCTACTTTGTCGTTACAGCATACACACAGTACATCTTCCTTTGGCACAATACTTGGTAAAAACCCCAAAGATCCACCGTCACATACATACTACACTCCATGCAGGAGGGTTAGGGTGTGTCCACGTCTCTGGCCCCTCTGACAGCAATGGCCTCCAGTTGATTTACTTGGAACTACATACAATTTAGTGGCACATGTCAAATGCAAGAACTATGTGCATTGGTCAAAGGGGGTTTCAAAGACGGAAGGAGCTCTTTATGTCTTAGAGGGGAGTTTGAAGAAAAGTCAAGAGATTTGAGTGATTAAATATCACGAAGGGGGTGTATTTCAGAGTGACTTGTTACGACTACAAATTCTCCATTCCTACGAGGAAGGGATGTTCTATTACTGACCAAGAATAAAAACGTGGCACTGATTTTTAGCTATACAGCACTTTTCAAATGGTCATGACAATGAAAAAAATAGCCAAATAGGTCAATCTTTGCTTCCTGTTCCGGTACAACGTGGATGTATGTGAACACACCCTCAGCTACTACCATAAACTGAAATGCCTACGAATGAGACCTCTAGCACCTTTCAGCCATATAAAAAAGTACAGTGTACTTCATAAAACGTGCAAGACTCATGGATAGAAGACTCTTTCCAATACTTAAGGCAAAACACTTCTTATATATAACCAATATGTACATATTGGGACTATTACATCTATCAAAAATCTAAAAATCAATGCCTAAGTTTGTTGTGTTCATTTCTCTTCTGATAAACGTAGCAATTTACCGCGTGGAACCTACTGGAGCTAAAAGTGCGGAATGACAAAGTCAGTCAATGCAAAGCCCTTTCGAAAAAAAGATCTTCACAATGAGACAGACTCAAGAGTCTTGAGTCTGTCTTGGGCAGAGCCTGGGATTGCCAAATTGAAGAGAAGAAAAAAAAGTGCAAAACGCGCCAGTGGTGTCACCCATCAACCCACGAGGGTCGTAGGTCCTCACCCAGCCTATAGCTGGGAGACCTTCCTGGGGAGAGGTCTGGGTCTGGGGACCTGGGGCACCCCGTCGGCCCTGCGAGGGTCCGATGCTGGGTCCAGCTTCATGCTGCTAGTGCGTTGCTGGTGGGGCTTGGGGGGCAGGGCCGGGGGTTCCACACTGGGAGGGATGGAGAGACTGTGGGGCAGGGGAACCGGCCGACGAGGGTTGGTGCGCTCGTACACGCTGTAGGGCGGCGGCGTCTTGTTCTCGCGGCGGATGAGCTCGTCCGAGCCCGAGGAGACCGAGTTGGGCATGGTGGGTCCCTGGTGGGCGGGGTGGTCTCCAGTGGTTGCCTCGGTGCCCGACGCCTCGGACACACTGCAGCGACTCATGGAGGAGATGCCGCTGCTATAGCTACCAGAGAGGACGGGCGAGTTGGACACCAGTCCGGCCGACTGGCACTCAGTGGGTGAGGGCGTGAAGGGCGGCAATGAACTCTATGGAGAGACAGAAACAGAGAGACAATCAGAGACGACGGAAACAGAGACCCAATCAGAGGACCAAACAGAAATAGAGAACCATTCAGAAATGGAGAACCAACCACCATAGCTCAAACAGAGAGGGTACCAATCTCCTTAAGACTGCACATGTGTCCTTCACAGCCTAATGAGGTACAGCATAAAGGAACAATAAAGCCTATGAAGCGTAATCATAAAGACACCAGACAGATTGACAGCGCCACGCTGCTTTTTCCACCTCATCATACGTCAGTGCGCACTGAGACGGAGAAACACAATATGCGGCAGTTCCATCGTGAAGAATCCAATACGGTGTCAAAATGTTTTCTGAGAAATGACACGGAAATAGTGTTATATCTTGTTACACTTAACTGGATTCAGTGGAGAGCACAATTGACCTGTTATGTATGCTACAGTACGTCAGTATGGTGAGTATTTAGCTTCGGTCTTGTTGAGAGAAGTTACATGAATATAACTACTCTCAACAAGACTGAAGCTAAATGCTCGTTGATATGTTAATATTCCCCACATATCTCAAAGGCCTAGAGCGCGGAGCTGCCCCTCGCAGCACAATCAAAGAAGACCCCACAGCAGACCTCCAACAGGCCCCATTATCTCACACACACACACGCACGCACGCACGCACGCACGCAAGATCTGCGTTGTATTTGGGTTGCTGTTTGTGCCTCACTTACAATAAACTGCCAGTGCAAAGAACTGTATTTTATTTTCTAACAAAAAACAAGACTCTCTCAATGCAGGTTTGTAAAAGCCTGTTAATAAAATGTCACTCCTTCTAAAACTGTCTAGACACATGCAGACTGGTGCTAGATAATAAATGGCTCATTAGCAGAGTTATCTGACAGGCGAAAGCCAATGTGGATGAGAACATGAGACGACATGCAGGGGGAAGATAATTCAACTGTGGTTCAATACTGCCTGACAACCAACAGAGAAACCATATAGCACACAGACATTCAAAAGCACTGTCAGAACACTCAACAGCATTAGTAGGAGAACAAAAAGAGATGCACATACCATTGACACACACACACACACACACACAGGTATTGTCAGGCACACACGCACGTACACATTAGCTCTGACCCCTGTTAGTCGTCTGGTCAATTGTTTGGACGATAGGATGTTGGTCGACCGAGCTTTCTTTAGTCAAGTAGTCGCATTTGTATTTTTTATATTCTCACGGTGCAAGATGATTCCCTATGTTGCTATGTGCATAACGGCAAAATGAACCAGCATATTGGAGACGAGAACAATGTGGTGGAGGACGCAGCAGCAGAGACGAGGAAACAGCCCTTTCCTTAGCCTAACTGTCTAAGAAGTGAGGAGAGAGGAACCCCCGACTTAATTAGGTCTATGGCCTAACTGTTAAATGTGCCTGGCTTTATAAATCATCCATATAAACTCAGCGAAAACTCCTCTCACTGTCAACTGCGTTTATTTTCAGCAAACTTAACATGTGTAAGTATTTGTATGAACATAACAACTGATTCAACAACTGAGACATAAACTGAACAAGTTCCACAGACATGTGACTAACAGAAATTGAATAATGTGTCCCTGAACAAAGGGGTAAAAATCAAAAGTAATAGTCAGTATCTGTTGTGGCCACCAGCTGCATTAAGTACTGCAGTGCATCTCCTCCTCATGGACTGCACCAGATTTGCCAGTTCTTACTGTGAGATGTTACCCCACTAGTCCACCAAGGCACCTAAAGGTTCCCGGACATTTCTGGGGGGAATGTCCCTAGCCCTCCCACTCCGATCCAACATGTCTCAGACGTGCTTAATGGGATTGAGATCCGGGCTCTTCCATGGCCATGGCAGAACACTGACATTCCTGTCTTGTAGGAAATCACGCACAGAACGAACAGTATGGCTGGTGGCATTGTCATGCTGGAGGGTCATGTCAGGATGAGCCTACAGGAAGAGTACAACATGAGGGAGGAGGATGTCTTCCCTGTAACGCACAGCTTTGAGATTGCCCGCAATGACAACCAGCTCAGTCCGATGATGGTGTGACACACCGCCCCAGACCATGACGGACCCTCCACCTCCAAATCGATCCCGCTCCAGAGTACAGGCTTCGGTGTAACGCTCATTCCTGCGACGATCAACGCGAATCCGACCATCACCCCATGTGAGACAAAACCACGACTCGTCAGTGAAGAGCACTTTTTGCCAGTCCTGTCTGGTCCAGGGACGGTGGGTTTGTGACCATAGGCGACGTTGTTGCCGGTGATGTCTGGTGAGGACCTGCCTTACAACAGGCCTACAAGCCCTCAGTCCAGCCTCTCGCAGCCTATTGTGGACAGTCTGAGCACTGATGGACAGATTGTGCGTTCCTGGTGTAACTCGGGCAGTTGTTGTTGCCATCCTGTACCTGTCCCGCAGGTGTGATGTTCGGATGTACCGATCCCGTGCATGTGCTGTTACACGTGGTCTGCCACTGCGAAGACAATCAGCTGTTTGTCCTGTCTCCCTGTAGGCGTCTCCCTGTAGGCGTCTTAGGCGTCTCACAGTACAGTCATTGCAATTTATTGCCCTGGCCACATCTGCAGTCCTCATGCCTCCTTGCAGCATGCCTAAGGCACGTTCACGCAGATGAGCAGGGACCCTGGGCATCTTTCTTTTGGTGTTTTTCAGAGTCAGTAGAAAGGCCTCTTTAGTGTCCTAAGTTTTCATAACTGTGACCATAATTGCCTACCGTCTGTAAGCTGTTAGTATCGTTCCACAGGTGCATGTTCATTAATTGTTTATGGTTCATTGAACAAGCATGGGAAACTATGTTGAAACCCTTTACTATGAAGATCTGTGAAGTTATTTGGATTTTTACAAATTATCTTTGAAAGACAGAATCCTGAAATAGGGATGTTTCTTTTTGTGCTGAGTTTATATCTACAGAAATAAGACAGATCTTGCTTTTGTTGCCTGTTCGAGTGTTTATTTAATAGCCTACTGATTCCGTGAGAACCAAGCCTCATGCAACGGCAAAATGTCGGATAAAGCAATTTCACAGATTGCTTTATCCGACATATTTAGGCCTATATTTCCAATATCTAAGCTACTGTGTCTATCAATCAATCATTCATCCGTTCGTTCATTCCATCACACAGCATACGAGATATTCAGGCTTTGAAATGCAATCAAGCATTTTAGTTTTCAAATGAAATAACAAAAATGGAGCTTTGAATAATCAGCCAAAACCAAAAATAAACCACAATTCACGAATTCATGCAAATGTTTTAAGTCTGCCGTAATAAAGGCTTTATACATATTTTTCCCCCCATTAGAACAGACTCTGGTGTTGTTTACACTGTTCCAAATGGTCAGAAAGTCATACAGTAACAGTTTGGCACAGATAGTCACACAACGCTTGCTCCTATACCCTGCTTTTTCTTGATCTCCCGTAGTTTCCACAACCAAGTCAAATGTCTTCCACAGACTTCCCCTTTCCCTCCTGAGCAACCAGTAAACAGTTGCCCATTTGGAGTGACTTTTTCACGTCTTCCGTATCCATTTTGCGGTCACGTACTGCGTTCTGAGGTTGTTATAGCCAATTTATTGATGTGATTATGATAGGCTATAGGTCAGGCCCTGTTGGTTTCATGCATGCGATGCTAACATGTTTCACGTAAAAAAGAGCCACGGGATGAAGGAATATGTTATGTTTAAACAAATTAGGGGTTTCGGTAACAGAACTTTTCAGTCAGAAACAAGAAAGAAACTAAATGGCTGACATGATGTTACAGCTTTAGCATGCACAGCGCAATAAACACTTGCTGTGCTGTGGTGCCTTTTCACTGCAGTAGGAGGAGGAGAGAGAGACAACATGCGCCAGTCACACAGGCACTGGCTGTCATTTTTTTAACACAATATGACCATCGGGCTCTTTCTTGAGTCATTTGTGTGTCGTAATTATTTAATCAAACATGGTGCTTGAAGCATCAGACAAGCTCGGTGCATTTCTAGTTAATGTTATTCAAACACATAGGGTGTGTCTATTTATATATGGAAAAATCAATTGGTCGAAAGAAGGAGACGACTCTCGATATACCAAGATTTTTGTTGTTGTTGGGGACAGCCCTAACAGACACTATATACACAAAAGTATGTGTGCAGTGGATTCGGCTATTTCAGCCACACCCGTTGCTGACAGGTGTGTAAGATTTAGCACCCTGCCATGCAATCTCCATAGACAAACATTGGCAGTAGATTGGCCTTACTGAAGAGCTCAGTGACTTTCAACGTGGCACCGTCATAGGATGTCACCTTTCCAACAAGTTTGTGAAAATGTTGCCTTGCTAGAGCTGCCCTGGTCAAATGTAAGTGCTGTTATTGTAAAGTGGAAACGTCTAGGAGCAACAACGGCTCAGCCTTGAAGTGGTAGGCCACACAAGCTCACAGAACGGGACCACCAAGTGGTGAAAAACGTGGTGAAAAAAAATTGTCTGTCCTCGTTTGCAACACTCACTATCGAGTTCCAAACTGCCTCTGGAAGCAACATCAGCACAATAACTTTTATTATGATTCATGAATGGGTTTCCACGTTTCATCTACCGCGCTGCCGCAGCCTAAGATCACCACGTGCAATGCCAAGCGTCGGCTGGAGTGGTGTAAAGCTCGCCGCCATTGGACTGGAGTGATGAATCCCGCTTCACCATCTGGCAGTCCGACAGACAAATCTGGGTTTGGCAGATGCCAGGAGAACGCTACCTGCCCAAGTGCATAGTGCCAACTGTAAAGTTTGTTGGAGGAGGAATGTCATTGGTCATTGGAAGAAACATTTTAACGCTACAGCATACAATGACATTCTAGACGATTCTGTGCTTCCAACTTACTGGCAACAGTTCGGGGAAGGACCTTTCCAGGTTCAGCATGGCAATGCCCCTGTGCACAAATCAAGGTCCATACAGATATGGTTTGTCGAGATCGGTGTGGAAGAACTTGACTGGCCTTCACAGAGCCCTGACATCAACCCCATCGAACAACTTTGGGATGAATTGGAACGCCGACTGCGAGCCAGGCCTAATCTCCCAACATCAATGCCCAACCTCACTAATGCTCTTGTGGCTGAATGGAAGCAAGTCCCCACAGTGGAAAGCCTTCCCAGAAGAGTGGAGGCTGTTATAGCAGCAAAGGGGGGACCAACTCCATATTAATGCCCATGATCTTGGAATGAGATGTTCGACAAGCAGGTGTCCACATACTTTTGATCATGTAGTGTACATACAAAGCTCCCTTGGCCTCAACCCTCAACACCATATCTTCACCAGCAGCCAGCCCACAACCCATAAAGGATTCTAGCAAAGGTACCGGGCAGTTATTTCATAAAATATGGAGAGAACTATAAATACATGTAGTTGTACCAGGTTCAGGGATATATAATGAAGAGGCTCTTCCTCTGGGTACATAGAGAGGGAGCTGGAGGGTTGTTATGGTCTTAAGAATTAACAAAAAATCAGGCGAGAGGACCAGACTTGAATGCAACACTTTAACCTGTTACCTTGAACGCAGCTCCCTAGCAACTCAACAAGCATCAGCTGCTACTCATTGCTAATCGGACTCCACTCTGTTCTGCAGTGCATGTTGCGTGGTGTTGCTAGCCTTTTGAAGTCTTGCATTGCTCCTTCTCTACCTTCTATCTGGTATCTTTTAGGTTCTTCCAAGGATCTCCTTGGAGTGATTGCCATCACCACAGCAGCCTATCTACCACGGCCTGGCGATGATGTCTACCTGAGACTCAAAGCCAAACCCTACCTTGGATCCTTCATCTGCAGTCCTCGACTTCATCCGGTCCATTCTCATTCCCCTCCTGAATCCTCATTCTAACATCCATTCCATTTCCTCAATAAATATTCTAAACCCATTTTAATGCCTGGTACTTAAACTCGTGAAATTGTGTGTGTGAGTGGTTTAGTGGTGAGAAGGATGCTGTTTAGCTGGGCTGGCTGGCCACTGTACTGCCAACTGGATCAGTGTCATCTGTCACAGCCCAGTAACCACACACTCAAAGATGGACGCATGCATGCAAAAATACATACACCACGTACAAGCACGCATGTATGTACGCAAACCCGCACACATTCAGACAAGCATGCACGCAAACAGGATCAAATGAGTCATCTACTGCTGGAATGAAGGACTCTGGGTTCTGATCCCATGCTGTCCTCTTGACCCTATTTGTAGTGCACAGTCCACTCAGATTAGCATCATCAGAGATACACCAGAGGGCACTTACAGTTCAAGTCGGAAGTTTACATACACCTTAGCCAAATACATTTAAACTCAGTTTTTCACAATTCCTGACATTTAATCCTAGTAAAAATGCCCTGTTTTAGGTCAGTTAGGATCACCACTTTATTTTCAGAATGTGAAATGTCAGAATAATAGTAGAGAGAAGGATTTATTTCAGCTTTTATTTCTTTCATCACATTCTCAGTGGGTCAGAAGTTTACATACACTATTAGTATTTGGTAGCATTGCCTTTAAATTGTTTAACCTGGGTCAAACGTTTCAGATAGCCTTCCACAAGCTTCCCACAAAAAGTTGGGTGAATTTTGGCCCATTCCTCCTGACAGAGCTGGTGTAACTGAGTCAGGTTTGTAGGCCTCCTTGCTCGCACATGCTTTTTCAGTTCTGCACACAAATTTTATATAGGATTGAGGTCAGGGCTTTGTGATGGCCACTCCAATACCTTGACTTTGTTGTCCTTAAGCCATTTTGCCACAACTTTGGAAGTATGCTTGGTCATTGTCCATTTCGAAGACCCATTTATGACCAAGCTTTAACTTCCTGACTGATGTCTTGAGATGTTGCTTCAATATATCCACATAATTTACCTACCTCATGATGCCATCTATTTTGTGAAGTGCACCAGTCCCTTCTGCAGCAAAGCACCCCCACAACATGATGCTGCCACCCCCGTGCTTCACGTTTGGGATGGTGTTCTTCAGCTTGCAAACCTCCCCATTTTTCCTCCAAACATAACGATGGTCATTATGGCCAAACAGTTCTATTTTTGTTTCATCAGACCAGAGGACATTTCTACAAAAAGTACGATCTTTGTCCCCATGTGCAGTTGCAAACCGTAGTCTGGCTTTTTTATGGCGGAATTGGAGCAGTGGCTTCTTCCTTGCTGAGCAGCCTTTCAGGTTATGTTGATATAGGACTCGTTTTACTGTGAATATAGCTACTTTTGTACCTGTTTCCTCCAGCATCTTCACAAGGCCCTTTGCTGTTGTTCTGGGATTGATTTGCACTTTTCGCACCAAAGTACGTTCATCTCTAGGAGACAGAATGCGGCTCCTTCATGAGCGGTATGACGGCTGCATGGTCCCATGGTGTTTATACTTGCGTACTATTGTTTGTACAGATGAACGTGGTACCTTCAGGCGTTTGGAAATTGCTCCCAAGGATGAACCAGACTTGTGGAGGTCTACAATTTTTTTTCTGAGGTCTTGGATGATTTCATTTGTTTTCCCATGATGTCAAGAAAAGAGGCAGTGAGTTTAAAGGTAGGCCTTGACATACATCCACAGGTACCCCTCCAATTGACTCCAATTGAATTATGTAAATTCGCCTATCAGAAGCTTCTAAAGCCATGACATAATTTTCTGGAATTTTCCAAGCTGTTTAAAGGCACAGTAAACTTCTTACCCACTGGAATTGTGATACAGTGAATTATAAGTGAAATAATCTGTCTGTAAACAATTGTTGGAAAAATGACTTGTGTCATGCACAAAGTAGATGTAGTAACCGACTTGCCAAAACTATAGTTTGTCAACAAGAAATTTACGGAGTGGTTGAAAAACGAGTTTTAATGATTCCAACCTAAGTGTATGTAAACTTCCGACTTCAACTGTAAATGCAACCACACACACACACACAACACCAACCTTTTGTGGCGATCTGGACGTTGGGACTGGGGACTGCGACCTCATAGTCTTGGCTGAAGAGCCTGTTGACAGTCAACCAGAGAGAAACAGAGAAAAGAGGGCACGTTTAAATCCTGCCACCACTTTGGACCAGTCGACTTGATGACACTGGAGTGAGTCCTCCACAGCTGAGGGCTTCAGTAGGTTTGGGCATCTATGAATCAAATAATCGCACAGGCGCGGGTCCTTAGTCAGCACTAAGCTGTTTATACATCCAACAGCTGTTCTTTGGAGGGCAAAACACTCAATTCAACGCTACAACAGGGGGACAAGTCAGCTCTAGTGAATCACAAAATAAATATAAAGCTCAAAAAAATATAATAACAAGTCTAAGTTTACTGAAATGGTCAAGCTCAGGGTTTGAGAAGTGGGAGTTTGGGAGTTGTGTGCACTGCGTGTGTGTGTGTGTTTGTGCGCTGCATGTGTCTGTTTGCGTGTGTGTAGGCCTGCTGTTGTGGGATTTAATGAATGAGAAGGCTCATCTATACAATCTTATAGTATAGTTGAGTCTAACTGGTTACAGTTATTATACTATATAGTTACAATTATAGAGTAGCAGGCGTCATAGCAGAGGAAAAATATATCCTCTAGGCTGTTGTTGGTTTTCCCGCTCAGATAAAGGGCATTCATAAAGTAAAGTATTCGCAGCTTTATGACGTGAGCTTGACCAATTTATTTGTACATAGGGATTCTACTGCAATCAAAGTCAATCATATAGATTGTTTTATGTTTTTTCTCCTGGACCAAAGCTTGTCAGATAGTCAATTATTAAACCTTTATTTAACTAGGCAAGTCAGTTCAGAAAAACAAAATATTATTTACAATAAGGAGAAGGAATAAATAGCTTGGGTACTGGACTATTTGTGTACTCAACAGTGCTAGATGGTTGCCTTTGGCAGGACAATAAGTTGGCTAGAGCAGAAACAGACAGGCACCCAGGCTAGAATACAGACCATTATTACACAGTATGTGTACATCATGTGAAGGAGAAGTTATTTATAGAAGCAAACCAGGAGGAACAGAAGAGAGCAGCTGAGTTTATAGCAGAGAGTTGACAGCGTGACAACGAGCCTTGTAAGAGAGCAGGTGGAAGCACCAGGTGTCAAAAGATGGGGGAAAGGATTAGTGCCATTCCTCATTGGTCGAGTGTTCTGATTGGTTTACCTGAGTATGGTGGCCTAGGAGGGACAGGGGGACAGAGCAACTTTCCCACAGAGTCAGAGAACTGTGTGTTGTTGACCTCTTTTACACTGTCTAGACTCCAGCTACTGAAGGTGGGTCTCACTATGTTGGTGTACAAACATATAGACAGACATGCATCAATCACTGCTCATTGAGTTACAACACAACACATCAGAACACAACAGATGATGTAGACCAGAATCTAGATCTATATTAGTAATCATAGTGGATAACAGGAAATGTAATAACAGAGGTAGGGATTCGTGTCCGTTGTTGTAACTGATGATTTATGACACAGTTACTACATTTCAAGATTTTCTTAGCCTAAATATAAAGCATGGTCAGATGGAGATTTGACAGACTGCACCTTTAAATTTGTTGGGGTGGCAAATAGCCTAGCGGTTAGAGCGTTGGGCCAGTAACCGAAAGGTTGCTAGTTAGAATCCCAGACAAGGTGAAGATTATTATTATTTTTATTTATTTTTAATCGGTCAATGTGCCCTTGAGCAAGGCACTTAATCCTAACTGCTCCATGATCCCTGCTGAATGGCAGACCTTGGGTGTGACCGAGCTCTCCGAGGGTGTCTCAGAGAGAGTGTGATATGCAAAAAACACATTTCCAATTAATACATGTGTGAAATAGGACAAATACAAGCACCCACCAAATGATGAATTATTATTATTAACAATCACCCACACCTCAATCTTCTTATGTACTGAATATCATGAAACTGACAAGTGTTGGTCTTAAACGCTTGCTGTGCTGTTAAGAATGCAGTGAGAGAAATCCCACTGTAAATAACACTTCCCTGTTCTCTCCTGTTAATATGAAGGTGCTCTTCCTGTGCTTAGTTCATACTTCCACAAACTGGTGTAAAAGAGCAGGTTTGCCTGGTTTGTGCATTTCCACTTGAGCTAAGTGAATACACCTTCAAGAGGCACACCGCTGTGCTTGTGGTTTGACATTATTTTTTGTGTATTTTCTATAAAATACTAATTTCATTAATTTTCCCTGAACCTCTAACCTTCAGTGAAGTTCACAGAAAGCAATCAAACAGCTGAACTTTTCTTAATTACACAAGGGCCCTTCCAAACTAGATTTGAAATGCCGCCCCACTGGAATATGTAAAAATATAAAGCGCTTATATAACATACAAAATATACAAAACGGACATCGGTGGGTAAAAAACTGAGACACATATGCATTTATACATATGCATAGCCTTCTGAAAAGGCATATCCCATCAACCCTTGGGGAATAAACATGTTTTCACGCATTCTGATAGTAATAAATAAGAAGCATCAATTGAACGTGTCTGTATCCCAAATGGCACCCTATTGGCCCAGAGCCCCATGGCCCTTGGTCAAAAGTAGTGCACTATTTAAGGAATAGGGTGCCATTTGGGATTCCTCACGTGTCTGTTGTTGCCTGTGAATGCTGATGGAGCTGGGAGGGAACAGACCTCGTGAGGAGAGGCTGTCATTGAAGCAGATGTCTACTCTCCAGACAAAGTCTGTCACACTCTCACCGGTCAGTCTGTCAACTACACTCATGTCCGGACAGATGACCATAGCTATGATCTCTTTGACCGACTGGAGGATGAGAAGCGACTGTTAAGCAGCACGCTAGTGTCTTGGTACGACACATAGGCAAGGATACTTTGGTGTTATAATGATTTTGGGCTTATATACACTCATGTACTGTAAAGAGAGATGGAGACAATGACTGAGATGACATACAAGACAATGAGACATGTTTTACCTTTGTCTGGTGCAGAAAGGTTAGGATCACTTCGGGGTAGTGTGGTGTCACCTATTTGATGAGGGGTCGCCCTCTAGAAAAATCAAACGAGACAGCACAATACTGAAGCTACAAAATCCATAAAGGAAAGTAAGATATCTTGACTTTGTGGAGTTCAGGTTTAGTCTTAACTTTGAGAAATCCATACTGTGAGTGACATGTCATGCTTGCTGAACAGCTCTTCGGGTTCAAACTGCAGAGATCTTAATAAAAAGGTATTATAACTATACTTTGTCTATTGATTTGTCCGTGTGTGTTCACCTGTGCAGGGTCTAGGGGATTGGGGTAGATGGCACTGACGGGTCTCTCCCTGGAAGAGAGGCAGGAGTTCTCTCTGGAATGCTTGTGTTTGTCCTGCAGCTGGGGAGAACCTGGAGGGAAAGGTAAGGAGAGATTTAGATGTAGATTTTACTGGCAACAGCTAGTCTTCCTGGGGTCCAACTCATAAAGAAAAATACTTTAACATGTACATTCATTTTAAAACATTATCAATGACATTACAGTCTTACACGGATACAAACATTACTTACGCAATAAGGCACGAGGGGGTGTGGTATATTGGCCATATTCCACAAGTTACCACCGACTAAATCTATGATGTTAAAATGCCTATTTTACTCTGTTCCATCTGACTGCGCAATCCACTGTCTCATCAGCCCAGGCAAATCAAATCAAATTTTATTTGTCACATACACATGGTTAGCAGATGTTAATGCGAGTGTAGCGAAATGCTTGTGCTTCTAGTTCCGACAATGCAGTAATAACCAACGAGTAATCTAACCTAACAATTCCACAACTACTACCTTATACACACAAGTGTAAAGGGATAAAGAATATGTACATAAAGATATATGAATGAGTGATGGTACAGAACGGCATAGGCAAGATGCAGTAGATGGTATAGAGTACAGTATATACATATGAGATGAGTAATGTAGGGTATATAAACATAAAGTGGCATAGTTTAAAGTGGCTAGTGATACATGTATTACATAAAGATGGCAAGATGCAGTAGATGATATAGAGTACAGTATATATATATATATATATATATATATATATATATATATATATATATATATATATATATATATATATATATAGGCAGGGAAGTTATAAACTTGATCTCCACTATAAAAAGCATCTAGACATTATGTCACATTTCTTTTGGACTAACATTAGTTTTCAATAGCGGAGATTTGTATAAACCTTGCGGTCTGTCTCTCCGGCATTTGCAACATTGTTTCAATATTCAAATTCGATCTCCAACTGTCCCATAGTAATGAACGTGTCAGGAGTCGGGACGAGAGAGAGGCAGGCAGCGTTTCTCAGCCAGTCGAAATCATGAATCATTTTTATGGATATATACAAAACAATGTCAATTGAAAAAAGGTCAAACGAAACGAAGTGCAGCTAGTTTTCAGTCTTTCCAGCTTTAGTTTGAAGTTATTGTGTTAGTTGTGTTGTTGGCTAGCTCCTCTGAACCGTGTCCTAACGAGAGAGCACATTTTCTATGCCAGGCGAAATCATGCCTCATTAGCTCATTGTTATGGATGTATCCGAATAAATGTCACTAGAAAAACTGCTTAACAAATGCAGCTACTGTTGTTATTCTGTCTGCACTGTTTGATGTGACTGTAAATTATCCGTAGTTGGCTAGCTAGCAAGCAAGGGATAAGAACGTTGCCAGCCAGTATGGCAATGGAACATTTAGAACGAACGACTGGGTCGCGTCCATAGATACAGAACAAAAAGACTGAACGACTGGGTCGCGTCCATAGATACAGAACAAAAAGACTGAACGACTGGGTCGCGTCTCTGGTAACCAAACCAATAGAACGAACGACCAGCCGGCTTGGGTAGCAACCTTAGATTTGTGTCGGGAATATATATTGTGGAAGGACGAAATGATATGAATACATTCATCAAAATAAAGTAATGAAAATATGTCAATCATTATTTGAATATGTTGGTAACCCTTTGTATAAAAGTGATAATGCCTGAGAAGCCGGTGTTTGGAGGATATATTGGCACGGTTTGTCAGACCTTGACTTCGTCTCATGCCTAACAACACCCCTGCCAATATCTCCTCAGGCATTATCACTTAAATAAACTGGTTACCAACGCAATTAGAGCAGTAACAATAAATGTTCTGTCATACCCATGGTCTACAGTCTGATATACCACGGCTGTCAGCCAATCAGCATTCAGGGCTTGAACCACCCAGTTTATAATACATATTAGATGACAAATAATCGTCTGAACCGATTTATCGGGACGATGTTGGCCTTTTCTAGTCTATTGTCTAACTCTATTGGCTTTGCTGATAGTCCCCTCTGCCTGAGCCACGAGCACTGCACAATGCAGAAGAAAATCAGAAGCAGCAAGCTAGCTTATTCTACAACAGAAAGGTGCAGTATTGAGAAATGGGTGAATTGACACAGTGACCAAAATCGAACTTCTGTTGCAAATATAAGTTTAATTAATTCACTAATAATAAGGCTCGTGTCGACATGCCCGGAGAAGCATGCAATAAGGAAGCTAGCTAAGCAGATAGCTATGTGACCAATTAGCGACGATTAGAATAACTAACCCTTTCGTCTGTGGTGTTAGCTAGCTAGCTATATTAGCTACCATGCTAGTTAGCTGGCTAGATAAACATGGTGCTAAGGTATCAGATAGGAGCTAATAGCAGAGAGGAAGAGGAAGAGAGAGGCTCAACTCGGCCAAAAATCTGTCTCTCTCCAGCAGGTGGCGTTTTATTCGTTGTTTTGCCCACCAAGCAAGGACATTTTTGTATTGAGGTCAATGAGTGTCGAATTTGGTCAACAAAAACATGTATGGCTTTTTTTCTACGTAAGGTTAATTTGATCTAATAGATGTTTTGTAATGCTTAAGTTGTTACGAGTGTACTGATACAAGTACGACACGTCACATTCTGGCAACTTTGAGAAAAAACACTTTATATCGGAGTTATCTTGAGATAACTATGCATATTCATGGCATGAGGCTAGTAGCATAGCATCTCTCTCCATTGAATACAGGCGGTTGTGTAATCAACCCTCATCGAAGATTCTAAAAATTGATCCAAAGAAAGGATAGGTGGGAGTTACAGCCCACCATGCCGCTTTGTGGACAATTATTGTTAGGGCGGAAGACACGTACTGTATCTTGTCAGCATATCCATTATCTTTGCTAAGAGCCAATGTAGCTAGCTAGTGTTAGCTGGTTATCATTTTGAACATGCAGCATTTTCAGCAACGAGCCATCTGACTTGCGGTGTAAAGTTAGCTATTTACTATTGTGCTAATCTGACCAGCAGCAATCGTATCCGTAAACTGACAGTTAATAGTAGGAAGTAGACGCTTGTCGTAATAAGGAAAGAAGGAAGTGTTTTAAAATGCCTAATGGGCAGACTTGAGACATTCAGACAGAACATGCATTGTCGTTTCCTCTTTCTTCCTACCCTCACTCTCCTTGTTAGATATTATGCACATTTATAGCTTGGTAGCAAATTACATCGCCATTGAGCTAGTTCTCATAGTAGCAGTACACAGCTCCAAGTGATATGAGTGATGGAGAGAGACGCAAAGAGATGTGAGAAGGAGTGGAGTTACAGCCTCGCCCTATCCAATCGTAGCAGTATGGTGAAGTTACATTATAAATATGCTTTAACTAGGTTACCTAGATCAGATAGGGGAGAGGCGTTGTGTTATTTGTTTTATTGGAGAGAGAGCGAGAGACAGAGGAAGAGGGAGGGAGTGTGAGAATAGATGTTAAACCAATGATGACACAAAAAACACAAGTGCAAAAGGTGGTCTTGTTAGACGAGCGAGACACACAAATAAACGAGCATAGAAGCTGGTAGTCAACAACTATCGACCAACCAACAGCTCCCTGTTTCACATCCTCCACCCTGGCTGTTTCCACCTCACTAACCTCAGCACATAAAAGACCTGCCGGGCTGGCTGTCACACTGTGGTGGCACCAGACACTCATTCCAGGGATAAACACACACACACACACACACACACACACACACACACACACACACACACACACACACACACACACACACACACACACACACACACACACACACACACACACACACACACACACACACACACACACACACACACACACACACTACGGGCAGTAATGATTACAGCTATTCACTGGCTGCCCATAGATCCTTTTCCATTACACATTATATGGCAATTAGCTTTAAAATGGACATCATATGGGAATGAGATGACCATCTTACAGGCAGTTCAGTTTGCTGTACTTCTCTAAACACTTTATGGTCCTGGCAGTGGCTTTATAGGGGTCCTTCTGGTTGCACAGGATGCCAAGAGGAGTGTATAGGCATCCGTAAATGTCTCCATATATTCTTATGTTTAACACATGGCTGTGGTTAAAAGCTTCTTATAGGACTTCGAGACATTCTCTATGATTCCCAGGTGCAATCAACAATGCACCCTCTCAAGATATTCTTCGTCTCTCCATTTCATCTCTCTTTCTTTCTCCCATGTATGCGTTCAATGCATACATTTCTCAATCAAACAATCCTTTGTTTTTACCAATCTAACTACATCACTCTTTCTGTCTACTTTCATCTCCTTTGTCGTTTGGTTGATTTGGATAGGGACAAGTACAAACACATGGACACAATGAACAAACAATCATCCCTAGGGTGTTTCCATCTCATGCTAATTTTCAACAACAGTCCCTAGAATGGCTTTTATGGAAACAAAAGGAAAGGAAGTCATGCATAATCAATTAAAATCCCATTTAAAATCACATATCAGTACATTATCACAATTAAACGCACAAAGCAAATGTCATATTGTGGTGGCAGAGTTTGGGGTGAGCTGTTGTAACTTCTCAAGGGATGTGTTCTGTGTTGGACTGTGATGTTATGCCTTTCGTAGACTCCTGGTATGTCTGCACCCTAACACAAGGCCATTGTGTTCTGGAACTGTTGCTTGTGTTAAATAACTGTGTTGCGTAAACTATATGATTGTATAATCACCTCCCACTATATAAGGGGCATGTAACAATTTACTCTTGGAGCTCTTCCCTGTGAAATCAGAGATAGATCTCCCCTGCAGCTGCTTACTTAAAGATTTTTCTATTATACAATTAAATAGTCTCTGCCTTAATCTTCGGATCAAATGTTCCACAACAATTAGAAGCACTAAGCAAATGTCCTACGTATTTACCCATATTTACAACTTGAAGGCGGAACGAGGGCCTCAACGCGTCTGTTGATAACACACAGCAGCTCATACATGGTTGCACTGTTGGAGCTACAGCAACCCGTTCTTTGGTGTTTCTTTTGAATGTACTAAAAGTTCCGGCTGTTTATGATCTTCTGATGAAGTGTTCCCTGCATGTGCTCCGTTGTAAGAGAAGGAGGACTGGCCAATAGAAGTTTTAGAGGGATATTTAGAGGGACCCTGGTTTCAACAGGAGGCCCCCCCTGGTGGACATGCCAAGCCGTTGCAGCTTCTGCATGCGCTTGATCAGGGATTTAGGCGCAAAATCATTGAGACACTTACACACAAGATTCCCATTTGCAAATTTGATGAAGAGTTCAACACTTTTCAAGATGTGACAATGTTGTGCTTTCGGTCCAGGATTTTCAGTGCAAGGTTAAACAGAGACTCAAGGGGTCTCAGCACTGGCTGGCTGGCCTGGAACCAGGATGTTAAACAGTAGAACATGTGAGAGAACACCCCTGCATGTACGAATAAGAAGACACGGTCAAGAGGCAGACACGTCTTATTAATGTGAAACAGTGGAGGTTTGCTTTGATGCTCCTACTGATCTTTTAGTGGGTCCAGGCTGATCGACAGATACTCCACCACTTTGACTTGTTCAATTGTCTCTCCTTTGATGCTGACAGAGAGTGATGCTGTCAGCTTCCTTGTTGAGAAACAAAATGAGGCCGTTTTAAACCAAGTGTCCAACTGAGTCCAGGTGTTCTGTCAGTTGTTCAGAGACAGCAGTAAAGGTTTTACCAAACACATAGACAACACTATCGGCACTTACACTGGTCTCTGGTACATAAATCATTGATGCATAATGTGAAGAGAATCGGGCCAAGTACCAAAGCCTGCGGAATTCCTTTTTTTATTTTTTAAATGTGGATTTGATGTTATTGATGACCACACACTGTCCATGGTATTCCAGATAGGAACCAAACCAGCTTATGGCTTTGTCTGAGAAATTAAACTCGTGGAGTTTGGAGATCAGAACACCGTGATTAACTGTGTCAAAGGACTTTTTCATGTCGTGGAAGACTGCTCCGACCACATTTCCCTTATCTAGTGACTTCTTGATGTTCTCGAGTAGTACAACGTTTTCGTTTCAGTGAAGTATTTTGGTCTGAATACAGATTGTTACCAGGGCAAGTACTGATAATATTTCAGATATGATATGTTTTTCCTCTCTCTCTTACTCTCTCTCTCTCTTTCTAGAGAGGATATTTTCTCCCAATGTTTTTCTTTCAAAGTCATATTTGTTTTCAGTTTTAGGGAAGAAAATTGCCTGTATGTCTGCAAAGTCCTCGCAGTGTAAAAGGAAATGCAGCTCTGTCTCGACCTCTCTTTGAGTGCAGAGTGTGCACAGCCTGTCCTCTCTGCCTGATCTGCCTGTGATGGCAGGTCTCTATGGCCAGGCTGTGTTCATTGAGTCTGTACATAGAAAACTGAGAAAAACACTGATCTATCAGTCGCCATGCCACCGAGTGTTTGAGGCCAAAAAGCATTCAACTGTGTTTTGGGTTATTGTGGTGTCTTTCCAATAGGTGATATCTTTTTATTTTTGTTCTTCATTGGTTTCAACCCCTCCCCCTCTCTTTCTCTCTCTGCTAGTCTTACCTCTGGCGCTGGACGGAGCAGAGCTGGTCACGTTGGGAGAGGCAGAATGATTGGAGCTGAGGCTTGAGGTAGATGGGCTGGGCTGCAGGGACAAACAACTACATCAACAACATCACTGACAAGTTAAGAATTATAGACAGCCAGGATCGTGTGGGGGAGTGAAATTATCCAAATCTAGTTTAGATCAGTGCCTTTCTCAAGTGAGCTTTTGCAAACACCAACAAAAAGAAGGAATTCACAGAAAAAGGGTGGTTGAGGGTAAATTCAATTGGAATTGTACCTGCATGTTGAAGACTTCGTCAGAGCTCTCCGACTGCCCTGTGATGTTGCTCACTTCATTGGAGGCCTGAGAGGACAGCGATGATGACGAGTAGCGGTTGACAGCCGGGTAGGTGAGGGGACTGATCACAAACATAACACACACATTGAGAGAAAGAGAGAGAGAAAATAAGACCAGTTACTTTCAGAATTTGGTTGAGCCTTCATCTGACATAATACCATATGGTTCTGATAAAAAGGCCCAATATCTCTCCTTAAATCACATGTTGTAACTGCTAGTGAGTTTTACATTTGCAAGATGTCGACTTAAGAGAACAGTAAAAACTCAGTGAGAGAAATGTCAGTGACAGATTGAGGCTGGTGGTGCGTGTGTGTGTTTGTGTGTCCCTCTGGGCAGTGTAGGTTTGTGCCTCTTTACGCTCGATGGAGGTAGGATGTCACAGGTAGAGAATGGCAGGGTCACTGAGCACACACACAATCTGTCCACCAGCCTGGCAGCACACACACACACACACACACAGAGAGCTGCCCACCTACGCCCATATGGTGCCATACCAGGGAGTGAGAAAGAGAGGAGAGGAGAGAGAGAGTGAGCTAGAGAGTATAGGATGTGCAGACAGAAAGGGAGAGGAAAGAAAAGAGTATGAGGAAGGGAGTGAAAAGAGGAAGAGACAGAAGAAAAAAAGGGAGAAGGCGAAAGGAAGAGTGGAAAGAACAGAGAGAGAGAGAGATAGAGACGAGGACAGTGTTTCTCACCTGCGTCTGGCCACCACGCGAGCGCCATCTGGGCTGATGATGTTGGGGACCGAGTTCCTGCATGAACTACGCGGGCTGCCATTGGTGAAGTGCACGGGGCTGGCGCGCACGTACGCCGGAAACTCCTGCGGTGGGGATTAGAGAGAAGGGCAAACGGAGGGAGAAGGAGAAGAGGGGGGGGGGGGGGTAAACATGTGATTAGCATATTGTTTATGCTAGCATGAGTTAAGGTTGTGCTGACGCAGGTTTGATGAAGGTCAATTTGAGGATTTGACAGATTGTGCTCCTGTTGAGTGGCCTTCACTAACCTGGATCCCCAGACTAGACTTCATCACATGAAACTGGTCCACCAGCTTCTTGTGTAGAGGTCTCATGTCCTGAGGAACAAACTTCTCGTGGACGGCCAGGCCATACTCCAGGATGTGAGCCTAGAGGGGAGTCGGAGACAGTGCATTTCCTTTGTTAACGTTAATCTCTTCCAGATTAAATATCATCACAAAGGTTTAGCAGTTCTCCTATTAAAGTAGGGCTAGTGTTTTCCAACATTGGAAACTGACCTGCTCGAACATGAGTTCCCTTAGTCGTCCGATCTTCTCCCCGTCCTCCGGGTGATTCACGATGTAGTCTTTCACAAAGAATGCCTGCACGAACACAATTCATTGTATGTTTTGAATTTGTTTGATTTCATCAATTTACTTCATTGTGTCACCATGTTTCCCCCAGGGCGGTCGGATGGATGGACGGTCGGACTGTCTGTCCGACTGTCTGTCCGACTGTCTGTCCGACTGTGTCTTTTTGTTGGCAAAAGACAAAAAGGAAGAAATAATATTCATAATGTAAACATGTTTTGCATAATTTTGATCATACATTAACTTCTCTTGGGTAGGGGGCAGCATTCGGAATTTTGGATGAAAAGCATGCCCAAATTAAACTGCCAGCTACTCATCCCCAGAAGATAAGATATGCATATTATTAGTAGATTTCGATAGAAAACACTCTGAAGTTTCAAAAACTGTTTGAATCATATCTGTGAGTATAACAGAACTTATTTAGCAGGCGAAACCCCGAGGACACACCATTCAGATTTGTTTTTTTGAGGTCACTCTCTTTTCAATGAGTTTTCATTGGGAAACCAGATTTCTAAGGGACTTTCAGTTCCTACCGCTTCCACTGGATGTCAACAGTCTTTAGAAATTGGTTGAGGTTATTCCTTTGTGTAATGAAGAAGTACGGCCATCTTGAAGGAGAGTCACTTGAAGTGTCCTGTTAGATAGAAGTGACCAGAAAGCTAGCTACAGTTGGTTTTAATCCTGTATTGAACACAGATCATCCCGTCTTCAATTTTATCGATTATTTACGTTAAAAAATACCTAAAGTTGTATTACAAAAGTAGTGTGAAATTTTTTGGCAAAGTTTACAGGTAACCTTTGAGATATTTTGTAGTCACGTTTCACAATTTGGAACCGGTGTTTTTCTGGATCAAACGCGCCAAATAAATGGACATTCTGGATATATATCGACGGAATTAATCGAACAAAAGGACCATTTGTGATGTTTATGGGACATATTGGAGTGCCAACAACAGAAGCTCGTCAAAGGTAAGGCATGAATTATATTTTTATTTCTGCGTTTCGTGTCGCGCCTGCAGGGTTGAAATATGCTTATCTCTCTTTGTTTACAATGGTGCTATCCTCAGATAATAGCATCGTTTGCTTTCGCTGAAAAGCCTATTTGAATTCTGACATGTTGGCTGGATTCACAACCAGTGTAGCTTTAATTTGGTATCTTTCATGTGTGACTTAATGAAAGTTTGATTTTTATAGTAATTTTTATAGTAATTAATTTGAATTTGGCGCTCTGCATTTTCTCAGGCTTTTAAACCAAGTGAGACAGTAGCGTCCCGCCTAAACTCAGATTTTTTGATATAAATATGAACTTTACCGAACAAAACATACATGTATTGTGTAACATGAAGTCCTAAAGTCCTCTGAGTGTCATCTGATGAAGATCTTCAAAGGTTAGTGATTCATTTTATCTCTATTTCTGCTTTTTGTTACACCTCTCTTTGGCTGTCTTTTTCTGTGACTTGGCTCTAACATAACATAATCATTTGGTGTGCTTTCGTCGTAAAACCTTTTTGAAATCGGACACTTTGGCTAGACTTACAACAAGTGTATCTTTAAAATGGTGTAAAATACTTGCATGTTTGAGGAATTTAAATTATGGGATTTCTGTTGTTTTGAATTTGGCGCACTGCAGTTTCACTGGCTGTTGACGAGGTGGGACGCTACCGTTCCACATACCCTAGTGAGGTTAAGTGCATATTCCCTGATGTTGGTATCGCAACTCTTGAGATGAGTGCAGATTAGAGCCAAGGCTTTTTAATCTGCGTCACAATAAAATTTTAATAAAAACACATCAGAAAATGAACAACATAAACTCAAAAATCTTCAGTGGAGAGAGAGCAAAGGGGGAAGAGTCGCCACAAAGGAGAAAGCAGGGTTCTCTCTCCCTTACAAGGTCTTTGTGGCGGACTATCTCCAAAGAGACAGAGAGAGATATGGGAGAGCGGGAGTGGGGGACTCAAAAGGGAGAGGAGCTCACTGCTTACTTCAAAGCCCACTCCCAAACAGGCATGGTCCTATCTGTGTCTACCATCTGAGTGTGAGAGGCAACCTCTACCATGACGCTTGACAACAATATAACAGCGCTAGCTAGGCTACAGTAGCACGCTCATCTCCCGATTGTTATCCCCGACACAAAACACAGCTTCACGACCCCTGCTGTGACGCTGTGAACGCCAGGGTCGATTTGACCGAAAGAACTGGCGTGAAAGACAGTCCAAAGCCATAGAAATATACATTCAAAGGGGAAAAGGGACTTATTCCGTCTCAGTGAACCGTAGCGCGGCTGTATGAATAATACGGTCTGAAACACATAGCCAAAGGTGGAAAAATAATCAATATTTGCATCAAATTATACTTATACTCTCGTGCTGGTTGGACTTGAGATTGGAGGAGAAACTCCAAGTGTCAAGTGACATTGTGAATCATTATAAAACCTCAATTAAAAGACGAAACGGCGGCAATAAATAGATATTAAACCAGGCTGGATTCTCCTTCAGGGCTGGAACTATAACCATGAGCAATAAATCGAAATATGAATGCTGATGTCTGCTTCATTTATGGCTGAACAAATTGGCATAAAAGTCAATTGCGTTATCCTAATAAAGGAACTGATTTATACTGTATTGTGTGCAATATTCCTCAAGAGACCTTCATACGTCAATACCATGGAGCATTAGGCATACAAAATGCCTATGTATGACGCTCTCATTGTCTTCATGGACAGTACATAGATCATCATTATATCTCTTGATCGTACACATATTAAATTAGTAATACATTTATAAAATGTATGCATTGAATATCATTGAATATACAGTGGGGAGAACAAGTATTTGATACACTGCCGATTTTGCAGGTTTTCCTACTTACAAAGCATGTAGAGGTCTGTAATTTTTATCATAGGTACACTTCAACTGTGAGAGACGGAATTTAAAACAAAAATCCAGAAAATCACATTGTATGATTTTTAAGTAATTAATTCGCATTTTATTGCATGACATAAGTATTTGATCACCTACCAACCAGTAAGAATTCCGGCTCTCACAGACCTGTTAGTTTTTCTTTAAGAAGCCCTCCTGTTCTCCACTCATTACCTGTATTAACTGCACCTGTTTGAACTCGTTACCTGTATAAAAGACACCTGTCCACCCACGCAATCAAACAGACTCCAACCTCTCCACAATGGCCAAGACCAGAGAGCTGTGTAAGGACATCAGGGATAAAATTGTAGACCTGCACAAGGCTGGGATGGGCTACAGGACAATAGGTAAGCAGCTTGGTGAGAAGGCAACAACTGTTGGCGCAATTATTAGAAAATGGAAGAAGTTCAAGATGACGGTCAATCACCCTCGGTCTGGGGCTCCATGCAAGATCTCACCTCGTGGGGCATCAATGATCATGAGGAAGGTGAGGGATCAGCCCAGAACTACACGGCAGGACCTGGTTAATGACCTGAAGAGAGCTGGGACCACAGTCTCAAAGAAAACCATTAATAACACACTACGCCGTCATGGATTAAAATCCTGCAGCGCACGCAAGGTCCCCCTGCTCAAGCCAGCGCATGTCCAGGCCCGTCTGAAGTTTGCCAATGACCATCTGGATGATCCAGAGGAGGAATTGGAGAAGGTCATGTGGTCTGATGAGACAAAAATAGAGCTTTTTGGTCTAAACTCCACTCGCCGTGTTTGGAGGAAGAAGAAGGATTAGTACAACCCCAAGAACACCATCCTAACCGTGAAGCTTGGAGGTGGAAACATCATTCTTTGGGGATGCTTTTCTGCAAAGGGGACAGGATGACTGCACCGTATTGAGGGGAGGATGGATGGGGCCATGCATCGCGAGATCTTGGCCAACAACCTCCTTCCCTCAGTAAGAGCATTGAAGATAGGTCGTGGCTGGGTCTTCCAGCATGACAACGACCCGAAACACACAGCCAGGGCAACTAAGGAGTGGCTCCGTAAGAAGCATCTCAAGGTCCTGGAGTGGCCTAGCCAGTCTCCAGACCTGAACCCAATAGAAAATCTTTGGAGGGAGCTGAAAGTCCGTATTGCCCAGCGACAGCCCCGAAACCTGAAGGATCTGGAGAAGGTCTGTATGGAGGAGTGGGCCAAAATCCCTGCTGCAGTGTGTGCAAACCTGGTCAAGAACTACAGGAAACGTATGATCTCTGTAATTGCAAATAAAGGTTTCTGTACCAAATATTAAGTTCTGCTTTTCTGATGTATCAAATACTTATGTCATGCAATAAAATGCAAATTAATTACTTAAAAATCACACAATGTGATTTTCTGGATTTTTGTTTTAGATTCCGTCTCTCACAGTTGAAGTGTACCCGTGATAAGAATTACAGACCTCTACATGCTTTGTAAGTAGGAAAACCTGCAAAATCGGCAGTGTATCAAATACTTGTTCTCCCCACTGTATATATGAAACCTCCTGGGTCTAAACAGTCACGGCATGTAGTCTATAGATTCTGCAGAATCGTATATCATCATATCCTTCATACAAGGAGCCTATCGGATCAAAGCTCTGGCAGATAATGTACTTCAAGCAGCAACAGGTGGGCGTTGCGCAACACAGCCGTAGCTAGCCTAGCTATTCTCTCCCGGGTCAAACTCATTTCCTACAACATCCTCATCTCTAGCATCATCTCATCATCTCCACCACCAGTTTTAATAGAGGTGAGAGGTAGTGGCGGTCATGAGGAGAGCAGACCCCTGCTAACTTGGCCCTCTTAAGCCTCGCTGCAAACTCAATATGGCTAGCTGTAGTGATAATGTGAAGTTGCTAAGCAACCGAGAGCCACAGTACAGGACACACAGTTCGCTGGCTGACGCCGGAGGTCTCCTGGAAAAGGAGTGATTATAGCTCGGACGCTATAGCACTCCGTGATGGATTTGAAAAGAAAATAACAGGTTCATTCAACACTTAATTTACAGTACAGAGATGCAGGACATTAACTTCTGTATGTATTTTGTATATATTAGTATATATTTCAATGTAATGTGTGATTTATATTCCCTTGAATGTGTCTGAAGGAACTCCTTATTCTATGTCTGTCTGTCTGTCTGTCTGTCCGCGTCTGTCCGCGTCTGTCCCGCGTCTGCCCGTCTCTGTCTGTCCCGCGTCTGCCCGTCTCTGTCTGTCCCGCGTCTGCCCGTCTCTGTCTGTCCCGCGTCTGCCCGTCTCTGCCTCCCCGTCCGTCTCTGCCTCCCCGTCCGTCTCTGCCTCCCCGTCCGTCTCTGCCTCCCCGTCCGTCTCTGCCTCCCCGTCCGTCTCTGCCTCCCCGTCCGTCTGTCTGTCTGTCTTTGTCTGTCTCTGCCTCCGTCCGTCTGTCTGTCTTTCCTTGTCTTTTTGTCTGTCTCCGTCTGTCTGTCTTTGTCTGTCTCTGCCTCCGTCCGTCTGTCTGTCTTTGTCTATCTTTCCTTGTCTTTTTGTCTGTCTCCGTCTGTGTCTCTCTTTAAACAAACACATAATGCATACTGCAGACTGCAGATCTAGCAAGCCCAGACAATGTCTCCACACAATATTGAGTGACCAATGTAAGCCAGTGACATCATCATTGCCCTCTGACCTCTTGGTAGCGTGCGAGCCCCCCGTTGACGGCGGCGTCAATGACCCCGTTGAGGCACATGGTGAGGGGGTTGATGTTCTGCATCTGCCTGCTCTGGCACTGGGCGATCAGCGTCCGCAACTGCAGGTTCTTGTTCTCAATCACCTCGATGGCGTTCTCCAACGGGCTCACTTCCACCTAGAGGAGGAGAAAACAGGGTGATAAGGTATGAGTATATATATACAGACATATGCATAGCTCTATGGAGAGATACAACACACAAAACACACACACACAGAATGTGTATAAGTAGAGACAAGAAACACAAAATAAGGCAGGCCACATAAACACAATGCATTTTCTCTCACACACACACACACACACACACACACACACACACACACAATCTCTCTAATACACAGCCTTCCGTACGCAGCTTGATCCTTCATAAATTACAGAGTAACATTATAATTATGAATCTCATGAATATTATGAATAACGTTCACCCTTCTCTTAAAGGGACATTTCACAATCACTGGGAACACTTTTCTTCCCATATATTTTTTTTACTACAAAACATAGAAAAGCACAATTTTCAAAGATGCTGATATAGGTCTACGCTCAGGGAGCTCGGTGGGGCTCTCTGCAAAGTTAGAACATAGCAGGGTCAGCATCGAGCAGTGTGTTGTGAATGGGGTTATATGAGGAGGTTATTGGAGGAGACTCACCAGTTCTCTCTTCTCCACCTCGAACCATCTGGAGATTCCTGGCAGGCTCTGGACCAGGGTTAGTGTCGTCCTCTCCACCCACAAACTCTGAAAACACACACACACACACATTAGCACACACACGGACATGTTCAGGCAGGCACACACACACTTCATGTTAATGCTGGCAATATACTGCTCGGAAAACACATTCACCCACACATCTGAGCAGCACAGATCACTGCTTTCCTCTCCTGTTAATATATGATGTGTAGGCACCGGTTCATAGAATGTCCAAGTACTACACATCCTCATGGATACAGAGTTCTCATAGCAACAGTCTACACCGATCTACAAATGATGCAGTGTCACTTCATTTAATGAATTAACACATGATTCTAATATATTCCTCTAATACCTTTCCTTGAACCCACAATTAGTTTGGAAACCAAATTGCATTTTCTGTCCATCCTTTTTACGAGATCATATCGACACAGAATTGATTCATGCTACTTCATATTCCCATATTAAATGTCAAATTTACCTGGCCTGAACAGTGTCTCTCAAGCACTAACTAGACTCAAAAGAGACAGCTGGGAAACCTAAACCTCAGTACGATATGATACGATGATATCCAATTCATAAACCTGACGATATTAGGTTAACGAATGGAGATTGAGTGAGCGTGGGTGGGTGGAGTCTGGAGAGACGATATTTAGACTGAGCTCCATGGCTGCGCCCTATCCCCTCAGCCCTCAAATGAAGTGGACACTTCTGATGACGTATCGCGACCGTGCGATGGAGGAAGGAATGATTTTTAAATGGAGCGCCCTTGGCCGGATATTCTTCCCTCGTTCATCCCACGATGATCGTGTTTTCAGCCACCGGTAGCTTGTGGGTGCTTTATATGCGCTACATTCAATTATGAGTGTATGTCTACTTATATTAACTATATAATTATTAATATACACCTACTGTATGATAGCTAGCAAATGAATTAGCTAAATAACGTTAGCCTGCCTAGCTGGAACTGAAGAAGGGAAATGTTTTATTTCTACAATGTCCAAAAACATTTTTTATCTTTTACTATAGTAGCAAAATGTCTAATTTATTTGCATTCGTTTTTACTTACACTTGTATGTTGACTTCTCCATTGATGTTGTTTTTAAGTTTTGGCTGACTTTTCTTAGCGGATGTACAATCGTCGCAAATTGAATTATGGGGAGTTTCAGCCCCCGGAGTGAACATAACTGTACACTCGCAAAGCCGACTGAAGACGAGGGCTGAGGGGCTTACGTTGCAAACTTCCCTTGCTCGGCTAATCATTTGGACCACCCTCCAAGACGGCGACGGGGATTCCCCCAAGGGCACGAGGCGAGGGTAAGTGGATGAGGGTGTGTCTTTTAAGTGATTGAACCGTAACCACAGTCTCAGCCTCTCCTAGCTCAGGAGTCTAATTAGTAGGACTATGAAATAAACAGCACCTGAACACACCAGTATACAGAGAGAAAGACCATGAGCCACCCACACAAGCACTCAATAAACAAGAGAGGGAGGACGAGAGATTGGGAGGGAGGGAGGGAGGGAGGGAGGGAGGGAAAATGAGTAAGGAGACAGATGTGTGGTAGACATCAAAGGAAGACACTAACAAGTCCAGAAAGGTGAGATAAGATGACGAGATGAGCAAAACAAAAAGGCAAAAAGAGAGAAACAAAAAGGCACAGAGGGGTGTTTTTGAGTGCCCAAACAGTGCGTGCCCCCCCCACCCCCACCTTGAACTCGTTCTCCTTGTCCTTGGTGCCCTTGTGAAACGGCCTGTCGTATCTGAACCTCCAGATGTGGTTGACCTTATAGAAGCTCTTGATGTTGTCAGGCACGCCGTCTCTCTGCAGCACGTCCTGGTTCTCTGGGATGGGGCTCACCGCGTAGATCTGTAGGTCTGGGCCAGCACGTCAAGGATGCGTACAATGGGTTGGACATACACACATGAACGCAAGCACCCCCCCCCCCCCCCCCCCCCCACCTTGGTTCCACAGGTCTATCCATCCAATTCATGTGTTAATACATCCTTTCCACTAATCACATCCTGTAGCCATTTATCTGAATCTCTACCCCACACTATATCACAATACATACCCATTTGCAGCAGGACTGGCCTGTGTCAGTGTAGTGCAGGGAGAGCTCATCAGCCCATGGATATAAATAGGGACGGGCATGGGTCCAGGAGCCTCAATGATTAACAACACATGAGGATAACAAAGCTGTATGCTAATACTATTTGAGGGGCCTTGTCTGCTCTAATTGCACTCTGAGAAAAGTCACACACAGAACAGATGACTCGCACGCACACACACACACACAGAGAGAGAGAGAGCGGCTCCTTCCGAACAGCTGTCCCATCAATCACTAGCGGAGGATCATTAAGATGGCTGCCGCATCCTACAGCCACCTTGTGCATTTTTATTAAGGGATCGATCCCGATCTTCGCTAAGCACTCGTGTATGTATTTACAGCACGGGCCAGAGATCTGGCTCAGGACCAAGAGGGAGGGAGTCATACCTTTGGTTTGCTCCTCTATAAACGACATGCTGTAACGGAAGGCTGTACGCAGCGTAAGAAAGCCAAAGTCCAAGGGGTTCCCTGGTTACACTCCTATTATGACGCGCACTGATATCCTTATTCATAAGGAATTATAGTATAGTATAATATGTCATTTATATGATTTAGGCCTACTAGACATGTGGGACGCAGTGCACTACTGTGTGTGTGTGTTTTTGGTTTTACTACCCTTGTGGGGACCATCCTCAGAAGGATAGTAAAACAAGGAACATTTTGACAAGTGGGGACATTTTGCCGGCCCCCCAAGGAAAAAGGATATTTTAGGATATTTTAGGCGTAAGAGTTAGGTTAGGCATTAAGTTTATGGTTCAGGTTAACCCATTACCCTCATAACCCGTATACGGGTTAAAAATGGCCGATTTGGGCACTGACATCAGAGCGCTTGTAAGGGTTTTGACTGACAACCGTTCATGAACTTGAGCACCGCGAGCGACGAGAAGTTTGCCCCTATCCCTCCTGCTAATTGGGCAACTTTTGCTAATGTTTTGGTTGTCTGAGCGAGAGAAGTGCTGTAAATAAAGAGGACTCAATGTATTTGTAAAGATGACACGTTGAGGATTCGAATAAATACCGCTTTAATGTCATACAAGCCAGCCCAAACACCCGTGAGTCCACATAATACACTCGTGAAGTATGACAGTGTCAACGTTTATGATCACTATGTTTGATGTACAGTTCAAATATGACATGGTGTTATTCCGAACAGAATGAGCCTTTGTTTTATTATGAAGAAAATTTGCCGCGGACCTTGCATCTGAAGGCACTGATGACTCCACCAAAATGACTGTCTGCTTCTCTAAATTGCCTTGTGAAAGCTAATCATGTTGGCAATAGAACAAGCTTTCAAATGATGCCCGGGGATGGATGGTGGGGATGCAGGGCTGTGTTCCAATCAAAACAACTACAAGTGTGCTTGCTCTGGTTCCTAAACGGCACAGCTTATAGTTGAAGACTCTTCTTTGAGTCATAAATGTGCGTTGACATGACTTAGGGACTGTGCCCACTGGAGAGGTGTGTGACCACTTGGAGACACCAGTTTGACCTCTCCCTCAAACCCTTGTCGTTCGTTTGTCTGCACCTACCTCACATTTTCCAAGAACATTCTTATCATGTTACTGAATGTTATGTTACTGAATGAATGATTTTGTAACAAATGCGGCAAAATGTACAGTAAATGTGAAATGCACGTAAAATCTACAGTGTAATGGTTGGATTCAGTCTTGTCAGGTGAACTGTTGTGTCCTCACCTTTAGTCTAATCATTTTCCCACAATCCTCTAAACTGTTCCTGTTTCATTCCTACCATGGTTATACACGTTTTCCATATTCTTTCCATAAGAAACGTTTCAATATAGTCCTATCCATATAGGCCAATTCCCACGAGTGTAAAAGGGTTAGGTTTAAGGTTAGGGAAAATAGGATTTTGAATGGGAATCAATTGTTTGGTCCTCACAAGGATGGTAAAACAAACTAGTGTGTGTGTGTGTGTGTGTGTGTGTGTGTGTGTGTGTGTGTGTGTGTGTGTGTGTGTGTGTGTGTGTGTGCGCATAATGCACGTAGTCTATGTCAACAGCTCAATAAAGGATACACTGGGCCTCGGCCTGGTAGATGGTCTGGTCAGGCTGGTTGACGTGCTGCATGGCGATGGCGTGGGGGAACTCATTCAGCATGCGCTGCTGAAAGGCCTCCAGCCTCTCGTAGTCATGGCCACGGCACACAAACTCCTTATTCTGCAGACGAGGCAGAGAGCATCAGAGGCAGAACAGAGACAGCACAGGGGTTAGCATGACATCTAGTGGACAGTTAGAGTATCTGCAACAGTTACAGTATCTAGAGGTCAGACCTAATTCTGTAACTTCAAAATAGGATTTGTGATTTCTTTGTAAATATGATAAACACATGCTAACAATTTATATGACGTTGCTTTTGCGTTACGTTGGTTATGAACGCAGAGTTCAAAGTCCTTTTGAGGAAACTAACAGATTGACAACATACTTCATCAGCAACTTGCTTAGGAGTGCAGATGGAAATTGGAGGGCAAACCCCTGTATGAGTAGTTCTACGGCCTCTTAAATGTCCTTTCTTTAACAAAACAACCCGTGGTAGAAAAGAGAGGTACCCTTAGGAAGAAGGGGAACTTCTTGCCATAGAAGCCGACCCTGAAGAACTCTGGCTCCAGTCTCTGCTGGTCCATGATCTTATCATACAGCGATGCCTCCATCATCTGTCAACAGGAAACGTCGGGTTACAAAACACTATTAGGTTATGTCATGTTCTACTAATAAACTAAACTGAGAACTGGTCAGGGATAAGTCAGTGTGAGGACATACTGAGAAGGTGTAAAGTAACTCACCCTCATCTTGCTGAGGTTCCTGTAGTCGTAGTAAGACTCGTACTGGTCCGCTAGCTCTCTGCACAGAATGATCCCGTTTTCCCAACACTGAGGAACCAAACACATCATCACATTAACAATGGTCACATCTCAATTAGGAATGTGTTTTCACCTCTTTCACATTAGCAGGATAAGGGTTAAAGGAAAGGAAGCCTCTTTAGAATATTGAGACGCTGACAAAACATGTAAAAATGGCCTGCAGAGGACACTGGCTGCGGTATGAGTGTTGACCAGTGGGTGGCGGTAGTGTACTAACAATAACCGTGCCAACTGCCAAGGCAGACCTGCCGTCACAATGTAGGTGCAGCAACCAGCCAACATGCTAATGAAATGAAAGCTTTCCTTTCCTGCTGCGTGTTAATCCCAAGGCAGTGGCAGCTAGCAGATGGCTTTGGTCGTGAATTCACAGGGAAATTGGGCAAAGAATAAATGGGGGAGGACATGTTGAATGATTCAGCAGACTAATAATGTGTTGGGAGATGCTGAGCAGAGCATTCAAATGATATTGGCTTTTTCTTATGACACTGTCCCAGGGTAATTGTTAATATAGAGAGAGAGTAGGGAGGACGAGAGAACAAGAGAGAGAGAACGAAAGCGAGAACGAGAGACAGAAAGAACGAACAAGAGATAATGGATAAGAGCGTCTGCTAAATGACTTAAATGTAATGTAAATGTAAATAAAGGATGACAAAGAGAGTGAAAGAAAGGGCCGGAGAGAGAGAGATCCCACCTTCCCCCTGTCAAAGTTCTGTACGATGGTGAGGTGGAGGTACTCCTTCCTCTGCCACTCGCTCTGCATGGGGTAGTTGAGGAACTCTCTGAGGGGCCTTTCGGACCACTCCAACAGCTCGTCATACAACAGGAGAGTGTAGGAGGCCTCTGCACAACACAAACAGCACCACACAGTCATGGTTATGCCAAACCCTTGAACCCCGGAACAGCCACACACTTAAAAAACACTAAGTTCACACACACACACACACGGCTTCATTTCCTGGTCATGTTTTACAGTGTACCTGTGTAATTCTGTGCTTTCAGGTGCAGTTCGTGCAGCTTGTGGATGTAGCGGATGTACATCTCCTCCTTGTTCAACTCAGTTTTGTAGAAATTCTAGAGACAGGCAACGAGGGGGAGACAGCGAGAGATTGAGGAGGGAGCAAAGGGCACTGATGTTTATCAGCCGCTGAGCAGTAACGAACTCAGTGCTATCTGCCCACATAAACGGGTGCCTTTCAGGCTCGAGTGCTTCGGTCCGTTATATAAGATAAACCTGCAGGACTGAAAGACACCACGCACAACATAAATCCCCCAGGTTGGCATGGTAACAAGACAACACAGAACATATTGTATTGTATGTGGGGGGGGGGGGGCTGTGAACTAGTTGAGCCCTGATCTAAAAAGCACGATCATCATAGCAACTTCATCATCAGTGGGAAAGGAACAGAAACACAGCTTTGGTCCTGCTCTCTTAACACAATAGTTGAAAAGGACAAAAGGCTAGCAACAAATAAAATGGGGTTTCTATGGTGACAGGAGAGCAGTGACTGAATCTGTTCAAGGGCCACAGGCGGAGAGAGACTGTCACTGACCAGCAGACTGACGGTGCAGCCAATCTTCTTCCCATCCACCTCCCCCAGCTTCATGCAGTCCCTGTAGTCCAGCAGTCTCTCCATCAGACGCGTGACGGTGGCGATGAGAGAGATGCCACTCTCCCTCCACGTCTCCCTCTCAATCTTCTTCAACAGACTGGAATGGCGAGAGAGAGAGAGAAAGGGAGCGCGAGAGAGAGAAGAGATGAGAGAGAGAGAGAAATGGACATAGAAGAGAGCAGAGAGCGAGAACGAGAGGAGAGAGAGAAACAAAGAAAGAGAGAAAGCAGAGAAAAAGACAGAAAGAGAGGAGAGAAATAAACTCTTCAACCTTGCTGTCAATCATGTTGTCCCGTCTCCCAGCAGTAAAGGACATCCCTAACAGAAGGACAACACACGGTGTGTAGAGTATTGGAGTGGCTTACCTAGGGTACGGACCAAACAGAGGGATTCTACTCCGGGAAAGCAATGGCAAAACAAATTAATAGATTAATAATATCAGCACACACTCACACAAGTTAGTTCAGGGTTAGTGATGTCAGTCAGGTAGATAAGGAAACGGAGTGAAACAAAAAAAGACTACGTACAGCTATAAAGTGTCTGCATCCCATGTTAGGGGACACGTCACCAATACATGGAAATAAGCTGTGTCCAGACCACACATGTAAAAGAGCAATGTGGTGGAGAAGGGAGAGCATTGTGGTGGCACTATGCGTTACAGTGTTCCTCACGTGACGGTGGACAAAGGCAGTGACATATATGGATGTTGGACTGTACGTACTGTAAACTAACGTGCCTTATGCTGAGTTCTAACCTGATGCAGAAGCGTGTTTATAAAGTGGCTACATGAACGGACTTATAACGCCCATATAAAGCTCATAAAGCGTATACGTCTCAATGAAAGCTGGTGGAACATTCATAAACGGCCCAGTTGATGTCTGACAAGAAGTGGGACTATGACGTATGGGCTTGCAGTGCGTTAGAGAGAGACTTGCACGAACACCGCACAGACCAACACTCACACACACACAAGCACTACAGCACAAAGCATGCAAGGTGACGGGACCAACCTGAGCACACGGACAAGGAGATCTCAGAGAGGAGGCGTGAAGGACTATGGATATGAGAGGAGGTGCTTGTCTGGAGAACTCCAAAACACTTCCCTTTTCCCCACCCCACATACTTCCCTCCATCCCGTCACGAGTCCTCTTACACACAGACAAACTGATCCGGGTACTGACGTTTACAGTACGGCGTGACCGCATGCGCCTTCCCCCTGACTCACATGCTGTTGAAGAGCTCTCTGTACGTCTCGTCCCCTTTGCCTTCCGACATCAGACCGTCCAGTTTGTCGATCAGCTTGGCCTCCACCTGACGAGAGAACAGATTGATTGCGTAATCAATCGAGAGCAATACACGGATGCCACCGCCGGGTACAGTGGGTAACGGTCTGGTGGGACTGCAATATCCATAAAGTGCCGCCAGGACGTGCTAGGGCTGGTCCCGGCCAGTCCAGTACCAGAGCTATATGAACGGCATAAATACGGACGGCTCTGTCCATTACCTGTTTGAAGTTTCCGCTCCTCCTCTGCTCCCAGTCCATCATGTCGTGGAAGATGGGGATCATGACGTTCCTCAGGTCAGGCTGGGGAACCAGGGTCACCTCCAGGAACGGACCTATCATCGCCGGGATGAAGTTCAACTTGTGCTCACCTGGAGAGAGAGAGGGGAGAGAGCAGGAGAGGGAGCGATGGAGAGAGCAGGAGAGGGCGAGAGAGGGAGATCAACTCCGTTCCTCTGAGAGACGAGCAAGAATCCAACGAAGTGACACAGAAGGAGAACGAGAATGTGGCTGCATCGTACCCAAGTTCTGCCACATGCTGTAGATCTCACAACCCATCATCACCCTCATGTCCCCGTACCTGTACAACGAGGTGACACACAGCGCCAGGTCACAACAGCGCCGAAGCCAGCGTGTGAAAAGTGGAGAAAGTTAGTGAGTGTGCACGTAGAACGTTTGTGGCGCGCACGCAGAGACGAGACTTACTTCTCCAGTACCCTCTTCCTCTTGGAGGGAGAGAAGGACTCTAGTTGAAGACAGGGCTGGTTGATGAAGATGACGGACAGATAGAAGTACGAGTCCCACACCTAGGGAGGACGCATTAAACCACATTGCAGCATGTCAATAACATGCTTTTTTCACGTTGTTTTATGTTTTTAACAAAAAAAGACAAAGTGGAAGTTAGAACTCTTACCTTGTAGTCAAACTTGTCATTGAGGAAGTTCTTCCTCAGAGCATCAGAGAGATACAGGACTGTTGTTATGATGACACTGAGACGGGGGGGGGGGGGGGGGTGGACAACAAGATTATGTCGATAAACCAAACTAAAAGCAGGTGTCAGCTAATAATGAGTAACTATGGAGGGACACCATTTTGAATCCGATATGTGGGAAAAGGGGTCTTACTTGTTGGTGACCAACCGCATGACAGTCCAATCTTTCGGGAACATCTCCGGCCGAATCAGAATGCGGAAAACGGTGAAAATCTGCAAGAGGAAGTCCTGAGAAACAGAAAAAAAGAGCACACTATGTTTACTTTGTTTAACAGCAATTGCCATTCAGCACATCACCAAACTGTGAATCGAAAGTAATGTAATCAGAGTGGGAGTGCATTCATGATATCCATAGTGTTCAATGTATTCCTTCCTATTACTGTGAACTTAGTGACCCCTCTCTCTCCATCGAACCTCTTCCTCAACCCCTGGCATGACTGTTCCTCATTACGCACACACACACTCCTCCGGAGTCATCAGTCAGATTCTGCTGAGTGGTGTGTGTGAGTGTGTAGGCTTACCCTCAGGTCATCTTTGCTGGTGAAGGCCTGCAGAAGCTGCTGGTAATGTTTATCACTCATCTGTCTGAGGAGAGCCAGCAGGCACGCCACAAACTCCCCCTGTAGACAGAGAGAGAGAGAGAGAGAGACACGGAGACAGAGAGAGAAATGTAGACGGAGACAGAGCCAGAGACAGAGACAGAGAGACAGAGACAGAGAGAGACAGAAATTGAGAGAGACAGAGAGAGAGAGAGACAGAGGCAGAGACAGAGCGAAATGGAGAGAGAGAGAGAGACAGAAATTGAGAGAGACAGCGAGACAGAGAGAGACAGCGAGACAGAGAGAGACAGCGAGACAGAGAGAGACAGAGAGAGACAGAGAGAGACAGAGAGAGACAGAGAGAAACAGCTTTTAACATCTGGGACATTGGCCACATATACTATATCTAACAATGAGAGAGATGGAAGACCATGTATCTCGATGTAAGACCTGTAAATACTACAGTCAGTACAGGCTGGGAGAGAAATAAAGTGGTTATTTTCTACTTTTTTAGGTGGTTTGACATTTGGCAAAATGTGAAATGGAAATGGAAGAGAATGGTTCTCTATGAACTCGGCTGTGGTTAAGAGCAGGACAGAAGTACAGCTCTTTTTGACCACAAATGCAGTTTCAATCAGTGACCTTAAAACCTCATGCTATATTTAGAATGACTAGCAGTTAGACACACACACACAGAACACACACACACTGACCGTGATGTCCTGGAACTGCAGTCTCATATTGGTCCCGGCTGGTTGTGGTCTGTTAGTGATCTCAAGGATGGTCCTCATCAGGACAACCAGCAGACTGTCCACTATCAGATCCACCTCCTCAGAAACCACCGGCTCCTAGGGACACACACAAGTTCATATTAAGTTTCACACAGGTACATATGGTACATAATCATGCCTGAAGTTTGCATGTGTACACAAACACATTACCCATACAGACAGTATGAAAACATACGGGACACAAAAAGATAGACCACTAGCCAATACTTAAACAAATTGGACACACATTAGTGTGGGTGTGTGTGTGTGTGTGTGTCAGACTGGCTGCTCCTGCTGTCACTTCATCTTAGCCATGTTCACAGCCCGGTCTCTCAGAGAGAGTGTGTGTGTGTGTGTGTGTGTGTGTGTGTGTGTGTGTGTGTGTGTGTGTGTGTGTGTGTGTGTGTGTGTGTGTGTGACTAGCTGCTTCTCAGCCAAACAGGCCAGCACCATGTCAAGGTCAGGACGAGACTTAACACGCTCACAGGGACAAACTGCCACATTCACACTTTCATGTTTCATTGATTGATTCCAATTGGATTGTTTATTTTTTTCTGGTACCTAGCTATCTGTTTACTTCCTTACTTGATCAATGAACCAGATTTATTGGACTCTAATGTCAGTCTGGCAGGTTTTGCTAGTTTGTTATAAAACGCCACGCAAACAAACAAAGCGGTGTTCAGATCACAATACACATTGTTGTCATCAAATATCCAAGGGAACAATAACATTTTTCAGCAATGCCTTTTGAGCTATTAACAGTGAGTTAAGTAACCTCGATCTCAAATCGTGCACAATTTGTCGTCCGCCCATGACTAAACGTGAGGTCAGTCTAAAAGACTACACTACCCGTGGTGCTCTGCTGTAGCTGTACTCACGGTGGCGACAGAGTCGTACTTCCTGATGAGAGAGAGCATGCTGGTGAGGATACGGGCACACATCACCAGGTCTCTCTGCTCCTGCATGTGGGCCTGCAACAGACGCAACACCACCGGGAGCAGGATGCACCTCGACTCTGGAATGCACACAAGTACACACACTTGAACATGAAAATACACACACACACACACTCACAGACACAAAATTACTAGCATGTATGTTCTGCTCAAACACCTGTTTTAAATTTTTTATCCCTCTCTTGGGTTTTTAACCCCTAGCCTTGCCTCTGAGCATGCAGCTAATACAATGTTACCACGGATATTTGTGCGAGTATATAATTATCATTAACTACAATTAACTGGCAAGTGCGCCTGTGTAGGTATGTAATTACTAGCAATTGTGCATAATCATGTGTGCGCGATATGTGTGTTTGTGTGTGTGCGTACATAAGCCCCAAATGTTTGCTTGTGAGTGTTGTGTAAGTTATTAAATATTGTGTGTGTGTGTGTGCGTGTGCGTGCGTTCCTACCTGTGTTGGTGTACAGCTGGCTCTCCACGGTCCTGGCGATACAATGTAGCTTGACGGCTTCCAGGGGGCACTCAGCGTGAGCGGTGGCGGGCAGGCTGCCCAGCGTCTCCCTGACGAAGCCTGCCACCTCCCTCACAGTGAAGATCTTCAGCAGCTCCCCGTACACCGCAGGGAACGTCCTCAGGAACACCGCCTGGGAATACACAGACATAAACAGACACTGTATAAATATACAGTGGCTTGCGAAAGTATTCATCCCCCTTTGACATTTTTCCTATTTTGTTGCCTTACAACCTGGAATTAAAATGGATTTTGGGGGAGTTTGTATCATTTGATTTACACAACATGCCTACCCCTTTGAAGATGCAAAATGTCTTTTTATTGTGAAACAAACAAGAAATAAGACAAAAAATCTGAAAACTTGAGCGTGCATAACTATTCACCCCCCCCAAAGTCAATACTTTGTAGAGCCACCTTTTGCAGCAATTACAGCTGCAAGTCTCTTGGGATATGTCTCTATAAGCTTGGCACATCTAGCCACTGGGATTTTTCCCATTCTTCAAGGCAAAACTGCTCCAGCTCCTTCAAGTTGGATGGGTTCCGCTGGTGTACAGCAATCTTTAAGTCATACCACAGATTCTCAATTGGGTTGAGGTGTGGGCTTTGACTAAGCCATTCCAAGACATTTAAATGTTTCCCCTTAAACCACTCAAGTTCTGCTTTAGCAGTCGGCTGGAAGGTGAACCTCTGTCCCAGTCTCAAATCTCTGGAAGACTGAAACAGGTTTCCTGCAAGAATTTCCCTGTATTTAGCACCATCCATCATTCCTTCAATTCTGACCAGTTTCCCAGTCCCTGCCGATGAAAAACATCTCCACAGCATGATGCTGCCACCACCATGCTTCACTGTGGGGATGGTGTTCTCAGGGTGATGAGAGGTGTTGGATTTGCACCATAGTGTTTTCCTTGATGGCCAAAAAGCTCAATTTAGTCTCATCTAACCAGAGTACCTTCTTCCATATGTTTGGGGAGATTTTCTGGCCACTCTTCCGTAAAGCCCAGCTCTGTGGAGTGTTCGGCTTAAAGTGGTCCTATGGACAGATACTCAAATCTCCGCTGTGGAGCTTTCCAGCTCCTTCAGGGTTATGGTGCTCCGTGGGATGTCCCTGACCTGTTTGGAGAGCTCCTTGATCTTCATGGTGTCGCTTGCTTGGTGGTGCCCCTTGCTTACTGGTGTTGCAGACTCTGGGGCCTTTCAGAACAGGTGTATATATACTGAGATCATGTGACACTTAAATAAAGTCCACCTGTGTGCAATCTAACTAATTATGTGACTTCTGAAGGTAATTGGTTGCAACAGATCTTATTTAGGGGCTTCATAGCAAAGGGGGTGAATACATACGCACGCAACACTCTTCCGTAAAAAAACAATTTGGACTATTTTGTGTATGTCCATTACATGAAATCTAAATAAAAATCGAATTTAAATTACAGCTTGTAATGCAACAACGTAGGAAAAACGCCAAGGGGACGAATAATTTTGCAAGGCACAGTAGCTATCTAACAGTATGTAGTACAGGTGTGACTTACGGTTAACACATAAGCTACTTTATAGTCAGTATACTGTATGTGCCTTATGATAAAATGTTACTCAAACCATATACAGTTATGTGTAGGACCCCAACACACTTATCTAGGAGGCTTTTACCTAAAGTCATCAACAGTTACAGTAACAAATAGGATACTGTATATTCAGTAAATGTGGCCCATGAGAAATCAAACCAATCATAACCAACGCTTCAACCGATACAGTCTAGGACCCCAACACACACAGCAGAACGTCTATTCTATGCCTGTACAGAAACACAATTCCACGACAGTATAATATAAGTTATATCTTGATATCCCTTATCTCTAACCTACAGTGCCTTCAGAAAGCATTCCTACCCCTTGACTCAATCCACATTGTGTTGTGTTATAACCCACCAGATAGCATATGAACGTGTCATAAGCAATGGCAAAATGTGTAGAATTGAGACTGGGTTTTTGTGGGTACTATTTAATGAAGCTGAGGACTTGTGAGGCGCCTGTTTCTCAAACTAGACACTCTAATGTACTTGTCCTCTTGCTCAGTTGTGCACCGGGGCCTTCTCTTTCTATTCTGGTTAGAGCCAGTTTGTTCTGTGAAGGGAGTAGTACACAGCGTTGTGCTAGATCTTCAGTTTCTTGGCAATTTCTCGCAGGGAATAGCCTTAATTTCTCAGAACAAGAATAGATTGACGAGTTTCAGAAGAAAGGTCTTTGTTTCTGGCCATTTTGAGCCTGTAATCGAACCCACAAATGCTGATGCCCCAGATACTCAACTAGTCTAAAGAAGGCCAGTTTTATTGCTTCTTTAATCAGTACAACAGTTTTCATCTGTGCTAACATAATTGCAAAAGGGTTTGCTAATTATCAATTTCCCTTTTTAAAATGATAAACTTGGATTAGCTAACATTGGATTAGCTAACATAACGTACCAGGACTTTGCTGATAATGGACCTCTGTACGCCTATGTAGATATTCCATAAAAAAATCTGCCACTTGTAGCTACAATAGTAATTTACAAAATTAACAATGTCTACACTGTATTTCTGATCAATTTTATGTTATTTTAATTGACAAAAAATTTGCTTTTCTTTCAAAAACAAGGAAAATTTGAAGTGACCCCAAACTTTTCAACGGTAGTGTATATGCAAAGGTATGTGGACACACCTTCAAATTAGTGTATATGGCTGTTTCAGCCACACCCGTTGCTGACAGGTGTATAACATCGAGCACACAGCCATGCAATCGCCATAGACAAACATTGGCAGTAGAATGGCCTTACTGAAGAGCTCAGTGACTTTCAACGCGGCACCGTCATAGGAAGCCACCTTTCCAACAAGTCAGTTCATCAAATTTCTGCCCTGCTATAGCTGACCCGTTGAACTGTAAGTGCCGTTATTGTGAAGTGGAAACGTTTAGGAGCAACAATGGCTCAGCTGTGAAGTGGTAGGCCACACAAGCTCACAGAATGTGAGTGCTGAAGCCCGTAGCGCGTAAAAAATTCTGTCCTCGGTTGCAAATGTGTAGTGTAGCATGAGAAGAGCTTTAAAATATATATATTTTTTTTTATCTCTGCCCCATGGCAAATGTGTAGAATTGAAGGTAATTAGATGTAAAACTGCTAAATAAATCTCATCCTCATGGCAAAATTGGAATTTACATTTATGCTGATCTCCAATCCCAAACCACTGGTCTTCATGGAGAGTTTGCCATGTAGGCAGCATTCATTAATGCCTCCAACACACCTAATCCAGAGGTGCCATCAACAGCAGCACAGTGTAATACAGGACGGGGGGGGGGGGGGGGGGGCGCCAGATTAACATGGATTAGGAGTGGCCTGACCTGCATTCTCCTATAGCCATTGTTCTGTTCTGTTGTAGATCAAGATTACAATAGCTCAGCAATCAGCCATTTGTTTTACTGGATTGTGCTAAGAGGTGCACACTGTTACTGTTACTGTTCTGACAGAGAGCCTCTGTGTCTAGTTAAAATGATTTCCCGGCGGCACTGGAAGGGAGGACAGGTGGAGCAGCATGATGACACCAGGGCGTAATAACAACCCACACAAGGTGAAAATAACAGTGCGGTGTGTGGCGAGGATCTCCAGCAGAGAGTGAGAGCCAGAGTGAATGGTCACTCACGCAACAGGGTGAACAGACAGACTGACGGGCCAGGTCATTATCAGCTGGGTTCATTAGGGTGGGCTGCTGTGGGAGTTTACACAGCTAAGTGTGCAGTAAACACACACACACACACACACACACACACACACACCCCAGTGGCTTATATCTTAGTGTGCAACCATGAATTAGACCCACACATTATCTGTGGAGGGCCCAAGGGTGAGACAGGCTGGAGGCCACTGGGGAGAGATGATTATTAGAGAGAGCAGGGACACACACACACACACATATAATGTATTACTGTAGATTAGGATCTCGAGGATTTGGGGGAAGGAGGACAAGGTCTCTGGTGTATAATAAGCACATAAGCACACACACACCCTCATAGTACCGTGTGTGTCTGTACAAACAAAGACATCAGCTGAAGACGGAGACACGCAGACACGTGAAGACACACACGCTACACTGTGTGAAATTCAGATTATTTGTGGGCGTGTTTAGCAGCTTTGTTTTAGTCTTCCTGGAGAGCAGTTCAGCCTGGTTTGTTGCTGTGCAGCCCCCCAAGACAAAGTATGAATTACAAAGTATCTCCAGGGCTTATTATCTGCGTGAAATTCAATTAAAAACATTTTCTTACAAATCAAACTGAATTAAGTGGGATTGCTTATTGCTTGAAACAACACACACACACACACACACACACACACACATACACACAGAGAAGCCTGCCACCTGCTGTTATTGCCCATCGCAAATAAAGCAAGCCAGACCAGGATGCAATGCTGATGACCTCTGTGCTCTCTATCAATCATGTGGGGCATGTATCATGTCTGCACTGCGTCAAGCCACTGTGTCCGTATCAGGTGCACACACACACACACCGTCACAAAAACACACACACACCGACACACCTGTGTCTGCGTGACGGGGCTGGTGATCTTGTTCTCCTGGGACAGGAAGAAGCGGATGGACATGAAGAGCTCGTGGACGCAGCAGCGGAACTCCTCCTCGCTCTGACCCCCCGTGGCGAGGGCGAAGAGACGCCGGGACTGGATGATGTACTTAAAGATGTACTCAGTGGCCTGGGGGGGGGGGGGAACATAAAGAAACACCCAGTTACTCCCTGATAACATCACTCATCCACCATAACACTAGACAACACTGGTATTAAAACATAATGGGGAAACATATTAGTGTCGTTGAATGTGGGTCCCTGCAATTATGTGTGCTACTAGGCCCATTAAAAGTAACATGTTACGGAAATGTTGAACACCCAAGGTGTAGTATTTCCACTTTTGAAACTGCATGCAGCAACAATATGAGAGAGAGGTGGCGAAAAGAGACTAATGAACGATACGGAGATATTTTTACATTTACATTTAAGTCATTTAGCAGACGCTCTTATCCAGAGCGACTTACAAATTGGAAAGATATCCTCAACACACGCTGAAGAGGATGTGTGTGTGTGTGTGTGTGTGTGTGTGTGTGTGTGTGTGTGTGTGTGTGTGTGTGTGTGTGCGTGCGTTCAGGAGCACACACTCACCTTGAGGACCTGCTGAATGTGATCTTGGTGCTCAGCGTCTATGATGCGATCCACGTACCACTTCAGTACTTTGATCAGGTCCCTGCGAGAGAGAAAAACACACACACGCCTAGCATCAACTACTGAACTCGACCTTTCTCTGCGGATCACAATGCATTTCCACCAACAATCCCAAGCATCCACCTACACATCCCAGAGGCACAACACACAAAGAGCGCCTTGGTGTGGCGCGAGTGAACGCTGTATAGCGCATGTCAAATATTTGCGTATGATACACCCATGTTGTTAAAAATGTATGGCGATGGTGTTCATCAACAACGTCTAGGCCTGAACAACCTCCGATCGTGTTCTGTTTATTCGACAAAAAAGATACAGAACCCAAGGGTCGGTTTATAAAACGTCTGTGTGTGGCTGTGCAATGGTGCGATCACAATATTTTCAAATTCACACTGTGTAGTGTATTAACACTAATGGCCAGGTTTGAGAGAGCACACGCTTACAGATAATTGAACAAAATCATCAGAGACAGTATGAGTACAAGCAAAGGGGAAACGGTGGAGAGAGCACTGTAAATTCCACGGAACGAACATCTGTGTGAGAGATGTGTCGCCTGCTTTTCTGTGATTGGACCGTGATCACAGGTTGATTGGTTTTTCCCTTGGGTACATAGCGTACTGAAGAGACAGCCACCATTTTGTTGGACATAATCAGCTAATAAAGTGTACAATCTTATTTCTATTACTGAATTGATACACTACATGGTCAAAAGTATGTGGACACCTGCTCGACGTACAGCTCATTCCAAAATCACGAGCATTAATATGGAGTCGGTCCCCCCTTTTTGCTGCGATAACAGCCTCCACTCTTCTGGGAAGGCGTTCCACTAGACGTCGGAACATTGCTGCAGAGATTTGCTTCCATTCAGCCACAACAGCATTAATGAGGTCGGGCACTGATGTTGGGCGACTATGGCTGGCTCGCAGTCGGCGTTCCAATTCATTCCAAAGGTGTCCGATGGGGTTGAGGTCAAGGCTCTGTGCAGGCCAGTCAAGTTCTTCTACAACGATATCGACAAACAATCTCTATATGGACCTTGTTTTGTGTACGGGGGCATTGTCATGCTGAAACAGGAAAGAGCCTTCACCAAACTGTTGCCACAAAGTTGGAAGCGCAGAATTGTCTAGAATGTCATTGTGTTGTAGCATTAAAATTTCCCTTCACTGGAACTAAGGGGCCTAGCCCAAACCATGTAAAACAGCCACAGACCATTATTCCTCCTCCACCAAACTTTACAGTTGGCACAATGCAGTCGAGCAGGTAGCGTTCTCCTGGCATCCGACAAACCTAGATTCGTCCGTCGGACTGCGAGAGAGTGAAGCCTGATTCATCACTTCAGAGAACGCGTTTCCACTGCTCCAGAATCCAATGGCGGTAAACTTTACACCACTCCAGCCGACGCTTGGCATTGTGGATGGTGATCTTAGGTTTGTGTGGCTGCTCGTCCATGGAAACCCATTTCATGAAGCTCCCAACGAACAGTTGCAACCGAGGACAGAATTGTTTACGCGCTACAGGCTTCAGCACTCACATTCACATTCTGTGAGTCATTGTTGCTCCTAAACGTTTCCACTTCACAATAACAGCACACCAGAGCAGCTATAGCAGGGCAGAAATTTGACGAACTGACTTGTTGGAAAGGTGGCTTCCTATGACGGTGTCACATTGGCACTGAGCTCTTCAGTAAGGCCATTCTACTGCCAATGTTAGTCTATGGCAATTGCATGGCTGTGTGCTCAATTTTATACACCTGTCAGCAACGAGTGTGGCTGAAACAGCCATATACACTAATTTGAAGGGGTGTCCACATACCTTTGCATATACACTACCGTACAAAAGTTTGGGGTCACTTCAAATTTTCCTTGTTTTTGAAAGAAAAGCACATTTTTTGTCAATTAAAATAACATAAAATTGATCAGAAATACAGTGTAGACATTGTTAATTTTGTAAATGACTATTGTAGCTATAAGTGGCAGATTTGTTATGGAATATCTACATAGGCGTAAAGAGGCCCATTATCAGCAACCATTAGTCCTGTGTTCCAATGGCACGTTATGTTAGCTAATCCAAGTTTATCATTTTAAAAAGGCTAATTGATCATTAGCAAACCCTTTTGCAATTATGTTAGCACAGATGAAAACTGTTGTACTGATTAAAGAAGCAATAAAACTGGCCTTCTTTAGACTAGTTGAGTATCTGGGGCATCAGCATTTGTGGGTTCGAGTACAGGCTCAAACTGGCCAGAAACAAAGACCTTTCTTCTGAAACTCGTCAGTCTATTCTTGTTCTGAGAAATTAAGGCTATTCCATGTGAGAAATTGCCAAGAAACTGAAGATCTCGCACAACGCTGTGTACTACTCCCTTCACAGAACAGTGCAAACTCGCTTTAACCAGAATAGAAAGAGGAGTGGGAGGCCCCGGTGCACAACTGAGCAAGAAGACAAGTACAGTAGAGTGTCTAGTTTGAGAAACAGACGCCTCACAAGTCCTCAGCTTCATTAATTAGTACCCACAAACATCCGTCTCAACATCAACAGTGAAGAGCGACACTGGGATGCTGGCCTTCTAGGCAGAGTTGCAAAGAAAAAGCCATATCTCAGACTGGCCAATAAAAAGAAAAGATGAAGAAGGGCAAAAGAACACAGACACGGGACAGAGGAAGATTGGAAAAAAGTGTTATGGACAGACAAATCTAAGTTTGAGGTGTTTCGGATGACAAAGAAGAACATTCGTGTGATGCAGAAAAAATGAAAAGATGCTGGAGGAGTGCTTGACGCCATCTGTCAAGCATGGTAGAGTCAATGTGATGGTCTGGGGGTGATTTGGTGGTGGTAAAGTGGGAGATTTGTACAGGGTAAAAGGGATCTTGAAGGCTATCACTCCATTTTGCAACACCATGCCATACCCTGTGGACAGCACTTAATTGGAGCCAGTTTCCTCCTACAACAGGACAATGACCCAAAGCACAGCTCCAAACTATGCAATAATTATTTAGGGATGAAGCAAAACAAGGACATTTCTAAGTGACCCCAAACTTTTGAACGGTAGTGTATAGTGTACATACAGTATTATATCCTACTGAAGTCACTGAACAACTCAACTAAACCACCGTAGACTATGAGTCTAGAGGCAGGCAACACTCTCTCTCTAAATGAGGGTGAGTTTATTGAGTTTATTTTAGGTAAGGAAGAGGTGAGAGCTTTAGCTGTGAGCCTGACAGGAGAGGGGTGTTAGTGAGAAATGAGCAGTGTGAGCTCTTAGCAGGTAGTGTGTGCAGAACAGTGTGAGTGTATCACATTGTGAGTTTGAGGCGACAGCACAGCGTCTGTGGAACAGTGAGTGTATATGGCAGGAAGTGTGTGCTTGCCGGGCCAAATCAATGTGAGACATTGAGTACACATGATCCTAATTATAATTTTCAAAACAGGTGGCGCCGCAGGTGACTCGTTCACACCACGGAAACAACTTTACCGCCTACCATTATTACCAGGTAGTATACTGTAGGTCCTACCATAGGATAACCATAAAACAACCATAATACACCCTAGGAGGAGAAAGAGAGAAACACACCTGTAAGACAAGGCTCCAGCAAAATGACTCTCGATGTAGGTATCCATGACGGGTTTGAAATGATGGAACTTGCTGTCCTGTAGCAGGTTAATGATGTGGACCTGAAAGAGGAAGGGAAATAACTCCGTCACATACCGCTTTATGCTTTCCACAAAATGCAATGCCCTTTATTTAGCCAACAACGAACGCCATTGTAAACAAGAATTTGTTCTTAACTGACTTGCCTAGTTAAATAAAGGTTAAATTAAAAAAGATATATACATATTTATTCAACCTAACCTCCTATGTGACACAAACTGGCCTAGTTGTCCCGATTCATCTTGCAATCACAAAGGCAGTTTGATTGCCTCACTTTCACCCATGATAAAGAAGAACAGAGCAGAGATGAGTGAGTGAGTGAGTGAGTGAGTGAGTGAGTGAGTGAGTGAGTGAGTGAGTGAGTGAGTGAGTGAGTGAGTAAGTGAGTGAGTGAGAGTGAATGATTGACTGGACCAAGTCAATTGCAAGCAGACCAATCCCTCAGCTCTATATTAGAGTGATGCAGCATGACTGGACTGGGATTGATCAACGAAGGCTGTGAAGCGTTACAGTATTAAGCCCATCCATTGGCTCAAGCTTCCAGTGTGTCTGTGTGTCTGTGTTTACCATGCATCATTGCACTTTTTTCTCTCTGACCACAGTAAGCCACTATTGGACACAGGCCTTCTTCTCTAACGAGGCTTGGTCTACTTCCCAACTCATGCGCACGCACACACACAATTAGTTCTGCCGTCATGACATCCCAATCCTGCCTCCAACCAGCATTCAAACCAGCAGTGTGTAGAATCAACTAACGATTTAGCTGTCAGGGAGGGAGAAAACAATATGCTAGGAAATAGAAGACCACAGAAGCAGTAGCCACTTACCAGGCAGTCAAACACCTTCAGCCCATACCTCTGGGAACTCTCGTCCAAGATCCCAAAGAGCGTATCAAGTGTGTCCTGTAAAAACTGGTGAGGGAGAGATAGAGTGATAGATGTACATGAGTGAATATCTATGAGATCATGTGGATGACAATCATATGATACATCTATCAAACACGTCTTGAACACATTTCTCTTTTGAAGATGGGCAGACTTTTATAAGTAAATCACAAAAAGGCCAATCTAAAACAGGACATTGTTTGAGTGACGTGATCCTGAACCAATCAGGGTGAAGATAGAGGCCCCGGGGAAGGGCGGTACCTTGACTATCTCAGAGCCATCGATCTCTTTCAGCTTTGACAGGCTGTCATTGATCCTCTCTGGGTGGGCTCTCCACTTCAGCAGGTCTAACATGTCACCTACAGAGACACATGAAGAGAAACAACCACCGTTACTAACTAAGGTTGTCCATGATGTGAGAGACTGTTGACTCTTGGTTCCTAGACACAGACACACCCCCACAGAGAGAAACATACAGATGTAGGATCTTAATTTGATCCAGTTTGTTACAGCAGGAAAATTCTCAGCAACAAAAGTGATCAAATTAAGACTCTACATCTGCACAGTAGCCTGGGTTTCTGCATAAAATGGCAACGTGCCGTTGTCTTGTCAAACAATATCATGGCAAGGCAATGAAGAAGCGTTATTGAATACACTACTCTGAGTATGCGTACAGAGAAACAACTTTAATTCACTATTTGGAAAAACCAGAACATTTCTGTCAAAGCAATATGAGGGCGTATGGTTTAAGCGCTATAATTTAATTACTGAAGTTCCTTCTGGGGAAAAAAACAATGAAATTATATTCTATTTAAAAGATATAAAAAGAGAACACATTTACATTCAAACAATCCACAAATTCAAAATAATGACGACATCTCATAATGTAACGAGCTTTAAAAGACATAAAGCAATTCTCCCAGTGTTAAAACCCCCAGACGATATGAATAAAATATCCAGGTTGAAGAATAAAGGACTCAGTCTCCACCTGCACTTCTGAAGGTGTCTGCAAAATGCTGTCAGTCTAGATGTGAGGAACTACCTGCATTTCCCCAGACAATAACCTAGATATATTCCTTGCACAATGTCTCTACTCACTATGTGCAGCTCACATTTTAGAATATTTACACTGAGTGGTAGACTGTTTGAGAATTCAGCAATACTACAGTAATATTCAAGGCAAGACAACGACTCCGGACGAGTCAGAAACAGACAGATTATCCACTATCCAGACAAAAGGATACACGTCACACTAGTAAGTGATCTGTCGCTGGATAATAGATCCATAGAAAGTTGGAGCGGACCTACTGTGGTGTGGGGAAGGTGTCGGTCTACTGGTTCGGGTGTAGGTCTACCGTGCAGATGCAAGCTCTAGTACTTTGACTTCCCCTCTTACCATTCTGTGTGAGTTTAGTGGAGCAGAGGAAGGACGTGATCCAAAAGGATTCCTTGGTGCCTTTCACAGCCTGGTTGTTGCCGGGCAGATTGGCTTTGGAGAAGGGCAGCTTGAGGTAGCAGCTAGAGTCCTGGAGGTTAGCGTTCTCCTCACACTGAAAGGAGCAGAGATGCAGTAGTGGGTTAGAGCCACTACAGGAGATTGGAGAAAAAGGCTAAAGTATTACGGTATTTGGTTCATTACTTAACTGCATTCTCAAACATTAAGGAGTTTGTTCCACTACAATATGCTGCTTCCATACACCCCGGAAAGTGCTCATGGTGGGATTTAATATAGCATTATTATTATCACCATCATTCAAACAACTACAGTATATTTATTTCAATTAAATATTGCAAAGGGCTGGGGACACTATAAAGTGAGCACTGTGTATTTTACAATTCTCTAACTTTAAATTATTTTAGCCATGCTTTCTAATTTATCGGCACAGATTGGAAAGTATTTTGAAGCTAGTGTTTAAATGTGTTCTGACTAACAGTTCAGGCAGGCTATTCCCACTCTGATGCTTACACGTGGTTAGTGCTGAATCCCTCTTCCCCATTTTGGCGATGAGGAACTAGGCCACGTCAATTTCTTTCAGCTTTTTGTCCTGACTTCCATCTGACAGGGAGTGGATTTTTTACGCCAATGGAAAACAACACAAGAAGATTCTCTCTCTTAAGCGGCATCAAATGCAATTCCCCTAAAATCCTACAGAGAACCGGATGTCTCAGGTAATAGCACATCAAAGATCCACAAAAGGGGAGACGCATGTAAGCACTTCAAAGCGCAAGGCTCCAAAAGCAGCTGTATTTGTTATGAATTATAGCACTTTACGCATCTGAAGCCAGGCCAAGGTGTTTTTAACCTCTCCGTTTCTCCTGCGTTAGGGGAAATGACCTGTCAGCAATGGGAGTCTTCTTAATGAGGTGGTGAGCAGGCCTAGGACAGGGCAGCGGGGTCAACCTGCAGAGAGCCAAGCCCAGAACCACAGGGAGGGAGTGGCCGCATAATGGCTCCTCCCACTGTCTCAACTCCTCTGTTCTCTCCCTGTATGACTGTCTAACTAAGATGGGTCTCGACAACCTATAACCTGTGTCTCTCTACAGTACCTTGGAATATATTGTCTCTCTTTCAGGCCAAAACCTCTTTACCCCTGCCTGTGTATCTTTCTCTGTCTCAGAATAGTCCAGACTACCCACAACCTGTGCATGCTCTCTTACCCTGCCTTAGGTGCTAACTAGCCCTGCCCGTCTCTCAGAACAGTTCCTTGCTAGCCAGCAGCGAACTATTGTGTGCTCTGTAACCTCTGTCTCTGCAGCTTATGCTCCCTAGCCCTGTCTAGCTCAACCGGCAATTACTCCGAGCTACACCCCAAAACAGGCCCCGTAGCGCAGAGCTGTGTTTAATTGGCTGTGCCTGAGGGTTGGTTTAGCTGCTGTTTGCTTTGGACAGGCCATGTGTTAAGTGGAGAGCTTACTGGGGAAGCAATGAAAACCAGCTGGGGTGGCAAGCGCCTGTTTATGACAGAGTATAAGCTGGAAAAGTCTCAACGGGAAATAGCAGTGTGAGCATGTGATGTGTGTGTGTGTGCATTTGTGCATGTGTGCTTACAGAAAATACCCACCCACCCAGCACACACACACACTCCACCAATGTCTCACGGTTATTGGACATCACATAAACAGATATTACTCATCATCCTGCTAGCCTGCTCATTGCTGAAGCTGAAGCTAGCCTTCACTGTCGAGCCAAGCAGCCACAATCAATAATAATACCGAGACCGTATTATTACAGCTTTTTTTCCTCAAGGTCTCAAAGAGATTTGCATTAAGCAGTATGGATCGACTCGTCCGCCACTAATGTGGAACGCCTACCTAAGTGACGACTATCACGGTGGACGGGTGAGAAATGATTGCGTGTGTGCGTGCGTGTACAGCGGGACTCCAGTACCTTATGAATGATGAGCTCGTGGGTGCCGTCCGGCAGTGTCCGTCCGTCCTCCTGCATCAGATGAACGAAGGAGTAGCCAAACAGCTTCTTCTCCCCTTTGTCTTTGGCTGTGGAACACCGCACACATCCAACGTCACTATCCCGGAAACACACTGGTCGCTGATACCCTCTGCTACTCTACGATCAGACAGCTATACTATAGAGCACTAGACTGTGCAGTTATGCATCACAGGTGGCTGGTGGCACCTTAATTGGGGATGACGGCGTTACAGCAATGGCTGGGAATGGAATTCATTCCATTTACTCCACTCCAGCCATTATTATGAGCCATCCTCCCCTCACCAGACTCCTGTGTTATGCATCCATTCAACCTGAAAGCTCGAATCTCTATTTTAAGAGCCGTGGAGGAAGGGAGAGAAAATGGCACCTTTAAGGTAGCAGGTTGAAAAACAACACCTATGAGTCATAGTTCTGTAGAGGCTGCAGTATGCCCATGAGGGCAGCCTTGTGTCAGAGCAGGAGGTGGACATCACATGAGAAGTGTTCCTCAGTGTCGTGGGAGTGGGTGACATACCGAGACTCGCTCAACTTCAGGCCAGGAAGAGGATTATGAGGAGATTGAGACACAGGCCCTTTTTACACTGACGAAAGTTGAAGGAGGTTCTCGAAAAAAATCCAGAGAATAGACTAATTACTGTCATGTAAAGCTGTGAAATGCTCACGTCTAGCTAGCTAGCACTCACTGCTTTTGTCTTGAAGCTAAAATGTAATGAGTGTACGGACAATCATTTTATTTATTTATTATTGTCTACACATGCTTGTGAATTGTTGCATTATTCAAGAGTGTAATATTGTTAAGATGAACACATATTTCTTGCATACCCTTACAAAAAAAGATTGCAGTCAGAGTGCAGTATAACTGCAGTCATTCTGCAATTACTGCGTCCAAAATGCCACAGTCGGCTGAAGTTGCTGCACTTTCACTGCTGTTTCAAAACTGCAACGTTGTTTTGTAATGGTAGTTTAATAGTTTGTTGTTAACATGCTTACTGGCTAGCGGCTACACTATAGGCTGGGATATTGGGATATTTACGGTCAATTTTAAGCTGCAATGCAAGAATGTCTGTTGCCAAGCACCCAAACTCTCTCTCTGCAACAACAACGCCCCAAAGGCTGGCAAAAGGCGTATAGCTGAGTCACACTGTACTGTACCGTTGCACCCTCCCTGCATACCTCATAAGCTTACAATAACATAACCGCCCGTTGCTAATGTCAATTGAAAAGTTAACGTACATATTATGTCAATTGAAATCACATCGTGGTGCCTCTGCTGCAACTCTCTTGAATCTAAATAAGCCCACAGATCTTTGTAAATGTCTCCCCTGACCTCTGACCCAACTGTGACCTCTGACCTTACGGCTTCTGCCCCACACAGTGTCGCCAATTTAGCGACTATGGTCGCTATATTTTTGCAAGTTTTCAGACAGGCAGAGGAGCACAAGGGGAGGGGGTGTGCGGTGGGTGAAAACACTACATCAGATGCCGCAGCAAGAAATTGGTGCGGTGACATCGTCGTGGCAACGGCAAAACGTCACCTAGCGACAGATCAAGGAGCAAATAGCGTCTCGCACTGAAGAATAGTTGTCAACACTGGCCCCAGTCTCAACAGATAGCCGTTACCATAGAAACAAAGTAGAACCTCTAAAACTGCAATCACCGGAGCCACCACCAAATGGAAGATATTGGTGTTAGATGTGTGTGAGACACGGTGGTGGTGGTGTGGGTAAAGTTGTTGTGTGTTGTAATGTTCTTGACTTGTGCTTCAGTTGTGCATGCCGTCTGTTCTCTTGGCAGGTTAGCCTCGACAGTGGGCTCAAAGAGCACCTAACAAACAGTAAACACTCCACACCCATAATATCACTGGCTGTGCTTCAGGATCATCGCAAGCTAAAGTTCCTTTAGAGAGACAGAGTCAGCCGTAATAACCCAATATCAACTGAACAGGCCTCCAAGCTCTACAGGGCCACAGAGCACATCAACACTTAGCGTGAGAGAGTATGTTATCCCCAAATCACACATAAGAGGAGTCATGACTGGCTTGATATTAGTCTCATAATACAAAACATGTACAGTACCGTTCAAAGGTTTGGGGTCACTTAGAAAATGTCCTTGTTAATATTATAAATGACTATTGTAGCTGGAAACGGCAGATTTTTTTATGGAATATCTACATAGGCGTACAGAGGCCCATTATCAGCAACCATCACTCCTGTGTTCCAATGGCACGTTATGTTAGCTAATCCAAGTTGATCATTTTATAAGGCTATTGATCATTAGAAAACCCTTTTGCCTTTTGCTGATTAAAGAAGCAATAAAACTGGCCTTCTTTAGACTAGTTGAGTATCTGGAGCATCAACATTTGTGGGTTCGATTACAGGCTCAAAATGGCCAGAAACAAAGACTTTCTTCTGAAAATCGCCAGTCTATTCTTGTTCTGAGAAATGAAGACTACTCCATGCGAGAAATTTCCAAGAAACGGAAGATCTCGTACAACGCTGTGCACTACTCCCCTACTACACAGAACAGCGCAAACTTGCTCTAACCAGAATGGAAAGAGGAGTGGGAGGCCCCGGTGCACAACTGAGCAAGAAGACAAGTACATTAGAGTGTCTAGTTTGAGAAACAGATGCCTCACAAGTCATAAACTGGCAGCTTCATTAAATAGTACCCACAAAACACCAGTCTCAACGTCAACAGTGAAGAGAAGACTCCGGGATGCTGACCTTCTAGGCAGAGTTGCCAAGAAAAAGCCTTATATCAGACTGGCTAATAATAAGAAAAGATTAAGAAGGGCAAAATAACACAGACACTGGACAGAGGAAGATTGGCAAAAAGTGTTATGGACAGACGGATCTAACTTTGAGGTGTTCGGGATCACAAAGAAAAACGTTTGTGAGACGCAGAAGAAATGATAAATATGCTGGAGGAGTGCTTGACGCCATCTGTCAAGGATGGTGGAGGCAATGTGATGGTCTGGGGGTGATTTGGTGGTGGTAAAGTGGGAGATTTGTACAGGGTAAAAGGGATCTTGAAGGCTATCACTCCATTTTGCAATGCCATGCCATACCCTGTGGACAGCACTTAATTGGAGCCAGTTTCCTCCTACAACCGGACAATGACCCAAAGCACAGCTCCAAACTATGCAATAACTATTTTGGGAAGAAGCAGTCAGCTGGTATTCTGTTTATGATGGAGTGGCCAGCACAGTCACCGGATCTTAACCCTAATGAGCTGTTGTGGGAGCAGCTTGACCGTATGGTACGTAAGAAGTGCCCATCAAGTGCCCACCAATCCAACTTGTGGGAGGTGCTGCAGGAAGCATGGGGTGAAATCTCTTCAGATTACCTCAACAAATTGACAACTAGAATGCCAAAGGTCTGCAAGGCTGTAATTGCTGCAAATGGAGGATTCTTTGACGAAAGCAAAGTTTGAAGGACACAATTATTATTTCAATTCAAAATCATTATTTATAACCTTGTCAACGTCTTGACCATATTTCCTATTCATTTTGCAACTCATTTCATGCATGTTTCCATGGAAAACAAAGACATTTCTAAGTGACCAAAAACTTTTGAACAGTAGTGTATATAGTAATATTGGAGTACACACACACACACACACACACACACACAGAGACAGACAAACAACCAGAAAAACACACACACACACACACGCATCCCTCTTCTCCCACACTCACAATACATTATCCCAGAGTAGTGGTGGAGTAGTGTCTTACTGGAGCAGTGTCTGAACTCAAAGCGGACGTGCGAGCCCCTGAACATGTCCACAGGGATGGGTAGTTTGATCTGCTCAGCCCAGCGGGGACTGTTGTTGTGGTAGAGCACAAAGGAGTGGTACACATCCCCACCTGGCTCCCCTGAACCAGCCGCTACATAACTCTGGAGGAGAGAGAGAACAGGAGAGAGGAAGGACGGTAGAGAGGGGGGAGAGAAAGAGGGGAGGAAAAAAAGAGGGGAGGAAAAAGAGAGGGGAGAGAAAAGAGGGAGTGAGGAGAGAGAGGAGAGATGGAGAGAGAGGGGAGAGGTAAGAGAGGAGGGGTAGATACGAGAGGGCAGAGGGGAGAGGAGAGAGTGGGGAGAGAGGGGTGTTAATAGGCAGTGGAGATGAAAGCAAGAGATGGCGAGAGGAGGAGGGAGATTGCAGGACACACACACACACGGTTTACTGGACCTGTGACGCACAGCACTCTCTGCCTCTCGCTCTGGCGGAGTGAGTGACAGGGTTGCATGCAGAGGAGAGCTCTACCAGCAGCAGAATCAAATCTATTTTCTGTGTATGGCAGCAGCATCCTGTCTGATCAGGAAACCACAGTGTTTTACAGAGAAAACGAGTACCCCACCAATGACCAACACTCATCCTCATCTCACAGCTGGCTGAGGCAGATACATAAATCACACAACCAGACGTGCCCATATAGGCCTTCAACATTAGACAACAGCCTCGTTCAGTCTGATTGAACCAGGTTACTACAGTAGAGCTACGAGAATTGAAAGCACAATCATGGCTGTGATATGAAAAACGAAATTTGCTAAAAGTAATGAATGTAGTAATTAAGGAATGTATCATCTTACCTTCATGACCTGGCCTTCGATGTCCAGCACATAGACCGTGATCTCCACGTTCCTGGCAACGCTCTTCCCTCCTTTCTCAAACTCTCCTTTCTCCAGCGTCATGTACAGGTCATTCCTCATCTCTCCTGCAGGAGAGTGAACAGAGTAGTTCAAATAGCAAGAAGGAAAGAACTTCTTGCTCATACACTCTGTATCTGGGTAAACCTAAGCAACACTGTGGCATGCAGTGCCTGGTTCTTTTCAGCGGTTGAAATAACAGACACACTCATATAGTGTTTGATTGATTATATTTTAATGTCGAAAAATATGTCATTTGCTTCATTCTACAGCTAGAGGATATTTCCAGGAGTGAGAAGTATACTTGCTTTGTCTGTTGTGGTCTAGTACTGTCTTTTTGCTAGCTAGGGCCATCTACTTTAAGTGCTACCCAGTGGCCTACTTGGTGTGTGAAGTGCTGACTGCTATTAACTTTCAGATGATGGTTGACACATCGACCAGGATCAAGGGGTAGGTCAATTTGTGACTTGTTTTTGTAATCAGTGGCAGTATTGGAGGGGGAGTGGTTTCATCTCTCCTAGGCAATCAGCAATTAGTACAGGGAGGTGTACTCTCCACCCCCTGCTAGACAAGTAGCAATTATTGTTTTTTCAGAGGCAGCTGTAAGCGACGCTCGTGTCATTGTCGGTTTTGTCACAAAACTAAGACCGTCGCCGAAACAAAGTTGTTCGAGGAAGGCTCCACACCACTCTCTCACCTCTCCCGATAGGCTTTACAGACGCTTCCCACCCCTTGGCTGCAACCGTTCTAATTTTAGTGTATACTGCGCAAACATCCCATGTGGAATTCTGTGTTCTCTGGCACACGTTTGGAACTGCGGTCAAGAACGCAGAGTTCATCTCGGCTTATGCTGCCCTTCAATCCCTTGACTTTTTTGGCCCTGACGGAGACATGCATCACCCCAGAGAACACTGCTAATCCCGATGCACTTCCTTCATCTGACTATGTTTTCTCTCATAAATGGAGATTTTCTCTTTTCTCCCTCTCTGTCACCTGTCCATCTCCTCATTTGAATTCCATGCTGTCACTGTCACTTGTCTACTCAAGCTTAACATTCTTGTCATCTATCGCCCACCAGGTGCCCTTGGAGAGTTCCTCAATGAGCTTGACATCTTGATAAGCTCATTTCCTGACAATGGCTCACCGGCTCTTCGTACTTGGCAACTTCAACCTCCCAACGTCTGCTTTCGATTCATTACTTTCCAACTCTCTCTTTCCCTCCTTGTCTCTTTTCACCTCACCCTTTCGCAATCCCCTCCAACTCACAAGGCAGGCAATATGCTTGACCTCATCTTTACTAGAGGCTGTTCGCCTACTAATCTCACTGCAACCCCTATCCAGGTCTCTGATCACTACTTTGCTTACTTTTCTGTCTCCTTTCCTCCAACCCTAACCGCTCAGCCCCTACCCAGATGCTCATGCACTGTCACAATCTTAACTCTCTCACCTCTTCTATCCTATCATCCTTCTCCCTCCTGTCTCCTGATTCTGCATCTTCAACCCTACTCTCCTCCCTTTCCACATCCTATGACTCGCACTGTCCCTTCTCCTCCCGGCCAGATCGGCCCTCCCCTCCTTCTCCGTGGCTGAGTGACTCATTGCGAGCGTACAGAACAGGGATGAGGGCAGCTGAGCAAAAATGGCACAAAACTAAACTTCCAGAGGACCTATCATCCTTTCACTCCCACATCTCTACCTTCTCTTCCTATGTATTCCTCTGTAAGTGGCTAAAGCCACTTTCAATTTCAAGCTTCTGCCTCTAACCCTAGGAAACTCTTTTCCACCTTCTCCTCCCTTCTTAATCCTGCATCCCCTCCCTCTCTGCGGACTACTTTGTCAACCACTTTGAAAAAAAGGTTGACTACATCCACTACTCATTCACTCAGCCTATTGAGTCCACTGGTTTCAATCACACAGAACTACTCCTATGCCTTGAACTCTTTCTCCCCTCTCTCTCCAGATGATATCATGTGACTAGTGAGGTCTGGCCGCCCGACAACCAGCCCGCTCGACCCCATCCCCTCCTCCCTTCTCCAGACCATCTCTGGAGACCTTCTCCCATTCCTCACTTCCCTCATCAACTCATCCCTGACCACTGGCTGTGTCCCCTCTGATTTCAAAATGGCCCGAGTTGCTCCCCTCCTTAAGAAACCAACACTCGACTCATCTGACGTCAAACTATAGACCTGTATCCCTTTTTATTTGATTTCCAAAACACTTGAGCGTGCTGTCTCTGATCAACTTTCTTGTTATTTCTCTCAGAACGATCTTCTTGATCCCAACCAGTCAGGCTTCAATACGGGTCACTTAACCGAGACTGCTCTTCTCTGTGTCACGGAGGCTGTCCTCACTGCCAAAGCTGACTCTCTCTCCTAGCTCTATCCGCTGCCTTCGACACTGTGAACCATCAGATCCTCCTCTCCACCCTCTCAGGGCTTGGCGTTTTAGACACTGCACACTCTTGGATTGCATCCTACCTGGCGACGTGGAGAGGATCTGTGTCTGCATTCCATACTCTCACTACTGGCGTCCCCCAGGGCTCGGTTCCAAGCCCTCTCCTCTTCTCTCTATACACCAAGTCACTCGGCTCCGCAAGAAGGGAAGGCTTGCCCGCTCATCACAGTTGACAGTTTTGCCCTTCCATAGTGCAAAGAACCTTCGCGTGAAATTGGACAACACCCTGTCATTCTCTGCAAACATCAAAGCAGTGACCTGCTCCTGCAGGTTCATTCTCTGCAACATCTGTAGAGTACAACCCTAACTCACACAGGAAGCAGCACAGGTCCTAATCCAGGCACTTGTCCGTTCCCGTCTGGACTACTGCAACTCGCTGTTGGCTTGGCTTCCCCCCGTTGCCATCAAACCCCTACAACTTATCCAGAACGCTGCAGCCCACCTGGTTTTCAACATTCCCACGTTCTCTCGTGTCACCCCGCTCCTCCTCAGTTGAAGCTTGTATCCACTACAAGACCATGGGGCTTACCTACGGAACAGCAAGAGGAACTGCCCCTCCCTACCTTCAGGTTATGCTCAAACCCTACACCCCAACCCGAGCACTCCGTTCTGCCATCTCAGGTCTCTTGGACCTCCCACTCCTACGGGAGGGCAGCTCCCTCTCAGTCCAGGCCAAGCTCTTCCCTGTCCTGGCACCCCAATGGTGGAACCAGCTTCCCCCTGAAACTAGGACAGCAGAGTCCCTGCCCATCTTCCAGATAACATCTGAAACCCTACCTCTTCAAACAGTATCTTAAATAATCCTTGTCACCGCGACCCCCCCCCCCCCCCCAAATATAACCTTAATCAGCAAAAATGTACTTCCTGTGCCTGTCCCAACTAGCTATCTTAAGATGAATGCACTAACTGTAAGTCGCTCTGGATAAGAGCGTCTGCTAAATGACAAATGTAAAAATGTGAAAGAAGTTCCCTGTCATGCATGTTAGTATAAATACACGTAAAGCCAACCTGCAATTTTTCTTGCTGTTCAGTGGTCATTTACATTTTACGTAAATACACATAAATGTTCGAGTTAAATGTCAGTACAGAGTTAAATAAGTTCAGGAGAAAAGTCTGTTCATAACTATCAGCAAAGAGGAGAACAATGCATTGACACATCACACTGTCAGCAAGGATAGGGTGACCTCCTCACCCCATTGACAGACATGGAAGTGACAGGGTCGGCACAGGGCACAGATCTGGTTTCAGGGCAGACGGGTCGGAGGGTTCTGAATCTGAACATTCCACAAAAACAACTTCCCAAAGGCTGGCAAAAGGCGTATAGCTGAGTCACACTGGACTGTACAGTGGCACCCTCCCTGCATACTTCATAAGCTTACAATAACATGTAATATATGACTGAAATAAATCAATGCGTTCTCTTTCAGACACGTTTCCGTTGCACTTTCCGGCGTGTGTGGGGCTTAGGAAGAAGAACGGACGTACAGTCACAGTACGACATTACGGCTAAGCAACTACACCATTAAAGATGGCAGGTGCTTCCTGCAGTATGACTCAAGACGGGTGACATCGATGCCACGTGGCTACACAAACACACACAGTCGTCTAGCGGTAACACATTAATGTGCTATTCCATCACCTCACCAGACGCTCTTAATTCCATCCTCACTTACATTCTGATCTGCTGGGAAGTGTTAGTATTTTGATGCTGTACATAGATAACTGAACTATCTGAGCCAGTGAGAAGTGTTAGTATTTTGATGCTGTACATAGATAACTGAACAATCTGAGCCAGTGAGAAGTGTTAGTATTTTGATGCTGTAGATAGATAACTGAACTATCTGAGCCAGTGAGAAGTGTTAGTATTTTGATGCTGTAGATAGATAACTGAACTATCTGAGCCAGTGAGAAGTGTTAGTATTTTGATGCTGTACATAGATAACTGAACAATCTGAGCCAGTGAGAAGTGTTAGTATTTTGATGCTGTACATAGATAACTGAACTATCTGAGCCAGTGAGAAGTGTTAGTATTTTGATGTTGTACATAGATAACTGAACTATCTGAGCCAGTGGGAAGTGTTAGTATTTTGATGCTGTACATAGATAACTGAACTATCTGAGCCAGTGGGAAGTGTTAGAGCTGTACTGAGATAAGTGCACACACACACACACACACACACACACATATATATACACATACACAAGAGTAGCTAGTAGCTGCCTCATATGAAAACAGTCTCCTGAGAAGGTCTGTCTGTAACTTCACCGCCTAGAGAATAATTACAGGAAAGGACACATGTATACACTCAAGGCAGCCTTTGACTGGTGCAGAAATTAGAAGGGCAGTCTTAGGTAGGAAAAATGCTGAATGGTGGTGGTACATGTTTTAAAAATAGAGTTTTTGGAGAAGTAGTACAACGTAGCAAGGCAACATCTGCACGATAGAAGACAGGTCCGTATCCGCTTCAGAGAATGGTTAGCCACAGAATAGAAACGAGAGGAAGTCATCTTCTCTCAGCCCGTGCGTGTGTGCGTGCGTGTGTGTGTGTGTGTAAATAGCTCTCCCCATCTCTATCTAATGGTGTTCCGGGTCCAACTCAACTGGCTAATAGGCATCGCCATGGTAACCCAGAGAGATTGACACACACACACACACACACACACACACACACACACACACACACACACACACACACACACACACACACACACACACACACACACACACACACACACACACACACACACACACACACACACACACACACACACACACACACACACACACACACACACACACAGCCTGGAGGCTGACAGAGAGAGCAGCGCAGCCTGACTATAATCCTCTGCCTACAGGAGCATACACAGACTAAAATCACTAGCCCAGGGGCACACTGAAAGTGGGAGAAGACTCTCTGACACAGAGATGTATAAATGTTGAGTTACTAGGCAGAACACTAGGGGACACACAGCGAACGGTTCCTCTTTTTGTGTTTCTCTTTCTATGAATGAATGTACACATCAAATTTTTTCTTAATTGTTTGTTTCACAGGTACATTTTACTGTACACTTTACTATGTACAGTCATTCATGCCAATATACAGTCACCGGACAGTTTATTAGGTCATCTAGTATCGGGTTGAAGCCCCCTTTTCCTCCAGAACAAACCACACTTTGCCTGGCGTTCAATTGTTGCTCAATTGTTACCAAGGGACCTAACGTGTGCCAGGAAAAGTTGTGCGTTCCGAGATGCCGTTCTGCACACCACTGTTGTACTGCGTCGTTATTTGTCTGTTTGTGGCCCTCCTGTTAGCTTGCACGATTCTTGCCATTCTCCTTCGACTTCTCTCACCAACGAGCTGTTTTGGCCCACAGGACTGCCGCTGACTGGATGGTTTTTGTTTGTCGCACCATTCTCGGTAAACCCTGGACACTGCCGTGTGTGAAAAGCCCAGTAGGCCGGCGGTTTCTGAGATACTGGAACCGGCGCACCTGGTACCGACGATCATACCTCGCTCAAAGTAGCTCAGGTCACTTGTTTTGCCCATTCTAACGTTAATAGAGTAGGTCTTCTTAATATAGCAGGCCACGTGACTCACTGTCTGTAGGAGCGATCCATTTTCGTGAACGCGGTGGTATACCTGGACACGAGTGTAGATTTACCTGCAAAAACCAGTGCAGTACAGACGTCGTTCTGTTTTGACCAAAGAAGAGGCTGGCTGGCTGTGTGGGCGGTTTCGTACCTGGCATGATGACGTCAGAGAAGCCCAGTTTCTTGGTGATGGACACTCCTCTGGTGAACAACACCATGTACTCTCTCCTCAGCTGTTCAATGTCCCCGTGCAGCAACTGGAGAGACACAGCCAGGCCTGGGAACAGAAGAAGCCCACACAAATGTTTAGAATTAAAGTTATGCGTCTTGAAAATTTGACATGTAGTATGACTCGCACACACACACACACACACACACACACACACACACACACACACACACACACACACACACACACACACACACACACACACACACACACACACACACACACACACACACACACACACACACACACACACACACACACACACACACACACACACACACACACACACACACACAGAGACTACGGTATGCTTTAAGAAAAAATAATAAGAGAAAGGATTGGTGTCGTCTGCATCTAATATATTGGATAGCATGTAAATAATTGAAAATGTCAGACTGTGGCCTTGGAATAAAACCCCTGCTTCTATTTTCAGTTTCTTTCACGTTCATAACGTTCCATATCTCCTTGACGCCAAGCTAGATATTGCGCCGTTTTTCAGGGAAGTGAAAGAGGCTTTTGGTCAACCAGGCCATTGATCCTGTCATTCTGGAAGGTTTCAGGTCACTATGTTCTCGAATTTAGAAAGTGTGACATATTTGGCCGGGCCTGCTAAAATGAGAAGCTACAGTACTTTGTGGCCCAAGATGGCAAGGGTTTAATTCCCCCCAAACTACAATATCCACACACAAAAACGCACGCACACATAGACGCACGCACACACACTCCTCAAACAGATTTGCCTGTCATAGCTCAAACCACAGGAAAATAGAGACAGCGGACTTGTAACAACACTGAAATCCTTCCACAGTAACGTTATGTTTTTACATGGCACAGTCCAGGCTTGATCAATAACGAAAGAAAAGAAACCCATTAAGTTTGGGGGGCCCACAGTGCTTGGGGCATGTACGCCTTGCCCTCCCTTTCATGTGGATGAAGCCCATGGCACAGCCTCACAGCCACTCCAGGGCCACAATTAGGCAACCCCTGCTTCATTACTATTCTACACAGTAACTCACAGAGTACTCAGTGCTGCCAGCCTGCCTGTCATCGCTTTGACAAACTCTCCCCTCTGTCCTCCTCACTGGCTTTTCATCAACTTAACACAAGGAGCACAGGGAGCAACAGGATGGAACATTTCTCCTGTTCAGCAACAACACACAGTCTTGTGTTGTTCCTGTCCGTTGTGGAGCATCATTCTGTCACTTTTGCTGACTCCGTACCCTCTCTCTCTCTCCATATTCTCTCCATCTCTCTGTTCCTGCTTATTCTCTCTCCCTCTCATCCTCTCGCTCTATGATTATTCAAACCAATATAATTTCCCACATTCCTCTGCTCCAGATTTTATCATATTTTTTTAATTTGTCTCTCCCTTGTTAATTGGCTAGCAGCTAGTTAATATCTCTCTGGCTGAGAGCCAGGTCCATGGCTGGTTTTGGTTAGTAGTTGGAAGCTTTACACAGCGAGCCCCGCTACGCAGCACAGCACTGCACACCACCACTCCATTTTAATTGTTCCCCTGACAACCAGACTAATGAATTTAAGGCCTTTAATTATGCAAGGTATTCCACCGTCTCCTGCATCAATGATCTATAAGCGCAGGACCCGCGGAGAAGAGAGAAGATGAGCGGAGTCACCTGGCTGCAAGGCCGTGTGGCTCAACCGATTGTCTCGTAGTGCGGTAGTATAGTAGTCTGCTGCGGTACAGCAGAACGTGTAAGAGGCTGGAGGTGATATTGAAATGAAGCGGATACATACTGTACAGTAGGAATGGTGGATGGCTTTAAATACACAGAATTAGAGGGGGAAAATCCAAGTGAAATGTAATGGGGTTTGTTCTGCAGAAGTCAACATTTCTGTCTCTTCAGAATTCCTAATCTGCTTTTATGCATAACATGCTGTTACTAGAAAATATTTGCACATGCCGGGTTTCCATGGAACTACTTCATATGCACTGTAACTATGTCAAAGTTTTATGCAGAGTCGTAATTAATGAATGTGCCCTCTCTCCTCAATGAAGCGAACTGGGTTGACATTACTCATCGTCAAATCATTCAGATGAAACGCACACAGCTTTACTGTAACGCATTGTGAGATGTCCCGTTTCATTTTTCAGCGGCTGCGAAACAGAAACGGGAAGCCTGATCCAGCGCTCAGTATGATCGATGACACAATCTGGAAGGTATTCGATGGAAAGCGCCGGAGCCACCGATAAACACAACTTAACAGGCCAGGGTCAGAGAAAATGTGCAATTTAATATAATTCCACTACAGAGGTGAACAGGGTCAGCGTGTTCAATGGTCTGGTGTGGTACGCATCTACACAGAGACACGCAGTGTACGGAACACGCTGACGCTGATCACCACACCTAGCAGGATCTCCGTTAGTGGCTTCAACATCAGGTCGACCTCTAAAAGACCATATGCAAAGGTCCCATGTCTGTAGCTTTTACTCTCTCATTCAATTTAACAGAGATGTAGCTGTGGGTTCGATGAACTAAACTAACCGTATCCACTGAGTGTACAAAACATTAAGAACACCTTCCTAATATCGAGTTATTGACACAATGAAGAGAAAAACGGAGACTACAACCAAAGTGTGTCCAGTTTGAAAGTTTCCCCCAAAAAATATTGGTGTCAACAGTTAGGACGAGGAATAACAGCTAGATTAAATCCAACGAAAGCCGCTGCGTGAAGATGCACACAAACACGAGCTGGCAATGATGGACTATTTTTCACTGCTGTCATATCTACACTTATACTCATTATAATGCCGTTATTGCTTTTGTGCCGAGTTTCACTATTTATCAAGGCCACTTGGCGCTAATAATAAGGCTTAGGCTACTTTTTCATCATTTGACCTCGTCTCTTTTGAACATGTGTGTTGGTGGTTGGGTTATTGTTATTTTGTCCATATAAAAAAAAATATATACTACCGTGTTCCAATGCATATGCTTTCTGTTTCATCGCTGTAACAATGGCACTGGATTCATCTGTGTCATGGAAAGAGCAGCACTCAGTGCAGAAACCGCATGTGAAGTGGGGGCGGCAGGTAGCCTAGCAGTTAAGAGCGTTGGGCCAGTAACCAAAAGGTTGCTGGGTCGATTCTCGAGCCGGCAAGATGGAAAAATCTGCCGTTCCGCCCTTGAGCAAGACGGCTCCCAACAACAAGTGCTCCCCGGGCGTCCATGACGTGGATGTTGATTAAGGCAGCCCATCCCCCCCGCACCTCTGATTCAGGGGGGTTAAATGCGGAAGACACATTTCGGTTGAATGCATTCAGTTGTGCAACTGACTAGGTATCCCCTTTCCCCTTCCCCTTTGGTGATGTATTGAAGCATACAGTGTCATAAGTTGCTATATACCACTATCAACTGTCAACTGCCTGGCTACCACTTCTTCTAAATTCAGCAGAGCAGAACACTGAATTGCTATTGGACCATATCGTCCTAAATGGAAATTGTCACAAATACCCTCATGTTCTAAACCTCCTAGACTTTTCTGCAACCTCTTTAAACAGCGACACCATCCTCTTAGTTAACATCTAATTTGCATGTCTTATCTGATATCAACAACAACACAACAGACTACGAGACACTACTACAATACGCAACTCATCTTATAGGAGTTATTCATTCAACTCCATTGAGTCAGAGAGAGTGCAGTAAATGGTTGATGAAAGTTTATCTCTGTAAGGATAATGTTACCCTACAGGGTCAGCGTGTTATCCTGTATGCGACAATCCCCAGTTCACTTTGTATGGGAATTCATTCCAATTTCTGGCTCATCAATTGAACTGAGCAAATGACATCTTCATTTATTCCAAAGCCAATCTTTCATTTGGGATTTTAGCTGGCGCCGGTGCTGGATATTGCGATTGCTAGCTATTAGGGCTGACCCCATTTAGACGACTGGTCGATTGTTTGGCGGATAGGCTGTTGGTCGACCAAAATGTCTTTAGTCGAGCAGTAGCAAAAAAAATATCACGGTGCGCAAGACACCTGTCTGATTGGCGCCTGCGAGTGGACTAATCGATTGCGGAGGCCGTTGGGATGACACAATCCATCAATCTGAGACATGGTACTGAAATTCTATATGGTATTAACATGTAAGAAGAATGGTGCAAGGGTAAGGGTAATGGCGGACTGAAGGGATTTATGTAGATTTATGTAGAGCACCTCAAGATAAAACATAATATTCGAAATATCTGCTAAATTAGACTAAAATATTAGCACTACATAATCTGGTGAGTGATAACCTTCAATCTGGACAATAACACAAAACAAATCCTAAAACTAGAGACATTTATCGACAAATATTACGAAAACAGGCAACAACCAAACATGACGGAGAGTAAGACAGGGGAACCGATTACAAAACGAAAACGTGACTCTTCTACAGACACTGATGATTTAATATTCTCACCACCGGGAATGGTAAAGGTCGAAACCGATCTGTTAAAATCAATAAATGACAAACTGGGTATACTTGAATTAGTTAGTAAGGATATAAAAGAGTTGAAGGCAAGCCTAGAGATGAGTGATGAAAAAACTGCGACATTGGAGAAGGAAACACACAAGCTAAAAGGGACAGTCAATAAGATTGAAACCGAAATGAATGGAATTAAAAAGGAGAACACCGTTCTGAAGGAAGCCTTACTGGACATACAAACTAGATCCATGAGAGAGAATTTGGTACTTACAGGTATCCAAGAAAAAGAAGGAGAAGTTCCTGAATCTATAGTTAGAGACTTCCTCCTTACAGCGCTTCAGGTTCCACGCGAAGTTATCGACAAAATCCAACTTGAACGCGTTCACCGCTTCGGACAGAGAGGGCAGAGGTACGAACGCCCAATCGTTGCCAAATTTGCTTCATTTAAAGATAAAATAATGGTTAAAAGCCTGGGTAAAAGACTTGCTGGGACCAAAATTGGCATGAATGATCAGTTTCCGAAGGAAATTGCAGAACGGCGCAAAGTTCTGTATCCAATTTTCAAAGAAAATAGATTAAAAGCGAAACGAGTAGCTCTCGTCGTTGATAAACTATATATTGATAACCAGTTGTTCAGAGACACAAAGACTACTCCATGGTTATTTTAAAAATTACAAAGTTCTCATAGACGAGGGAAATAAACACAATTCAAGCCCGGTTACTGATTGTAACAATACAATAAAAAATATAGCTTATCTATAAATCTTCACATATAACTAATTGAACACACAAGCACTAATTCAACATAGTGAAGATAAAAACTAAGTAAACAGAAGGCACAGTATGTGTGGATGGTATGGTTTGTGTTTATTTTTTATTTTATTTGCTATGTTTGGAAAGTTGAGTGAGTGAGTAATGAAATGGTTGCATATCCCAGAGCCAATGTATTGCTGTGAGCCGGGTATGAGAGGGCTTTCAATGTTGTTCAGATGATGGATATACTTTTATAATGAATTATACGTCTTATTTATTTATTGTCCTATCATGGAGAACTACATTTTTTTACATTTTTTTCTAATTATTTATTATCCTATTTTAATGGTACGGTCCATGGCACTATACCCTAGACACCCACCTGAATGACCCAGATACTAAGGAGAAGTCCCTAACTGTTTTATGTGCTCGCTGTGAAGTCCCTAACTGTTTTATGTGCCCGCTGTAAGCGGTCTGTATGCAGCTAAAATGAGGTCAGAGACCAAGAGCAGCACTGCCCCCTCAAGATTCTGAGCCTGCTTGGCAGGGTTGGTCCTGCAAAGCCAAAGCCCCCTAAAGGGAGAGCATAATATACAAGGAAATTCTCAAAGCTGCTAATGAGAACCTTGACGACCTTGTACCTAGCCGGTGGGGATTCCGGTGGGGTGCCCCCACCCAGGCAGTGGCAGTGCTGGCAACACTAGCTGCAGTAACCCATGGGGAGGGGGTCACACTCGGACATTCAGAGAGGGGGTATATTATTGTGGCCCTGGCGGCACAAAATCAAAGTCGGACTGCATGGAGATGCGTGGGGACATGGTCATGACGGGTGGCCGTATTGTGGGTGTTTCAGGAATAAGGTGTACATTTGACCTCCATTATCTAGGATGTGACAATGGTAAATAAATCTCTCAATTTTTGCTCATTTTTTGTGCGGTCTTGCAGGCCTTCTCATGCAGCTGCAACTGCAAGTGCATTTGTAAATCATGACCCATCTTGAGTTGGGCTCTGGGATGGTGCAATTGTTGAGAAAGTGAGCTTATGGTTGTGTGGGGGTAAGGGCTGAGTGTGTGTGGGTGTATGTGTGTATCCCACAACTGTTGCGAATTAAGAAGTAAAAGATGTTAGGGACAATAGAGGATGATCCACAGATATATATAATACAAATCGAGGTGAGGGCAATGGAAATGCATATGGCAATTGATCTACTTCAATTCGGTAAATGGCACTGTATGCTCTTTTCAAAGAATGGATCCCAGTCGGTTCAGGGCTATGGGATACAGGGGGTCGAGGGTGGTCTGCCGGGCATTGGGATGACAAGCCATCTCGAGATGAGGCCTTTTAGCGGGTGGAATAGTAGGGACCAATTGGAGGTTTACTTAGTAGAAATGCAAATATCATGGTACAACTATATAGACACTCAATCATTATGTTACTTTTTAATAGTACGTTTACAAAAATATATTCTGATTAAAAGAATGAAAGGTGTGTCTCATTATGGTAAGTGGTGAAATAAGTATAGCCAGTTACAATTGTAATGGCTTAGCAGATAATAAGAAAAGACGATCAGTATTTACCTGGCTAAAAGATAAGGATTATAATATCTATTGTTTACAGGAAACCCATTCAACAGTTTTAGATGAAGTTTTGTGGAAAAAGAACTGGGGGGGCAAAATATATTTCTCCCATGGGCAAAGAAATTCAAAAGGGGTGATGGTTTTAATTAACAATAATTTTGATCCAAATGTTCAAATTGTCCAAACAGATCCTCAAGGTAGATGGATTATTTTAAATATGTTATTGGACAATAAACAAATATGGCTTGTTAACCTATACGGTCCGAATAATGATGATCCAAGCTTCTTTGAAAATATATATAAGAATTTATCAACTCTACAAGCAACACTAGACTCTATTATTATAGTGGGAGATTTTAATACGGTCTTAAATACCTCTATAGACCGGAAAGGAAATCACACTACAAACTATCACCCTCAGGCACTTAAGGAAATCATGAATGTCATGGATATATTGGAATTAGTGGATATATGGAGACTTAAATACCCTGATTTAGTGAGATATACATGGCGGAGGCTGAATCAAGCTAGTCGTCTTGACTACTTTCTTATACCATTCTCTCTGGCGCCAAAAGTTAAAAAAGTGTTGATAGGGGACAGAATGCGGTCGGATCATCACATAATTGGCATATATATTTCTCTTACAGAATTTCCACGTGGGCGAGGATATTGGAAATTTAATCAAAGTCTACTAGATGATAAATTGTTTAGAACTAGGACAGAAGATTTTATAACTGACTTTTTCAGACATAACATAGGTACAGCAGATCCCCTTATTGTATGGGACACTTTTAAGTGTGCCTTTAGAGGCCATGCAATTCAGTACTCATCTATAAAACAAAGGGAATTTAGATCAAAAGAGTCCATATTAACAAAGGAAATTGAAGGACTAACAGTACAGTTAGATAGCAATAAAAACGGTATCATAGAGGCACAGAATAAGTTAGAGGAAAAACAAAAAGAAATGGAGGAACTTATTCAAGAAAGATCCAGTGTAATATATTATAAAAATAAAGCGAACTGGATGGAATATGGGGAAAAATGCACCAAATTCTTTTTCAATCTTCAATATAGAAATGCTACCAAAAAAAATGTATTAAAACTTGTTACAAATGATGGAGTCACGCATGATTCACCAAATGATATTTTGAAAGAGGAAGTAAAGTACTTTAAGAATATGTTTTCATTTCAGGCTCCTCCATCTCCACTAACTGAAACTAATTGTATGGATTTTTTTCCTATTAATAATGTAAAATTAACATCTGTACAGAAAGACTCATGTGAAGGCCAAATTACAGAGGAGGAACTGCTTGATGCAATTGGGGCCTTTAAGGATGGGAAAACTCCAGGGCTGGATGGCATACCAGTGGAAGTATACAAAACTTTTTTTGATATACTCAAAGGACCATTATTAGCTTGTTTTAACCACTCCTATATAAATGGTAGATTATCAGACACGCAACAAGAAGGTCTGATATCGTTATTACTGAAACAGGACCCAAGTGGTATATATAAAGATCCAGTCCAATTAAAAAATTGGAGACCTCTTACACTTCAGTGTTGTGATGCAAAAATCCTAGCAAAATGCTTGGCGCATAGAATAAAAAAGGTTTTGTCAGATATTATTCATCCTAATCAGACAGGTTTTTTACATGGACGATACATTGGAGATAATATAAGGCAAGTACTGGAAACAATAGAACACTATGAAATATCGGGGACACCAGGTCTGGTTTTCATAGCTGATTTTGAAAAGGCTTTTGATAAAGTACGACTGGAGTTTATATATAAATGCCTAGAATATTTCAATTTTGGGGAATCTCTTATAAAATGGGTTAAAATTATGTATAGTAACCCTAGGTGTAAAATAGTAAATAATGGCTACATCTCAGAAAATTTTAAACTATCTAGAGGAGTAAAACAAGGTTGTCCACTATCGGCATATCTATTTATTATTGCCATCGAAATGTTAGCTGTTAAAATTAGATCAAACATTAATATTAATGGATTAGAAATCCGTGGCTTAAAAATTAAGGTGTCATTGTACGCTGATGATTCATGTTTTCTTTTAAAACCACAACTAGAGTCTCTCCACGGCCTCATAGAGGATCTAGATACCTTTGCTATCCTCTCTGGATTAAAACCAAATTATGATAAATGTACCATATTACGTATTGGATCACTAAAAAATACACATTTTATATTGCCATGTAGTTTACCAATTAAATGGTCTGACGGAGATGTGGACATACTCGGTATAAAAATCCCAAAAGAAAGAAATGATCTCACTCCAATAAATTTTTATAGAAAGTTAGCAAAAATAGATAAGATCTTGCTACCATGGAAAGGAAATACCTGTCTATTTGTGGAAAAATCACCCTGATTAACTCTTTAGTCATATCACAGTTTACCTATTTGCTTATGGTTTTGCCTACACCTAGTGACCTGCTTTTTAAATTATATGAACAAAAAATATTCCATTTTATTTGGAACGGCAAGCCAGATAAAATTAAAAGGGCCTATTTATATAACGAATATGAATTCGGAGGGCAGAAATTATTAAATATTAAAGCATTAGACCTCTCACTAAAGGCATCAGTCATACAAAAGTTATACTTAAATCCAAACTGGTTCTCTAGTAAATTGGTACGAATGTCTCATCCTATGTTCAAGAAGGGCCTTTTTCCCTTTATTCAGATTACACCTGCTCACTTTCGGTTGTTTGAAAAGGAAATAATCTCCAAAATATCCTTATTTTTTAAACAAGCCTTAGAAAGTTGGTTGCAATTTCAGTTTAATCCACCTGAAAGGACGGAACAAATAGTACAACAAATATTGTGGTTAAATTCAAATATAGTAATTGATAAAAAAAAACTGTATTTATCGAAGAAATGTTTAAAAAATGTATAATTTTTGTGAATGATATCATAAATAGGACTGGTGGAGTTATGTCACACATGCAGCTAACACAGACATATGGAAATGTCTGCTCTACCCAAAATTACAACCAATTAATTGCAGCATTACCACAAAAATGGAAGAGGCAAGTAGAAGGGGAAAAAAGTAAGGAACTTGTATGTCGGCCCTGTATTAAAGAACATAAATGGTTAAAGAAAAGTGTGATAAATAAAAACATATACCAATTTCATTTAAGGACCAAAAAACTGACAACTGTGCCATATAAATTGCAAAATAGTTGGGAAGAGATTTTCGATGTACCCATTCCATGGCACATGGTTTATGAATTGATACGGAAAACAACGCCGGATTCAAAACTTCGAATTTTTCAATTTAAATTACTGTACAAAATTCTTGCAACTAATAGAATGTTATATATATGGGGTATACAATCTTCCCAGCTCTGCAGATTCTGTTGTGAGGAGGCAGAGTCATTAGATCATTTATTTTGGTATTGTCCATATGTAGCTCGTTTTTGGTCACAGGTCCAGGAATGGCTGAAGAATTGCAACATTTGCCTAGAACTAACGCTACAGATAGCAATACTGGGGGATTTGAAAAGCCATAGTCAATCAATCAATAATATAATAATTATTTTAGCAAAAAAATATATTTTTAATTTACAATCTGTAGAAGCTATGAGAATAGGAAGGTTCAAATCTTTTGTGAAGCATCACAGCACAGTTGAAAAATATATGGCAAATAAAAATCCGAAATGGATGATGTTGGAAGATAGATGGGAGGGGTTGAGTGGAACTGAAGGGTGGGACTAATAACAGGATAAACAATGTAGGGCATGCGGGATCTGTGAAATGTGTATAGGTGCGGAGCTTTTGTGAAATAGCACAGTTACAAGTGGAAATAAAATTGGATGGACAACAGAAATAGAGGAAGGACTAAGAACAAACAAGAGAGAACTATTGTAAAGTAGACTGTGTCTGTAAAATGTGTATAAGATGTATAAATTGAAGGTAAAAGCAGAAGTGTTTATTAGTTTACTCCAATTGGGGGAGCGGTGGTAGGGTTGCGGGGAATAATAATAAAGGTATATTCTTTAAAAAAGTATGTATGTCTATATAGGTATGTGTATGTATATATGTGTATATGTATGCATGCGTGTATGGATATATATATTTACCCAAAAAAATATGGGGGATTGGAAATGATGCAGACAATTACATTGGAAGCAACATTCTTTCCGCAATATTAAGCTGATCCTCCCAAAAAAAATAAAAAATAATAATAAATAAATTTATTTAAAAAAAATAAAATAAAAATAAAAGAATGGTGCAACACAAATATAAATTTCAATAAGTGTGCTTTTTCCCACGTTGGGTAGTGGTCGCTGTCCGGGGTTCTGAAACACATCAGAGCGCTGTTGAATTACCGCATTTCCATAGACCATGTTGCTATGTGCATAATAGTAAAGTTAACCAGCATATTGGTGTTGAGAACAATGCGGAGGAGGCAGCAGCGAAGTTAGGAGACGAGGGGGCTTGCAAACTATTACAGACTACAAAGGGAAGCACAGCCACGAGCTGCCCAGTGACGCGAGCCTACCAGACGAGCTAAATCACTTCTATGCTCGCTTCGAGGCAAGCAACACTGAGGCATGCATGAGAGCATCAGCTGTTCCAGACGACTGTGTGATCACGCTCTCCGTAGCCGACGTGAGTAAGACCTTTAAACAGGTCAACATACACAAGGCTGCGGGGCCAGACGGATTACCAGGACGTGTGCTCCGGGCATGTGCTGATCAACTGGCAGGTGTCTTCACTGACATTTTCAACATGTCCCTGATTGAGTCTGTAATACCAACATGCTTCAAGCAGACCACCATAGTCCCTGTGCCCAAGAACACAAAGGCAACCTGCCTAAATGACTACAGACCAGTAGCACTCACGTCCATAGCCATGAAGTGCTTTGAAAGGCTGGTAATAGCTCACATCAACACCATTATCCCAGAAACCCTAGACACACTCCAATTTGCATACCGCCCAAACAGATCAACAGATGATGCAATCTCTATTATACACCACACTGCCCTTTCCCACCTGGACAAAAGGAACACCTACAGTGGGGAGAACAAGTATTTGATACACTGCCGATTTTGCAGGTTTTCCTACTTACAAAGCATGTAGAGGTCTGTAATTTTTATCATAGGTACACTTCAACTGTGAGAGACGGAATCTAAAACAAAAATCCAGAAAATCACATTGTATGATTTTTAAGTAATTAATTTGCATTTTATTGCATGACATAAGTATTTGATCACCTACCAACCAGTAAGAATTCCGGCTCTCACAGGCCTGTTAGTTTTTCTTTAAGAAGCCCTCCTGTTCTCCACTCATTACCTGTATTAACTGCACCTGTTTGAACTCGTTACCTGTATAAAAGACACCTGTTCACACACTCAATCAAACAGACTCCAACCTCTCCACAATGGCCAAGACCAGAGAGCTGTGTAAGGACATCAGGGCTAAAATTGTAGACCTGCACAAGGCTGGGATGGGCTACAGGACAATAGGCAAGCAGCTTGGTGAGAAGGCAACAACTGTTGGCGCAATTATTAGAAAATGGAAGAAGTTCAAGATGACGGTCAATCACCCTCGGTCTGGGGCCCCATGCAAGATCTCACCTCGTGGGGCATCAATGATCATGAGGGAGGTGAGGGATCAGCCCAGAACTACACGGCAGGACCTGGTCAATGACCTGAAGAGAGCTGGGACCACAGTCTCAAAGAAAACCATTAGTAATACACTACGCCGTCATGGATTAAAATCCTGCAGCGCACGCAAGGTCCCCCTGCTCAAGCCAGCGCATGTCCAGGCCCGCCTGAAGTTTGCCAATGACCATCTGGATGATCCAGAGGAATGGGAGAAGGTCATGTGGTCTGATGAGACAAAAATAGAGCTTTTTGATCTAAACTCCACTCGCCGTGTTTGGAGGAAGAAGAAGGATCAGTACAACCCCAAGAACACCATCCCAACCGTGAAGCATGGAGGTGGAAACATCATTCTTTGGGGAAGCTTTTCTGCAAAGGGGACAGGACGACTGCACCGTATTTAGGGGAGGATGGATGGGGCCATGTATCGCGAGATCTTGGCCAACAACCTCCTTCCCTCAGTAAGAGCATTGAAGATTGGTCGTGGCTGGGTCTTCCAGCATGACAACGACCCGAAACACACAGCCAGGGCAACTAAGGAGTGGTTCCGTAAGAAGCATCTCAAGGTCCTGGAGTGGCCTAGCCAGTCTCCAGACCGGAACCCATTATTATGGTGGAAAATAAGTATTTGGTCAATAACAAAAGTTTATCTCAATACTTTGTTATATACCCTTTGTTGGCAATGACAGAGGTCAAACGTTTTCTGTAAGTCTTCACAAGGTTTTCACACATTGTTGCTGGTATTTTGGCCCATTCCTCCATGCAGATCTCCTCTAGAGCAGTGATGTTTTGGGGCTGTTGCTGGGCAACAGACTTTCAACTCCCTCCAAAGATTTTCTATGGGGTTGAGATCTGGAGACTGGCTAAGCCACTCCAGGACCTTGAAATGCTTCTTACGAAGCCACTCCTTCGTTGCCCGGGCGGTGTGTTTGGGATCATTGTCATGCTGAAAGACCCAGCCACGTTTCATCTTCAATGCCCTTGCTGATGGAAGGAGGTTTTCACTCAAAATCTCACGATACATGGCCCCATTCATTCTGTCCTTTACACGGATCAGTCGTCCTGGTCCCTTTGCAGAAAAACAGCCCCAAAGCATGATGTTTCCACCCCCATGCTTCACAGTAGGTATGGTGTTCTTTGGATGCAACTCAGCATTCTTTGTCCTCCAAACACGACGAGTTGAATTTTTACCAAAAAGTTATATTTTGGTTTCATCTGACCATATGACATTCTCCCAGTCTTCTTCTGGATCATCCAAATGCTCTCTAGCAAACTTCAGACGGGCCTGAACATGTACTGGCTTAAGCAGGGGGACACGTCTGGCACTGCAGGATTTGAGTCCCTGGCGGCGTAGTGTGTTACTGATGATAGGCTTTGTTACTTTGGTCCCAGCTCTCTGCAGGTCATTCACTAGGTCCCCCCGTGTGGTTCTGGGATTTTTGCTCACCGTTCTTGTGATCATTTTGACCCCACGGCGTGAGATCTTGCGTGGAGCCCCAGATCGAGGGAGATTATCAGTGGTCTTGTATGTCTTCCATTTCCTAATAATTGCTCCCACAGGTTTGATTTGATTTCTTCAAACCAAGCTGCTTACCTATTGCAGATTCAGTCTTCCCAGCCTGGTGCAGGTCTACAATTTTGTTTCTGGTGTCCTTTGACAGCTCTTTGGTCTTGGCCATAGTGGAGTTTGGAGTGTGACTGTTTGAGGTTGTGGACAGGTGTCTTTTATACTGATAACAAGTTCAAACAGGTGCCATTAATACAGGTAACGAGTGGAGGACAGAGGAGCCTCTTAAAGAAGAAGTTACAGGTCTGTGAGAGCCAGAAATCTTGCTTGTTTGTAGGTGACCAAATACTTAATTTTCCACCATAATTTGCAAATTAATTAATTAAAAATCCTACAATGTGATTTTCTGGATTTTTTTTCTCTCATTTTGTCTGTCATAGTTGAAGTGTACCTATGATGAAAATTACAGGCCTCTCTCATCTTTTTAAGTGGGAGAACTTGCACAATTGGTGGCTGGCTAAATACTTTTTTGCCCCACTGTAGCCTTGCTACTCTTTTTTCAAATGTCTTTTTACTGTTGTTTTATTTCTTTACTTACCTACACACACACACACACACACAAACACACCTTTTTTCCCCGCACAATTGGTTAGAGCCTGTAAGTAAGCATTTCACTGTAAGGTCTACACCTGTTGTATTCGGCGCACGTGACAAATAAACTTTGATTTGTTTGAGAAAACCGCCCTTGCCTTAATTGTCGAAGAAAAGTGAGGATAGAGTAAACCTCAACTTAATTAGGACTATAATCATTAGCCTAACTTAAAATGTGCCTGGCTTTATAAATCATCCATATACATCTACAGAAATAAGACATACACTGTTTCTGTTGCCTGTTTGAGTGTTTGGTTAATAGTCTACTGATTCCGTGAGCACCAAGCCTCGCGCAACCACCTGTCGAATAAACAATTTCACAAATGCGGCTGTTTTTTAATTCTTTGCTTTGCTGTTCTAAAGGCTTTAAACATGTATTCATTAGAACAGCCTCCCTGGTATTATCTATCATTTACTTAGTGTTGTTCACACTGTTCCAAATTGTTCCAAATTGTTCTGTTCCAAAAATTCTATTTATAATAATGACCCTCCTTTTTCCTTGATCTCCTTCGTATTGTTATTATCTCCTTCGTATTGTTATTAGTTTGGCACACACATTATGCACGCAGCGCTTATCTCCAGTATTTTCCACAACTAGTCACATTTGTTTCGAGTTTATTTGTCACGTCCACTGCATTCATTTTCCTGTCACGTGTTACGGTATTCAGAGTTTGTTATAACCAACTTATTGATGTGATTATGATAGGCTATAGGTCGGGCCCTATTGGTCGCATGCATGCGATGCATATATGTGTCATGTAAATAATGCAAGAGTTGAGGGAAAAGGGAATGTTTTTCCTAAACAAATTAGGGATTTCGGTAACATTGCAATTTCTGACCGAAAAGTTATGTTGCAGCTTCAGCAACACGGACAGCGCGATACACACTGTCGATGTGCTGTGGTGGTCGCTGCAGCAGAGGAGAGAGAGAGACAACGGGTGCTAGTCACACACAGTCACTCGCTGTCTTTCTTTTATAACACAGTGCAGTACGTCTGAGCCCGGCACGGCACAATCAAATCAATTGCGGTCAGACTCCCTCCAGTCATTTGTGTGTCTTAATTATTTCATCAAACATTTTCCTTAAAGCATCAGACAAGCTCAATGCATATCGTTGATTGGAATAAAACACATGTTGGTGTTCATGTGGAAAAATACACGTTTAAAAATGTCAGGACAGATGACTCTTGGTCGACTAACTATCGTTATTAACTCTCAGATGCAGAAGTCATGTAAATTCGCCGTGGATAGCGCTAAATGACTTTGTGTCAGTCATCGTAATTACTGTGTTGCTGCTGCTCCCTCCACTACTAGATCATTCAAACTCCCCCGAGTTTTGACGGCACCTCACGCAATTACCGCTGGTCTTTTGAGGCGCTGAGGCAGAAATAAGAGCAGACTTGTAGATCTGTCTCTGCGATAGACTCTGTTTATGGTGATTCAAATCCTTTAATCCTTCCCAGTGTTTTCTATGTGGAGAGAATACAGACCAGTTAGCTACTAATCGTATTGTTGTAAACAAGCTATATAAGAATAGGGCAGTTATTGAAATTAGCCGTTGTCGATGCACACGCACGTACCCATGCATGCACAGACAAATACACACACAATATAAATGTAGGCCTATTTGAGAAAAGATTCATACATATGTTAAAGGCTCCTCCGTCGACTTTCTTTCCATCAGATTTACCATTTCCTCTCACAGCCAAAACCTAATGTTCTCCTCATATCCATCAACCTGTTGCTAGGGAGAACTGCAGACAGTCAGTTTCATATGGAAGGGATTGCTATTTATATCAGTTCAATGCATATTGAGCTGTGCAGGCTTCCCGCCGAGCAGCGAGGTACAAGCCCAGCTACAGGGGAACTCTTCAGCAGAGAGCTAATCGGCTTGCCATTAAACTCCCATCCATCGCATCTCATGTATTTTCAGTTTGCAGAAATGTTGAGGTATAATGTTTTGGCTAGAGGTGAGATGTACAAAGGGAGGTTGTTCCTTACCCGTGTTGGAACCCGATAGGTTGTATCTGGAGTTGACCTTCCTGATGATGTTCTCGTGGATTTGATACCACTCGCTTTCCGTGGTACATCTGGAACACAAAAGGCCAAGCATGGTGTGTCATGCATGATTTGGGTCAACACGATAACATTAGCCCAATAACATTCTTGAACTTTCTAATATAAATCCAATGAAACACAAGGGTAGAGAAGGGTCACTTCTCTGGGCTAAATACTATAGGCATATTGTCCACCCATTTCAGCCCCTACTGTATATAGGTCAAACTGTTACTGTGTCCATAATGGCTATTTCAATCCCCCTCGGCATGCATCTAGAGTGCTTAAATAGTACCCGTGTGTGTGTGTGTGTGTGTGTGTGTGTGTGTGTGTGTGTGTGTGTGTGTGTGTGTGTGTGTGTGTGTGAAAACTGGTCAACACTGTTTCACCACAATCCATCCACTGTGAAAGCTGAACAGGGTATCTGCATACTCTGTGCATTTTGCACTACCTCAGCCAGTACTGTCTCACTCATTATTTCATTGTCTGTGAGAGGGTACTGAAGTGCATTGTGAGTTATGGCGTCTGTGTAAAATGCACTTTCGATATGATGGAAGGTGACTCACGCGTAAACCTTCAGTAGGTGGTCGTCTTTAGAGTCTGCCGTGAGGAGGTCAGCGATACTGACCACGGCACAGCCGAAGGGCCGTCTGTACTGGACACTACACAGGTTCTTCTTCTCCCCGGTGCCCATCCGCCCTGCAACCAACACAACGACAACACAGTCAATGTCTGTCCATCAGCGCTCTGTAGTTACTATATTAGACAGTGCTACCACTATACTATAATTACTGCAATACTATAACACTATGTTATTACTGTGTTCATTTATTTTTTATGTATGCACTATAAATGTAGTGTGTGACTAACTAAGGGGGGGTGACACTGGAATCTTACCAATTCTCATTATGTGAACAACAATGTAGACGTCTTTTCTGAGATCGCTGCTCCCCAAATCCTGAAGAGAGAATAACACATACATTTTTAATCAAAGGGTCATGGTAGAATCCTCAACACAATAACAGGCAAAGCGTCATGTGCCATACTACTACTACTTCTATACCCCCCTAGGGTGCATAGAAGACACAGTGAAGTTCAGTACTCGCCACAAAGAGGGTGCATTGTCTCTCTGTCTTCTCTGGCGACTTGGGCACTCCGTTCTTATTCAGTCTGACAAAGAACCTCTCACTGGAGGAGGAGAGAAGAGGAGAGAAGAGGAAAGAGGAGGGGAAGAGAGGTTATTCATTGTCACGCCGTGAATAAAATACATGTTGGGGATGACAGTAAACATGACAGAGGTGGGAAGTTGGCTAAAACAACAAGCTAGCTACTAGATCTGGCACTAGTAGTGTACCACAGTACAAGCAGATGTAGAGTACAACAAGAGGTAACCCAGAGGTAAGCTCCTCCATATTCACAGAGAGTGCGAGCCCTGGGGCAAAATAAGAGGAGGAGAAGGAGAAGAGAAAAAAAATGAAAAGAAGGAGAAGAAGGAAAAAAAAGATGAAGAATTAATGCCATAGCGCCATGACGAGATTGTAGCCAACATATCTGACAACACAAATAAAATATGCTTCAATTCTATATCGGACAACGCAAGAAAATGATGCTTCCGTTCTATGAAACTAGATTAAATATTCATAGAATTTTGCAAATTCTTCAGGAGAGATACTAACCCAGTTCTTGGACTGTCAACACACGGAAAGGAAAGTGAGTAAGTGTAGATCAGAATGAACAAAGAAAAGTGTTTTGCAATAACATTGGGGATACACTGCAATGTTGGACGTTATTGTAATTTTGTAGTATGGCAAGGAGATGAAGGGGAAATTCATAAAAACTTTCGAGATCATGGAAGAAAAGCAGTGAAATGGCAAACATTGCAATATACACCTACATATGAAGACCATACTTGTTACAAAGTTACAGAAAGCTAAACCGCACACAAACCGAAACTGGATACATTGTAAACGCAGGTCCGACGTAGAAAAACTTAGCTAGCCAGCAATTTATTTGTTTTTGCAGCCATATTTTGGGGGAAAATAACCTAACGTGGTGAGGGATGAACATGAATCTCATGACGCAAGTGGCGCTATGCTGTCAAATCCTCCCACATGAAATGTCTAGTTTAACCAGCTGTTTTCAGCAACTGATATTTTTTTTTATTTGGCTGTCATATCGCCAGGTTTGCTAGCAACAAACTATTTAGCCAGCTTCTAGCCGAGTGTTTGATATGCAATGTGATCTCCTCGTAATGAACAGTGTTAAGTGTCCTGACGAGAAGGCACTTTGCCAGACAAAATTGAGGGCATCACCTCATTGTTATGGAAGTAACCAAATGAATGTCAATAGAAAACAGCTTAAACAAACACAAATGCAGCTAATTTGCTGTTATCCTGGCTGCAGAGGTCGTGACTGTGTTAGCCGCAACAAGTTGGCTAGCTAGCAAGCAAGCAAGGGATTGCTTGTGGCAGTCTATGGGGGTGCGACAGGGTTCAATTCTCGGGCCGACTCTCTTCTCTGTATACATCAATGATGTCGCTCTTGCTGCTGGTGATTCTCTGATCCACCTCTACGCAGACAACACCATTCTGTATACTTCTGGCCCTTCTTTGGACACTGTGCTAACTAACCTCCAGACGAGCTTCAATGCATTACAACTCTCCTTCCGTGGCCTCCAACTGCTCTTAAATGCAAGTAAAACTAAATGCATGCTCTCAAACCGATCGCTGCCTGCACCTGCCCGCCCGTCCAGCATCACTACTCTGGACGGTTCTGACTTAGAATATGTGGACAACAACAAATACCTAGGTGTCTTTTTAGACTGTAAACTCTCCTTCCAGACTCACATTAAGCATCTCCAATCGAAAATTAAATCTAGAATCGGCTTCCTATTTCGCAACAAAGCATCCTTCACTCATGCTGCCAAACATACCCTCGTAAAACTGACTATCCTTCCGATCCTCGACTTCGGCGATATCATTTACAAAATAGCCTCCAATACTCTACTCAGCAAATTGGATGCAGTCCATCACAGTGCCATCTTTTTGTCACCAAAGCCCCATATACTACCCACCACTGCGACCTGTACGCTCTCGTTGGCTGGCCCTCGCTTCATACTCGGCGCCAAACCCACTGGCTCCAGGTCATCTATAAGTCTTTGCTAGGTCAAGTCCCGCCTTATCTCAGTTCACTGGTCACCATAGCAGCACCCACCCGTAGCACGCGCTCCAGCAGGTATATTTCACTGGTCATCCCCAAAGCCAACACCTCCTTTGGCCGCTTTTCCTTCCAGTTCTCTGCTGCCAATGACTGTAAGGAACTGCAAAAATCACTGAAGATGGAGACTCATATCTCCCTCACTAACTTTAAGCACCAGCTGTCAGAGCAGCTCACAGATCACTGCACCTGTACATAGCCCATCTGTAAATAGCCCATCCAACTACCTCATCCCCATACTGTATTTATTTTTCTCCTTTGCACCCAAGTATCTCTACTTGCACATTCATCGTCTGAATGCACTATCACTCCAGTGTTTAATTGCTATATCGTAATTACCTCACCACTATGGCCTATTTTATTGCCTTACCTCCCTCATCTTACCTCATTTGCACACACTGTATATAGACTTTTTTCCCTACTGTATTATTGAATGTATGTTTGTTTATTCCATGTGTAACTCTGTGTTGTATGTGTCGAACTGCTCTGCTTTATCTTGGCCAGGTCGCAGTTGTAAATGAGAACTTGTTCTCAACTAGCCTACCTGGTTAAATAAAGGGGAAATATATATATATATATGGCAACGGAACATACAGAATAAACAACTGAGTCGCGTCCTTAAATATAGAACTAATGGAACTAATGACTGGGTTGCATCTCATTTTTTTCGAGCAGTAAATGTCTGCTTTAGTATCGTTTTCTCTGGTAACTGTGGTATAAAACGGGATAAATCCCTCCGTCTCGTACATTACCGCCGCCTTGTCCCGCTGAGTCGTCCATTATTTCCAAGGTAATGTACAGAACATCAGCGTTTATCCCTTACATAATAAACTTCTGACTTGTGTTGCTGTCTAGAAACATAAATTATAGATGCTGTTAAAATTATTAGAAATAATTGTTGTTTACAATAACCGCTAGTATTTTAATATGCATCATCGTCCGGCTGCAGAACAGTTGACCACAAGCCATATTATTTGAATATGTACATAGCATGCTTATTATACATACTGCGCATATACAAATTCAGAAAAATCTACAGAATGTGCATTTAACAAACTGCAGCATAACAGAACTGAACTCAGATGCTCCCATGCTGAAAGAATAGGGAGGAAGAGCGACTGTCAGACAGAGGACACACACACACACCATCCCCTGCCGTGTTTGTCCCATCCTGCTGCCAATGGCCAGCTAATCCCGTTAGGTGACTTTCACAGCCCTCAGATAAGCAGAGAGAGTGTCTTGTAATGCTGGAACAGCAAGCCAACTCCAACTTCGCTACTACAGCTATAGCATTACATGGACCGTTAGCTAGCTAGCCGAATTAACAAGCCAACAAGGCGATTGACAGATTCCTATGCATTAAGCATGGGAGTCACACTCACTCACACGCACACGCTCCAATCTCTAATTAACACTACATTGTTGAAACCTCATCCTCCAATTACCAGCCGCCCCAGCGCATACAGGTCCCTGAGCCCCCTAACACACACACACAGCTGCAAGGCTGCTGATCCGGTTGCTTCAGACCACTAGCAGGCCCCTAGTGGGACCATATCACCGCCTATCAGCAGGTTCATTTAAATATCATGAATGGCTTCCCTCTCCCTCCATCCCTCTCCCTCTCATCACATAGTCCATCTGCGGTGATCCGAGCGTTTGTTATTTCCTCCCCTGGTATCGATGATTGCATTAGGAAAGAGATCCAGACACGAGCGTGGGCCAGAATGACCTGGCTGGTGCGGTATTGATGACTGGCTAAATTAACCATGCTATACAGGCAGTCTCCAGGGGAAGGGGAGACGGGATATCACTCCTCAATGGACTGTCTGATTCAGTCTATCGTATAGCCACACAATATGGCCTACACAAACACTCAGACACACAGACAAACAGAGAGTGAGGCACCGCGGGAGTGTGTCTCATAGAAGAGTGTGTCACACAGACCCAGACACATAAAAAAAAGTGTCACTAATTCCAAGCGTACCAATCAACATCCAAGCCATCAGTGAATGTGTCCCCACTATACCATCTGTGACAGCTCTCATTAGACTGCTGTTGTTTTACTGGCTGCTCTAACAATAGATGTTTATGTAGACAGCAGCTAGTGCCCCATCTCCACTCATCCATCCATCCCTAGTCTTGTTAAAGCTGACCGGAGCGTGGAAGAGGAGAGGGTACCCATTCGTTTCCATGACAGCAGAGAGACAGGGGCTTGAGTGAATGTTGGTAGACCTGCGAAGTAGAGAAAGAGAGCGCAGTGTCTGAATGGCTTGTCAGTGTCATCCACTCCTCAGAGCGGTTGTAGTTGTGTGTGTGTGTGTGTGTGTGTGTGTGTGTGTGTGTGTGTGTGTGTGTGTGTGTGTGTGTGTATCCATGCTAGGGTCATTAGATATAACACGCATGCCATGTCTGACTCTGCTTCTGCTGAGCTGGTGTTACTGGCATTGCTTCACTTTCCTCTAGCTGTGGTCGAGAAAGAGCAGGTCGGACCCCCATCTGGGTCCAGTCAAACCCCAGACCAACAACACCATCAGGACTAATGGCTGCCAGCCAGGTAGAGAAAACAGCCTGGGAAAACCGCCAAATAGTCCACATCCCAAATGGCACCCTATTCCCTATATAGGGCACTACTTTTGACCAAAGCCCTACGTCAAAAGTAGCGGGTGCCATTTGGGATGCAGACAGATTCCCCTTCAAGACAACACAGGTGGGAGGAAGATAAACTCAGCGGACACTCAGAGCTCCCAGACAACGGAGGAACACTGGGCAGACAGCTGAACAGCCCTCCCCAGCCAGAGAAAGAGAGAAAAAGAGGGAGGGGGAGAAAGTCATTAGTTAAGACGAGATAAGATAAAATGCTGCTGGCATAGAGAAACTCATTCATTTAATGTGACAAGTTGGCTGGGATAAGTTGGACGCGACGTGTTTCTCATGTCTCTGGGCTAGAAGATGCACAATTCCATCAAGTCTATATCAAGGTGAGAGTCATATAAATGATATAGTCAGAATCGTTTGAAAGACTATGTTTTGTGGTGGGGGGATTATGTCTATATTTGTCAAGCAACTGTGCAACAGCTATGAAATAGTTCTAAGCACGCTTACTTCTTAATATGAGAACTATCTTCTAGGTAGTGTGCTTAAAATGCATTTCAAACGGCATGGCATTACAATGAAGGACCAATTATCTGGCACAGGTACTTAGTGGCAAGCTTTTTAAAAGAAAGCGAGAGAGAGTGAGCTCTCTCTAGAGCTGGTTGGAGCGAAAATTATATACTCTGCGACAAAGTTGCTCGCTGGGAAAGTGGGAAAAAAATTGCCTTCATTATCATGGACTTCAGAGCTGTGAGTTACAGAGCCAAGAGAACAAACTTAAATAGGCCCCTTGTTAAAGTGAGTCCCACTGGCACTCTGTGCAGGTAGGTCTTTTATTCAGAACGTGCTCTGCTCTTATTCCCCAGTGCACACTCTCGACGTTCAGGCACACAAAGAAACACGCCGTCAACACAGCCTTGAGCAGGGAAGGTAAAAATAGATGTTCTCTCATGTGATATTAGTCACAGCAACACACAAAGGGAAGAAGTGTAGTGACTAACGAACTACAGGTTGAATAGCTTCCGGGGGGAGAAAACACGACAGAGCAACCTCCGTTGACAATTATCTGGACAACAGACTCTACAATGAATTCTAGGACCTCAGTCTACCGATGCCTACGAATGACTGTGTATTAGTAATAGTTGACTGGATAAACGTGGCTTCTCGTCTCTGTTGTACATGCTGAAACATTCACCCCGTCACTGTCGGCCTAGTTCCTGTCATGTTAGCCACCAGGGTACAGACGTCAGACACTGTCGTACAGATAGAAGACGCTTGAGCCACTATTCTCACATCTCCTTTTCTGTTTTGAACAATTGATTCATTTGCGAGTTGAAATGGAATTGCTGCACTTTGACTCCCAACACTCAACTCTTAAGAGGAAACAGTGACGTTAATTCACACAACATTCTCACCAACGCTATGAGTGTGTGTGTGTGGTGTTCCTTCCCACATAACCACCCGTGTGCCTCCCTCATAACTACTACCACCAGCCATGGCCGACCCCAAACCAACCCAGTGACGTGGCTTTGAGACAGACGTGTGTTTACAGCCAGATGAAAAGGAACATGGCCTTACCCACCTCAACTATGCCACCAGTTAACGGCTGATTGTGATGCAGCATTACAGTCCAGGAGGACTAGCTACAAGTGTGTTAGCCTCAACGGAGGTCAAGGGAAGAACAACCGATAAACTGCTACTGTAGATGCCAGAACTGGTTCAAATGTAATTCCATTGTTAGTTGCAAAGACACCCAACACAAGGTCAGAGGTCAGTTAATCCTGTTCACTTCAAAGCCACACCATGAGACCCTGCTTACCCCACCTACGTAAATATATAATGCAATACAATAAAACAACACAAATGCGTTCATCCCTTTCAATTTGATTTGGGGCAGTCGCCAGCGGATGTAAGACACACATACTATAATTTACACTTTGAGCACACACTTTAAAGTCGATAGGAGAAAATACTGAGAATGCATGCCCAATACAGTGTTTCATTCTAAGTAGTATACCAGTGTTTAATATACAGTCACAGTGGTTGCAACGTTTACCTGAGTGGCCTGTTCTCCCTGCCGTCATAGATGTGGAAGAACACCTCCAGCTCCTCTCCCAGGTTGGAGCTCATCAGACTCTTCATGTGGACGAAGAGGTGGTGCGTGCTGGCCGGCACCGGAGTCTCCTTCTTACGGTGACGGTGCTCCATCTGTAGTGTGGACAAACAGGAACCCGAGATGATCTGGACGGTGCAAACACCAGTCTAGTCTAGCGGTGCTTTATCGTCAAAGGATCTGAAATGTCAAAACCCTGACGAGCATCAGCCGGCGCAAACACGGGTCTAGTGGTTGTTTATTATCCGAACTAGGGAAGTCATAAAGACAGTAAGCTAACGCTCTGTACTGTGTGCACACAGGATTAGACATGTCAAAACCCTGATGGTCATCGGCTGGTGCAAACACACCGGTGGTTTATTACCCAAAGGTGTTTTATTATAGTATCTAGACACAGCCTTAACATTGGCTCTCAGTGCAGAGATTATCCCATGAACACAATTTAATCACTTGCCCTTTTTCAATGAACTGATTTATTCAGCTTTGACATTCATAAAATATTAAAACGATCTAATTTGACTTGAATTAAATGCTTCAAAGGGGACCTAGCTCTGTGAAAATAAACGGCAGCATTGGCTTTTAAGCTGTTCTGTCTAATCTGGCGTTTGCCTTTCATTTCAGGAGAGGAAAGCGCTTTATATCTGGTTGAGTAGAGCAGGTAAAGGGGGAAGAGGGGATTCAGATACACTACTGTTCAAACGTCTGGGGTCACTTAGAAATGTCCTTGTTTTCGAATGAAAAGCACATTTTTTATCCATTAAAATAACATCGAATTGATCATAAATACAGTTGTAGACATTGTTAATGTTGTAAATGACTATTGAAGCTGTAAAACGGCAGATTTTTTATGGAATATCTACATAGGCGTACAGAGGCCCATTATCAGCACTCCTGTGTTCCATTGGCACGTTGTGATAGCTAAAAAAAGGCTAATTGATCATTAGAAAACCCTTTTGCAATTATGTTAGCACAGCTGAAAACTGTTGTTCTGATTAAAGAAGCAATAAAACTGGCCTTCTTTAGATTAGTTGAGTAGCTGGAGCATCAGCATTTGTGGGTTCGATTACAGGCTCAAAATGGCCAGAAACAAAGACCTTTCTTCTGAAACTCGTCAGTCTATTCTTGTTCTGAGGAATGAAGACTACTCCATGCGAGAAATTTCCAAGAAATTTCCAAGAAACTGAAGATCTCGTACAACGCTGTGTACTATTCCCTTAACAGAAAATGCAAACTTTCTCTAACCAGAATAGAAAGGAGTGGGAGGCCCCGGTGCACAACTGAGCAAGAGGACATTCGAGTTTCTAGTTTGAGAAACAGATGACCAGGATGCTGGCCTTCGACAGAGTTGCAAAGAAAAAGCCATCTCAGACTGGCCAATAAAAAGAAAAGATTAAGATGGACAAAAGAACACAGACACTGGACAGAGGGAGATTGGAAAAAAGTGTTATGGACAGACAAATCTAAGTTTGAGGTGTTTCGGGATCACAAAGAAGAACATTCGTGAGACGGAGAAAAAAATGAAAAGATGCTGGAGGAGTTCTGTCAAGAATGGCGGAAGCAATGTGATGGTCTGGGGGTGCTTTGGTGGTGGTAAAGTGGGAGATTTGAACAGGGTAAAAGGGATCTTGAAGAAGGAAAGCTATCACTACATTTTGCAACACCATGCCATATCCTGTGGACGGAGCTTAATTAGAGCCAGTTTCCTCCTACAACAGGACAATGACCCAAAGCACAGCTCCAAACTATGCAAGAACTATTTAGGGATGAAGCAGTCAGCTGGTATTCTGTCTATGATGGAGTGGCCAGCACAGTCATCGTATCTCAACCCTATTGAGCTGTTGTGGGAGCAGCTTGACCATATGGTACGTAAGAAGTGCCCATCAAGCCAATCCAACTTGTGGGAGGTGCTGCAGGAAGCATGGGGGGAAATCTCTTCAGATTACCTCAACAAATTGTCAACTAGAATGCCAAAGGTCTGCAAGTCTGTAATTACTGAAAATATAGGATTCTTTGACGAAAGCAAAGTTTGAAGGACACAATTATTATTTCAATTAAAAATCATTATTTATAACCTTGTCAACATCTCGACTATATTTCCTATTCATTTTGCAACTCATTTCATGTATGTTTTCATGGAAAACAAGGAGATTTCTAAGTGACCCCAAACTATTGAACGGTAGTGTATATGTCAAATGTATGCTGCATTTTTACCCTTTTGTTCCAATACCCATTAAAGGGGCAATCAGCAATTGCAGCATCCATTTTTTGGACATATAAATGAATGATATGTACCCATTGATTCTTGAAGAATATAACGTATAAATGCCTCATGAGTTAGTTCAACTGTCACACCCCCATCAGGACACTTGTTTAACTCTAATGTTTGTAAACAAACCCTGTATAGCCTCACCACATATTTAAAACTATAACTATAACATCCCTCAACGTTTTATCAAAACAATGGCGGGTCAAAATGCTTTTTTATTGTTTCAACTGCTGATTGGCCCTTTAAGTGAAGCTGTGGAAAAACGATGCATATTATTTTCCCAGAAATGTGTTAAGCATTCCATGTAATTCCAGAGAATGTACGTTCACAGCACGCTTCCTTAATAGTCGCCCAAATCTAATTTGTTTCAGTTAATATGCTGCCCTCTTTGTAGAAAAAAATAACTGATGATCGGTCCAACACACACACGCATGAGGAAATGAACAAACACACACACAAATGCCATTTACACCTTTACAGGAAGAATGTCACAACACAGAGTGCTTCAAAGGAATTATATTTATTTCATTTGCGCACACATACACAGCACAATCAGCCATGTCAAACTGGGATAGAGTGAACAGTAGCACAATGTACCCACAGCATCAAGCCTTATGCGCTCTTAAGCACTGTATAATAATGTATTAACTCAACCAGGTCCACAGTATATCTCTACATTATTATCTGACACAGCAGTGTCTGGGGTAGTACTGTAAAGGCCTGGCGCATGCTTCCCAGCCGAAACAGTTTGGAAGAGACTGTGCATATATTATGACGACATTTTGTGGCGTTTTGATTTGTTTTGGACTTTGGTAAGGGTTGTTCGGGCACACAAAATATTTTCTTGAGGCAAGCTGAAGTTGGTAGCTGAAGTCTACGCCTCTTCGTCGGTGATTGGTCAACATTAAGGATTCTTCAGCAAAGTCTTTGTTGTCATTCAACGAGAGATTACTAGTTATGAATTTTTATTTTTTTACATTTAAATACTGCACCAAACATCTTAGTTAGATGTAAAATTGCGCAACTAAGATCTCCTCGGAAAAAATGTAAAAAAGACAGATTTCTTGAGTTAAACTATTTTGAGGAAGTGTATACTAGCTACGGCATCTCAAAATGGACATGCAGTACAATTCCCACTTTTCAAGCGATTGTCTGTTAAGGTAGTATGCGAACACACTCGTTAGGTTCGCCAACTTCGTCCACCTGCCAGCCGAACTGAAGCATGCGGACGCCTTAATACAGATTACTCACAGCTCACTGCACAAGTCTGCATAAACTGAGGACAGAAAAACACTGAGCTCACATCTTCCTTAGTCACTGTCTGTGTTGGTGCCCAGTACAAGGACAAAAGAAGAACCGGTGGCTAACAACTTAACATCGAGCCAGGTCCCAATCCAAGTCTTCCTTGCACGCACCCACTCATTCATTCCACCAGATGGCTGCTATAGTCCCTGCCAAAGGGAGAGGACTAATAGAGGTGGAGAAGAGGAAGAAAGAGGGATGAAGGAGGAGAGGAGAGGGCACCAGCAGGCATTGAGATGTTATGTTTCCCGCGGCTCACGTAACAGGGTTAAATCGCCCAGTTTAGTTTCATCTGGATTGAATAGGCTTGTGTGACAACTGATAGAATTTCATTAGCAGCTTTCTTCTCTGTCTCAACTACGCAGTACGTTAAGCAACCGAGGGGAGACAATATCTCATGTGACTGTTTCTGCCTCACTTAATACGGGAGGGGAACTAGTACAGTGTAGTACTGTAAGTTAATAAGCTGTTCCAATATTGTTCACATAATATATTTAATAATTATGCCATTGAGCAGACGCTTTTATCCAAAGCGACTTAAAGTCAATGAATGCATACAGTTTTTACGTATGAGTGGTTTTTGTAATCGAACTCACTATCCAGCTGCGACAGAGGACCAGGTTCACCAGGTAACATTTACCAGTAAGTAGCGTGAAAAACAGAAACAAGTATTGTAACAGTCTAATAGTCCCTGGGCTTTAGAGAGAGGGTTAAATACAGCCTACTGAGATTCTTAAGAGATCGAGGCTACAGTATATAAGGATCCTTCCATTATGCCTTTATCACATGAAACGTGTGGCAAAGGACAATTTAAAAAGAAAATATCCGGTTCAGGTCGGCACAATAGTGTGAAACGGGTTACTCTCTTCATGCCATCTCCATGTATGCCAGTGCTAATTGGAGACCGTATGTTGACCAAGGTAAACCTGAACTATCCATCACCACTGTTCAGTATGACAGTGTAGTGAGCCCTATTGTCCCTGCTCTGGGCTCTCTGACCTACAGCTCAGTGGTCCTAACACACACATCTGAATTACCGGTAGCGAGGTTGGCACAATATTGTAGATTTTTTTTTGCTTTTTAATCACCAAGACTGGGTCCCAATAAAGTAATAATATATATTAATATACCATTTAGCAGATGCTTTTATCCAAAGTGTTTTACAGTCCTGGGAATCGAACCAAGCGCCATGCTCCACCAAGTACTCTTGAAGAAATCATTTAGCCGAACACTCATGCTCTGATGCAAATCATTTGTGCTTTGTTGGCCAAGCGCACCCTGGTATCTTTCTCTAATACTCAGTGTAAAAAGAGGAACGGCACTGTTGTTCATCTGAAGTGCTTTTTCTGAGTCGTATGATCCAAAATTACGCTTTGGTTCGTTCACCATATTCTATTCAATTTGTGTCTGAAATCAAATAACGAATTTGACAGATGCGTTTTTGAATTGGATGAAAGCTAAATTGCTTTCAACACCTCAAGCGCATTGCATAGCTGTGGGAGCAATGTAGCGGCAGCAGCCTATCAGAAGAGCTGGAGGAATGGCCTATTGGGGGTGTGACTTTGAGCTTGAATGTCATTCCAGGTAATATGTTCACTGCCAGCACTGAATCTTAAAGAAATTGGAGGATATTTGTAGGAAATCTGATCAAAGTATGAAAAATTACTGTTGCTTCTACATTGATAAAGTTTGAACTTAAAGTTACTGGTCCCCTCCTGTTGATTAATTATTAAGGGGACAATGCGAAATCTTAATATACATTTTATACACCAACGGTAACATGATATTCTCGTGCCTAAGAAGGCATGTTTGCAGAGGGGAGTGGTTAATATTTGCTAGATAGCTACTCTACTGGTGCCAAATGTTTACTGTAAGGTGTCAGAAAATATAATTAAAAGTTGACCCTATTTATCTATGGCAAATATACTTATACGTTTCCCCTTTCATTTGTGTCTGGTGTTAGCTAGTTACTGGCTAACTAGGTCTTCATCTGTGTCTGGGGTTAGCTAGTCACTGGCTAGCTAGGTCTTCATCTGTGTCTGGTGTTAGCTAGTTACTGGCTAGCTAGGTCTTCATCTGTGTCTGGTGTTAGCTAGTTACTGGCTAGCTAGGTCTTCATCTGTGTCTGGTGTTAGCTAGTTACTGGCTAGCTAGGTCTTCATCTGTGTCTGGTGTTAGCTAGTTACTGGCTAGCTAGGTCTTCATCTGTGTCTGGTGTTAGCTAGTCACTGGCTAGCTAGGTCTTCATCTGTGTCTGGTGTTAGCTAGTTACTGGCTAACTAGGTCTTCATCTGTGTCTGGTGTTAGCTAGTTACTGGTTAGCTAGGTCTTCATCTGTGTCTGGTGTTAGCTAGTCACTGGCTAGCTAGGTCTCCATCTGTGTCTGGTGTTAGCTAGTCACTGGCTAGCTAGGTCTTCATCTGTGTCTGGTGTTAGCTAGTTACTGGCTAGCTAGGTCTTCATCTGTGTCTGGTGTTAGCTAGTCACTGGCTAGCTAGGTCTTCATCTGTGTCTGGTGTTAGCTAGTTACTGGCTAACTAGGTCTTCATCTGTGTCTGGTGTTAGCTAGTCACTGGCTAGCTAGGTCTTCATCTGTGTCTGGTGTTAGCTAGTTACTGGCTAACTAGGTCTTCATCTGTGTCTGGTGTTAGCTAGTTACTGGTTAGCTAGGTCTTCATCTGTGTCTGGTGTTAGCTAGTCACTGGCTAGCTAGGTCTCCATCTGTGTCTGGTGTTAGCTAGTCACTGGCTAGCTAGGTCTTCATCTGTGTCTGGTGTTAGCTAGTTACTGGCTAGCTAGGTCTTCATCTGTGTCTGGTGTTAGCTAGTTACTGGCTAACTAGGTCTTCATCTGTGTCTGGTGTTAGCTAGTTACTGGCTAACTAGGTCTTCATCTGTGTCTGGTGTTAGCTAGTTACTGGCTAGCTATGTCTTCATCTGTGTCTGGTGTTAGCTAGTTACTGGCTAGCTAGGTCTTCATCTGTGTCTGGTGTTAGCTAGTCACTGGCTAGCTAGGTCTTCATCTGTGTCTGGTGTTAGCTAGTTACTGGCTAGCTAGGTCTTCATCTGTGTCTGGTGTTAGCTAGTCACTGGCTAGCTAGGTCTTCATCTGTGTCTGGTGTTAGCTAGTTACTGGCTAACTAGGTCTTCATCTGTGTCTGGTGTTAGCTAGTTACTGGTTAGCTAGGTCTTCATCTGTGTCTGGTGTTAGCTAGTCACTGGCTAGCTAGGTCTTCATCTGTGTCTGGTGTTAGCTAGTCACTGGCTAGCTAGGTCTTCATCTGTGTCTGGTGTTAGCTAGTTACTGGCTAGCTAGGTCTTCATCTGTGTCTGGTGTTAGCTAGTCACTGGCTAACTAGGTCTTCATCTGTGTCTGGTGTTAGCTAGTTACTGGCTAGCTAGGTCTTCATCTGTGTCTGGTGTTAGCTAGTTACTGGCTAGCTAGGTCTTCATCTGTGTCTGGTGTTAGCTAGTTACTGGCTAGCTAGGTCTTCATCTGTGTCTGGTGTTAGCTAGTTACTGGCTAGCTAGGTCTTCATCTGTGTCTGGTGTTAGCTAGTTACTGGCTAGCTAGGTCTTCATCTGTGTCTGGTGTTAGCTAGTTACTGGCTAGCTAGGTCTTCATCTGTGTCTGGTGTTAGCTAGTTACTGGCTAGCTAGGTCTTCATCTGTGTCTGGTGTTAGCGAGTTACTGGCTAGCTAGGTCTTCAGTCAGCATGGAAGAAAAGGGGGAGAAGGGTCGTTCAAAACCCTGACGCAGTTGTCATGTCAACACATCCATCAGTGCTGCTGTGAAACGCATCACAAAAGACATGCCAAACGGGAGAGGTAAAATATATACAGTTGAAGTCTGAAGTTTACATACACTTAGGTTGGAGTAATTAAAACTTGTTTTCAACCACTCCACAAATTTCTTGTTAAAAAACAATAGTTTTGGCAAGTCGGTTAGGACATCTACTTTGTGCATTACACAAGTAATGTTTCCAACAATTGTTTACAGACAGATTATTTCACTGTATCACAATTCCAGTGGGTCAGAAGTTTACATACACTAAGTTGACTGTGCCTTTAAACACCTTGGAAAAAAACAGAAAATGATGTCATGGCTTTAGAAGCTTCTGATAGGCTAATTGACATCATTGGAGTTAATTGGAGGTGTACCTGGGGATGTATTTCAAGGCCTACCTTCAAACTCAGTGCCTCTTTGCTTGACATCATGGGAAAATCAAAAGAAATCAGCCAAGATCTCAGAAAATAAATTGTAGACCTCCACAAGTCTGGTTCATCCCTGGGAGCAATTTCCAAATGCCTGAAGGTACCACGTTCATCTGTACAAACAATAGTATGCAAGTATAAACACCATGGGACCACGCAGCCGTCATACCGCTCAGAAAGGAGACGTGTTCTGTCTCCTAGAGATGAATGTACTGTGGTGCGAAAAGTGTAAATCAATCCCAAAACAACAGCAAAGGACCTTGTGAAGATGCTGGAGGAAAACAGGTACAAAAGTATCTATATCCACCGTAAAACGAGTCCAATATCGACATAACCTGAAAGGCCGCTCAGCAAGGAAGAGGCCACTGCTCCAAAACCGCCATAAAACAGCCAGACTACGGTTTTGCAACTGCACATGGGGACAAAGATCATACTTTTTTGAAATAAAAATAGAACTGTTTGGCCATAATGACCATCGTTATGTTTGGAGGAAAAAGGGGGAGGCTTGCAAGCCGAAGAACACCATCCCAACCGTGAAGCACGGGGGTGGCAGCATCATGTTGTGGGGGTGCTTTGCTGCAAGAAGGACTGGAACACTTCACAAAATGGATGGCATCATGAGGGAGGAAAATTTTGGATATATTGAAGCAACATCTCAAGACATCAGTCAGGAAGTTAAAGCTTGGTCACAAATGGGTCTTCCAAATGGACAATGACCCCAAGCATACTTCCAAAGTAGAACATTTGTGGGCAGAACTGAAAAAGCAGGTGCGAGCAAGGAGGCCTACAAACATGACTCAGTTACACCAGCTCTGTCAGGGGGAATGGGCCAAAATTCACCCAACTTATTGTGGACTTGTGGAAGGCTACCCAAAACGTTTGACCCAAGTTAAACAATTTAAAGGCAATGCTATCAAATATTAATTGAGTGCATGTAAACTTCTGACCCACTGGGAATGTGATGAAAGAAATAAAAGCTGAAATAAATAGTTCTCTCTACTATTATTTTGACATTTCACATTCTTAAAATAAAGTGGTGATCCTAACTGACCTAGGACAGGGAATTTTTGCTAGGATTAAATGTCAGGAACTGTGAAAAACTGAGTTTAAATGTGTTTGGCTAAGGTGTATTTAAACTTCCGACTTCAGCTGTGTGTGTGTGTGTGTGTGTGTGTGTGTGTGTGTGTGTGTGTGTGTGTGTGTGTGTGTGTGTATATATATATAGTTAATGCAATTTCAATGTTGTTTGAGTTGCTTTGTGCATCACCAATGTAGCTTGAGGTGATTTTTACTGCAACACTGCATCCAAGTTTCTTGGCATAGATGTTTCAAAAGAGCTGTCACTCAAGGTGAGCTCATGAATATAAGCTCCTCCTGGTAGTTAACCATGAGAGGAAAAAGTACTTTCAGACTGTACAGGATTTTAAAATAATATCTGCATCAGTAATGTGATAGTAAAGAGCTGGTCACAATATTGTAACCAGTTCATGTGAAAGTCGCATGTAAAGAAAGTGTTTGGAGATATTATTTCATGTTATGGAACCAACTTAATATTTTGATTAAAAGGAAATATATTTAATTGCTTGTAACCCAATTAAAGAAATGTGGATAGGTAAAAATCTAAAATGTACTTGTTTCAAAATGGGTTGTATATATATATATATTAGTTTGAATTTGTTATTTATTAGGTTTAACAACAGGATAAAAGTAAGTTCAATGTTCAAAGAAATACGTTGCAACTTGAAATATAGGTTTGTTAATAATCAAATATAACAGTTGGCATTGAATCATATTTGGTTTCAACAAATGTTTTTAAAAATTTTTAAACCTAACCCATTTAGTTGTAAACAGTGTTTTTTTTAGGTTGATCCAAATAGTCATTTTTCACAGTGCACACCTATAGTAACTGTAGGGCTTGGTCGATGGACTCAGAGAGAAGACATTTCCTCATCTGCTTGTACATACACAAGTTGAATCTTCCAAAGCACTCCATCCGCAACTAGGGCTGTGGCGGTCATGTAATTATGTCAGCCGGTTATTGTCATGCAAAAGACTGCCGGTCTCACGTTTAGCATCTACAGGCCTCCACACACGCTGATGCGCGCGCCTTTGGAACATCTAAAATTTTCAAAATATATAATAAATCAATTGAATATACCCATCACAATACATCCATTATTTATTTTAGGAAGGTCTAAAGAAACATGATGATATGCAGAAAATTATTTCAGAAGAGCAGAATATGAGTTGGCCTACTGTATGTTATCTGCCTATGTGCCATGCCATAGGCTGTAGGCTTGTTCATGCCATTACTTTATATTATATGATTTTATAGTAAGAAGATTATAATTCAACTCAGCTGAATAACAGAGAAAGGATATGTTTCCCATTCCGGAGCTAGAGTGCGCATACGAAGTAGCTATGTTGAGCGTAGAAGTGATCATTTGAAACAGGTCCAATATGCTAGATTTAGAGGTACTTGACAACTTTAACTGTGAATGATAAAAACCTTTGAATGCCTAAGAAACCCAAAGATATATAGGCTGCATGATACGACGTTAGGCTATTGACGATTTGAGAAAGTGCCCAAAAAAAAGCTTGTGCTCTTTTCCTTGCCTCAGGCTGCACACGCTGCTCTGTCATCAAGTGATCATTATTTCACCCATCAGACTATTCTCAATTTAATCTTGTCTTTACTAATATGTCAAATTTGCTTAGATTTAGAATGGCCCATTATGAAAATGGGCAGGAACAGACGTAAGAGGAAAAAGACATCAACCGTATGCACTCGAATAGCGAATGGAGGCTACTTTCCCGCTGGTTCGTCCAATGTCGGGTAGGCTACTCCGGTTATTTCACTGAATAGCAGGTTATATTCCGTCCAAACTATGTATGCCATGGCCTCTCCAACCCTGTTCCTGCAGCTACCCAGTGCTTAGTTCGGGAACATCGATTGTAACATGTTTTCCCAACAGAACATACACAAAATGATCAATGATCAAACATCTCATTCCAAAATTATGGGCATTAATATGGAGTAAGGCCTGGCTTGCAGTCGGCGTTCCAATTCATCCAAAAGATATTAGATGGGGTTGAGGTCAGGGCTCTGTGCAGGCTAGTCAAGTTCTTCCACACCAATCTCAGTTCTGTATGGACCTCGCGTTGTGTATGGGAGCACTGTCATGCTGAAACAGGAAAGGGCCTTCCCCAACCTGTTGCCACAAAATTGGAAGCACAGAATCATCTAGAATGTCATTGTATGCTGTAGCGTTAAGATTCCCCTTCACTGGAAGCCCAAACCATGAAAGAGTCCCAGACCATAATTCCTCCTCTACCAAACTTAAACTTTACAGTTGGCAGGTAGCATTCTCCTGGCATCCGCCAAAACCAAATTTGTCTGTTGGACTGCCAGATAGTGAAGCGTGATTCATTACTCCAGAGTGCGTGTTTCCAGAGAACGTGGTGCAACCGAGAACACACGATTTTTATGCGCTACTTGCTTCAGCACTCAGCGGTACCGTTCTGTGAGCTTGTGTGGCCTACCACATTGCGGCTGAGCCGTTGTTGCTCCTAGACTTTTCAACTTCACAATAACAGCACTTACAGTCGAATGAGGCAGCTCTAGCAATGCATAAATTGTACGAACTGACTTGTTGGAAAGGAGGCATCATATGAATGTGCCACGTTGAACGTCACTGAGCTCTTCAGTAAAGCCATTCTACTGCTAATATTGGTCTATGAACATTGCATGGCTGTGTGTTCAACTTTATACACCTGTCAGCAACGGGTGTGGCTGAAATAACCAAATCCACTAATTTGAAGGCGTGTCCACATACTTTTGTATTTCATTAAAATGTTGACAGCCCCCCTCTCTGCGCACTGAAGAGGAGAAAGGGGAGGAGATGAAAACGCACTGTGGCGAAATATTCTGTAGCCAAAGGTAATGTGTCAGCCTATTAAATATGAAATATAAAAATGCCCTATTACTAGGCTATTCAAAATCGAATACAAATTCATTATAAATGCAGGCTAACTCTGAATTTGTTTAATTTAGGCTAGACCAATTACGTACCAAATATATTGTAAATCAGTTTTTTTGTCATGTTTTTCTGCCTTCTGTAATATGCAGGTAGGCAATATAACAGAACAGTCATCATTTTAATTCAGTGTCGTTTCAGGCTTGGGCTCATATAGGCCTATCAGTATGCATCATTCTCTAATATGCATATGGCTGTTTTAAATGAATCATCACCTTAAAAAGCGCTGTCCATTTCGTTGTGTTCGGCTTTGAAACAACACCCACAATGACCATGTTTCCCACTCAGTTTCAACCTGCTGTTGAACTTCTTTCGTCAAATTGATCACCACAGTGAGGTGAGTTTTAAAAGCACAATATTGTTTTGATGTGTTTTTCAAAACCATTTGCATTGATGTCAGAGTGGTTAGAGGGACAATAGAGCCCTGAGTACCAGGCCATTAGTGACCTGATGATCATTATAGAGTCGGGTACTACCAACACATGTCCAGAGTGCATAACAGGAGATTACCGTGACGCAATGGTCACACAGAATTTGACCGCAGTCATGACTCACGACTGCCGGTGTCGCGGTAATGCAACAGCCCTATCTACAACTCAATCAATCAAGTTTATTTTATATAGCCCTTCGTACATCAGCTAATATCTCGAAGTGCTGTACAGAAACCCAGCCTAAAACCCCAAACAGCAAGCAATGCAGGTGTAGAAGCACGGTGGCTAGGAAAAACTCCCTAGAAAGGCCAAAACCTAGGAAGAAACCTAGAGAGGAACCAGGCTATGAGGGGTGGCCAGTCCTCTTCTGGCTGTGCTGGGTAGAGATTATAACAGAACATGGCCAAGATGTTCAAAATGTTCATAAATGACAAGCATGGTCAAATAATAATCAGGAATAAATCAGGAACAACTCAATAAAACCACACAACGAGGGACACAACTAAAGATATGCCTTTGTCACCAAACAAATTAAAACGGGTTCTCTGATGCCTTTGTCATGATGATGGCGATGTTATTATTGTTTTGCATACATGACGACAGCAGTAATTTGCTTTGTTCTTCCCCTGTTGTATCTTCCGTCTCAGTTACTGAGGAACGACCGTAATTTTCCACATGCATTGGGCTTTTACTTCTCTCATCCCTCACTCCCCTCCTTCTCATCCCCTGTACATTATTTGTTTAGCAAAAAAGGACTAAGTGCCTCGCATCAGGATTAGAGCATCAGGCAGGGGATGTGGTCGCTATGGTTTCGGAGTGGGAGACAGAAGGGGGTGTGGGGGGAAGGGGGGGGCTGCCTGAGGAGGAGAGTGAGGAAGGGAAAGATGAAGGGAGACTCGAATGTACCTTTATTCTGCCTTAATAAAGCGTAAAATACACGCCTGAATTACAGATGAGAATACTGGCAAACACGCAGCAGTCGCTAGGGCTAGCTATGTGGCTTAATGCTAGAGAAAGGTATAGTGGACAGTGGATTGATGAGGATAGTGAGTGGGGAATACACATTAACAAGAGAACAGTGTTCAGACAATTGTTCCTGGTTTTGGGAATAGAACTCACCAGTTTGAAGAGTTCTGTGACGCTGATCTCGTCTGGGTCCACCATGCTGAACTCCCTGCGGGGTACCAGGTCCAAACTCAGCTGTCTGGAACACACACACACAACAGGACTGTCAGTGCATCAAACCATTCAGACAGGACACACTTGACAGAACTGCAAGTCTGCTATGTCTCACAGGGACATAGAGGCATAAAGGGGTACCCACACACACACTCTAATCTCCCATGCATAGATAAGTCTTTCAAAGCATGGGATGGTATAAGACAAGGAGAGGCTGTGTCACAGAACTCTTCAAACTGGTGTTGCAGGGGGGGCGGTCTATCATCTGTCCACACCCAATAGCAAGGGACTGACAGGTGTCGTTTTATCTGCCCGGGAGTGGAAAGTGTTTGTGTGTGTGTCTGATACAAAATGAAAAGTGTGTGTCTGTATGAACGTGTGGTGTGTCTGTTTGAAGGGGAACGGAACTCATTGAGCACAGCATGTGCCTGGGGAGAGTGTGACATTCAAAGACAGAGGGACTGGGGACTGGGATGCAGGAATGTTTCTCTCTCTCCACTACTCACTCGTTTCCCCAGTCCAACCTGGCAGTGATGTGCTGTTTGACGTCTTTCATGCGGTCGTTGGTGAGGTGACCAACCAGAACCTGTCTCCTCAGGTCCAGGATCTCATTCATCACGTGCCACAACCGATGGAATAGATCCCCATCATTCTTCTACAGAGACAGAGAGAGAGAGACAGCGAGCGACAGAGAGAGCACGAGAGACAGACAGTGAGAGAGAGACAGTGAGAGCGAGCGACAGAGAGAGCACGAGAGACAGAGAGAGCACGAGAGACAGACAGCGAGAGAGCGAGCGAAAGCGAGCGACAGACAGCGAGAGAGCGACAGAGAGAGAGCGAGCGACAGAGAGAGAGCGAGCGACAGAGAGAGAGCGAGCGACAGACAGCGAGAGAGCGACAGAGAGAGAGCGAGCGACAGAGAGAGAGCGAGCGACAGAGAGAGAGCGAGCGACAGAGAGAGAGCGAGAGAACGAGAGCAAGCAACAGAGAGAGAGAGCGGCAACGAGAGCGAGCGACAGAGAGAGCGGCAACGAGAGCGAGCGACAGAGAGAGCGGCAGCGAGAGCGAGCGACAGAGAGAGCGAGCGACAGAGAGAGCGAGCGACAGAGAGAGAGCGAGCGACAGAGAGAGCATGAGAGAGAGAGAAAGCGAGAGAGCAAGAGAGACATTTCAGAGTAAAACAATTGGGGCCAGACAGTCAGCCTGCTATAACAAGGAATTAATCACAAATTCAGACTTTCTGTCTAACAAGCACAGATCATTTATTAGACACAAACACAAGCAATGTTACTCATTAATATGCAGAAAAAAAGCTTCCACTGTTTGCTGCAGGAAAAACACCTGAGACAAAATGTATTGCCCACTAGTTGAAAGGCATTCCCTGTCTGCAATGGTTAATACTCAGGTCTATTCTCCTCTCTGCAGGAGGTGTGGGGTACACATGGGAACATGCACGTACATGCGTGTGTGTGTGTGTGTGTGTGTGTGTGTGCATGTGTAAATTCATGCATGTCTGTGCGAATTCCTGCATGCATTCCTACATGTGTGTGTTGAACAGTCTTTACCACGTAGAGCCGTTTCCACATAGCCCCCCAGTCTCTCAGGGTGGATGTCATCTCAGTGATAACAGAGTCCTCTGTGGGGATGACAGTCTCAAACTGCCTGTGGGTCAGAGAGAGAGAGAGGAGAGAGGGACATCACATTACTACAGCATACCTACCGAGCATGGGTTAAAATACACACTCGCGCGCAGTTAATAACGTATATGTCATTATGAGAGGCTGGTCGAAGAAGCACTCAACCTCCGTTCTGCTATTATGACGCTAATCTAAATGTTTATCTAACGTTTCCTCTCCACAAAAATGACAGAAAACCTACCTCACCTCCCGGACTGGCTGATCTAATAAGGCTGTTTGCCTTCTCAGAGACAGACACGGGGAGACACACACGGAAACAGACACACACAATACACTCGTTACTTACCCTTTGTTATTGATATGGGCGGTCTTCAAGTGAATGTAAGCGCATGGGAAAATACCCTGGGGGGGGGAGAGAATAAACCAAAGTAATGAATGGTGAATGTCATTTGAACTGTACCATTAAACGGCACTGCCGCTAACAGATTCGGTTAGCGAGCGTAAATGATGCATATAATCAATACAAATTAATAGCGCGCGTGTGTGTGTGTGTGTGTGTGTGTGTGTGTGTGTGTGTGTGTGTGTGTGTGTAAGTGCGTGTCAACGTGACATTATCAAACTATGAGCCTCTCCCTACTGACCTGCTCACTGCACAGCCCTCAGATCAAAGCAGAGAGCTGATATTTCTGAATCTGAAAATAGCAGCTGCGCTGACAGCCTCAGTGACACATAAGAGAGTCTCACCCACCTTGGCATTTGGATTCTTATGGACGAACCCTCTGTACCAGCCTGAGGAGACAAAAAAATAAAAAAAGACATTTTCATCGTGTCACCGTGACGTTCAGACCCGCCGTCTTTCTTTCTATCACTACGTTTGACCAGAGCACTATGAGTTTACAGGGTTGCCATTTGGGACGCAGCCCGGGTTAGTGAAGCGTCGCCACTTCAGCGCCGACAGCACCAGTCGCCGAGCTGTAAAATGGAAGGGAAGAAAAACGGCCAGCTGGAACACTTTATCACGGGAGGCAGGATTTTGTCGCTGCACTGTTTACTGCAGCCTACCAGGCCCGGTGTTACGTGGCACTGAGCACCCAGTATTTGTTGTGGCCACAGGCCAAGCTGGTGAGCCAGGGGGGTGTCAGTAGTACCAGGAGCTGTAAGTAGCACCAGGAAGTAGAACTAGTAACCCAAGGTCATAATGTGCTCCTCGTGTAAAGAGGTGCCTTGTGGTCTTACCGACTGAAGGACCTCCACTAGGCATTTTCTTTACGAACTCTTTCTAGGTTTCGCTTGGCCAGAGTGTCAGAGAAGAAGCTATGTTTGTTACCCATCACACTACAGTAGTAACTTGATGACACAGTATCAGCACTGGCAGAAACCATTTTTTAGTAACTTGTCTCCTGTCTAGTACAGAATAGATAGACCTTCTTGTCAACACCCTTGTCTTTGCATTGTGGGGACCGGTACATATTGTATTTCGTCCCTTCTTCCAAACCAAACACATACACTACATGACCAAAGGTATGTGGACACCTGCTCGTCCAACATCTCATTCCAAAATCATGGGCATTCATATGGAGTTTGTCCCCCCTTTGCTGCGATAACAGCCTCCACTCTTCTGGGAAGGCTTTCCTCTAGACGTCGGAACATTGCTGCAGGGACTTGCTTCCATTCAACCACAAGAGCATTAGTGAGGTCGGGAACTGATAATAGGTGATTAGGCCTCGCTAACAGTCGGCGTTCCAATTCATCCCAAAGGTGTTCGATGGGGTTGAGGTCAGGGCTCTGTACAGGCCAGTCAAGTTCTTCCACATCGATGTCGACAAACCATTTCTGTATGGACCTCGCTTTGTGCATGGGGGCATTGTCAGGCTGAAACAGGAAATGGCCTTCCCCAAACTGTTGCCACAAAGTTGGAAGCACAGAATCGTCTAGAATGTCACTGTATGCTGTAATGTTAAAATGTCCCTTCATTGGAACTAAGAGGCCTTGCCCGAACCATGAAAAACAGCCCCAGACCATTATTCCTCCTCCACCAAACTTTACAGTTGGCAATATGCATTGCGGCAGGTAGCGTTATCCTAGCATCCGTCAAACGCAGATTCATCCATCGGACTGCCAGGTGGTGAAGCGTGATTCATCACTCCAGACAATAAGTTTCCACTGCTCCAGAGTCCAATGGCGGTGAGCTTCACACCACTCCAGCTGACGCTTGGCATTGCGCATGGTGATCTTAAGCTTGTGTGCAGCTGCTAGGCCATGGAAGCCCATTTCATGAAGCTCCCGACGAACAGTTCTTGTGCTGACGTTGCTTCCAGAGGCAGTTTGGAACAATGGTAGTGAGTGTTGCAACCGAGGACAGACGATTTTTACACGCTACAGCACTCAGCGGTCCCGTTCTGTGAGCTTGTGTGACCTACCACTTCACGGCCGAGTCGCTGTTGCTCCTATTGAGTTCCAAACTGCCTCTGGAAGCAACATCAGCACAAGAGCTGTTCGTCGAGAGCTTCTTGAAATACGTTTCCACTTCACAATAAAAAGCACTTACAGTTGACCGGGGCAGCTCTAGCAGGGCAGACATTTGATGAACTGACATGTTGGAAAGGTGGCATCCTATGACAGTGCCCGTTGAAAGTCACTGAGCTCTTCAGTACGGGCCATTTTACTGCCATTGTTTGTCTATGGAGATTGCACGGCTGTCTGCTCGATTTTATACAACTGTCAGCAACGGGTGTGGCTGAAATAGTCTAAACCACTAATTTGAAGGGGTGACTACATACTTTCGCATTTATAGTGTGTATTAGATGTCAGATCATTTCCTTTGGGGAGTTTGGAATGCATCATCAGCCATCTCAGACGGATCTGTCATCTGTCTGTCTGTGTGTCCTTGAGCAACAACAGGAAGTGAGATCGTGACGTCCTGAGAAGGGAGGAAGGTTGCGTCAATGCTGTGTAAGTTAGCTGGGTGGAAACAGGAAAGTGTGATGGGCACCTCTGTCTGAAACTATGTCAAAAATGAACCCAAGAGTCGGCCTTGAGGCTCACACACTCCTTCGCAATACACAGCCAAGTAGGGACACACACACTGGCAAGCACACACACACCTTAGCATGTACACACACACACACACACACTCTGAGCTCAGTGTGGGCGGGAAGCAGGAACCAAAGTCTTCTCCCTCTCGCGGCACAGGAAACAGTAGCAAACTGAGAGCCTCCACAAACGTTTATCTCATCAAATAGAAGGGGAAAAAAGTCTATTAACCTTTCATGTGCAACACAATACTCCTGGAGGGACAGACTGGGGAAGGAAACGTGGCCCAACTTCAAAGGTTGACTACAGACCCAATAGCAGCCCATCTGTGAGTCACAGTGGCTGTCTGTGAAGCTCGAAGGGGGATTCATGGTTTATGTGGGTGTGAAATGAGTAGAGGTTATCAGTTACCTTCACATTTCTCCAGGAGCTGCACCGTGTCCCCAATCTCCAATGGCAAGCCATGCTGGACCGTCCCTCTGAAACTGGCCAGCACTGAAACACAATAGAAGATATACTTTAATACCTGTGTGTATTTTTACGTGTGTAACTACGTAACTACTATCTACTTCCGGCGCCGAAAAGAGATGGCCGCCTCGCTTCGCGTTCCTTGGAAAATATGCAGTATTTTGTTTTTTTACGTGTTATTTCTTACATCGGTACCCCAGGTAATCTTAGGTTTCATTACATACAGTCGGGAGGAACTACTGAATATACGATTAACGTCAACTCATCATCGTTCCTACCAGGAATATGACTTTCCCGAAACGGATCCAGTGTTTTGCCTTCCACCCAATACAATGGATCTGATCCCAGCCGGCGACCCTGTGCGACGCCGAAAAAGGGGAAAACGAGGCGGTCTCGTGGTCAGGCTTCGGAGACGGGCACATCGCGCTCCACTCCCTAGCATACTACTCGCCAATGTCCAGTCTCTTGACAATAAGGTTGATGAAATCCGAGCACGGGTAGCATTCCAGAGAGACATCAGGGATTGCAACGTGCTCTGCTTCACGGAAACATGGCTAACTCAAGGGACGCTAACGGAGTCGGTGCAGCCAGCTGGTTTCTTCATGCATCGCGCCGACAGAAACAAACATCTTTCCGGTAAGAAGAGGGGCGGGGGGGTATGCCTTATGATTAACGAGAAGTGGTGTGATCATCATAACAACACACAGGAACTCAAGTCATTCTGTTCACCTGATCTAGAACTCCTCACAATCAAATGTCGACCGCATTATCTACCAAGGGAATTCTCTTCAATCATAATCACAGCCGTATATATTCCCCCCCAAGCAGACACATCGATGGCCCTGAACGAACTTTATCTGACTCTTTGTAAACTGGAAACCACACACCCTGAGGCTGCATTCATCGTAGCTGGGGATTTTAACAAGGCTAATCTAAAAACAAAACTCCCTAAATTCTATCAGCATATCGATTGTGCTACCAGGGCTGGAAAAACACTAGACCATTGTTATACTAATTTCCGCGACGCTTATAAGGCCCTCCCCCGCCCCCCTTTCGGAAAAGCTGACCACGACTCCATTTTGTTGATTCCAGCCTACAAACAGAAACTCAAACAACAAGCTCCCGCGCTCAGGTCTGTTCAACGCTGGTCCGACCAATCTGAATCCACGCTTCAAGACTGCTTCGATCACGCGGATTGGAATATGTTCCGCATCGCGTCCAACAACAATATTGACGAATATGCTGATTCGGTGAGCGAGTTCATTAGGAAGTGCATTGACGATGTCGTACCCACAGCAACGATAAAAACATTCCCAAACCAGAAACCGTGGATTGACGGCAGCATTCGCGTGAAACTGAAAGCGCGAACCACTGCTTTTAACCAGGGCAAGGTGACCGGAAGCATGACCGAATACAAACAGTGTAGCTATTCTCTCCGCAAGGCAATCAAACAAGCTAAGTCTCAGTACAGAGACAAAATCGAGTCGCAATTCAACAGCTCAGACACAAGAGGTATGTGGCAGGGTCTACAGTCAATCACGGATTACAAAAAGAAAACCAGCCCCGTCGCGGACCAGGATGTCTTGCTCCCAGACAGGCTAAACAACTTTTTTGCCCGCTTTGAGGACAATACAGTGCCACTGACACGGCCCCCTACCAAAACCTGCGGGCTCTCCTTCACTGCAGCCGAGGTGAGTAAAACATTTAAACGTGTTAACCCTCGCAAGGCTGCAGGCCCAGACGGCATTCCCAGCCGCGTCCTCAGAGCATGCGCAGACCAGCTGGCTGGTGTGTTTACGGAAATATTCAATCAATCCTTATCCCAGTCTGCTGTTCCCACATGCTTCAAGAGGGCCACCATTGTTCCTGTTCCCAAGAAAGCTAAGGTAACTGAGCTAAACGACTACCGCCCCGTAGCACTCACTTCCGTCATCATGAAGTGCTTTGAGAGACTAGTCAAGGACCATATCACCTCCACCCTACCGGACACCCTAGACCCACTCCAATTTGCTTACCGACCCAATAGGTCCACAGACGACGCAATCGCAACCACACTGCACACTGCCCTAACCCATCTGGACAAGAGGAATACCCATGTGAGAATGCTGTTCATCGATTACAGCTCAGCATTTAACACCATAGTACCCTCCAAACTCGTCATCAAGCTCGAGACCCTGGGTCTCGACCCCGCCCTGTGCAACTGGGTCCTGGACTTCCTGACGGGCCGCCCCCAGGTGGTGAGGGTAGGTAACAACATCTCCACCCCGCTGATCCTCAACACTGGGGCCCCACAAGGGTGCGTTCTGAGCCCTCTCCTGTACTCCCTGTTCACCCACGACTGCGTGGCCATGCACGCCTCCAACTCAATCATCAAGTTTGCGGATGACACTACAGTGGTAGGCTTGATTACCAACAACGACGAGACGGCCTACAGGGAGGAGGTGAGGGCCCTCGGAGTGTGGTGTCAGGAAAATAACCTCACACTCAACGTCAACAAAACAAAGGAGATGATTGTGGACTTCAGGAAACAGCAGAGGGAGCACCCCCCTATCCACATCGACGGGTCAGTAGTGGAGAAGGTGGAAAGTTTTAAGTTCCTCGGTGTACACATCACGGACAAACTGAATTGGTCCACCCACACAGACAGCGTTGTGAAGAAGGCGCAGCAGCGCCTCTTCAACCTCAGGAGGCTGAAGAAATTCGGCTTGTCACCAAAAGCACTCACAAACTTCTACAGATGCACAATCGAGAGCATCCTGTCGGGCTGTATCACCGCCTGGTACGGCAACTGCTCCGCCCACAACCGTAAGGCTCTCCAGAGGGTAGTGAGGTCTGCAGAACGCATCACCAGGGGCAAACTACCTGCCCTCCAGGACACCTACACCACCCGATGTCACAGGAAGGCCATAAAGATCATCAAGGACAACAACCACCCAAGCCACTGCCTGTTCACCCCGCTATCATCCAGAAGGCGAGGTCAGTACAGGTGCATCAAAGCAGGGACCGAGAGACTGAAAAACAGCTTCTATCTCAAGGCCATCAGACTGTTAAACAGCCACCACTAACATTTAGCGGCCGCTGCCGCTAAATTTGATTTGATTTGATTTGATTTGAACACACACCAACTCGACACACACACAGTCCAAAAAAAAAAAAAACATCTTAAATCACTCTTTTCATGTCACTGGAATTGAATCCGAGCTCAACTGTCTTGACTGAGGTTGTGCTGTGATTTGTTTCTAGTGTTCCCTAGTCAGACAGAAACAGAGACGAGAATGGCCTGCTGGTAGATTGAGGAAGCCTCTGGGTGTCAGGCTGAACTACAGGGAAAATAAGCTGGGAATATAATGTCATCCTGGGTCTTTCTGCCAGGAGGGCTCTTGTAGAGGAGGGAGGTAACACCTGCGGAGGCTTAAGAGTCTCTTTGATGAGACCCACGGTCAGTTAGAGGGAGAGAGAGCCTGAAGAACAGGGGCAGGGTGAGGAGGAAAGAGAGACAGAGAGAAAGGGGAAAAAAAGCGAGAGAGGGAGCGAACAAGCGAGAAAAATAAAGAGTAACAATCTCAGTCGATCAGCACGGAGCACTTTTCTCTAACAGCGTCTAATAGCTGGGTTAGCAGTGAGGAGTGTCGACAGACGCCATTCTCCGTGGTTCTGAGAAACAGGACATGATAACAGAACTCAAGAGAACGTTCCGAGCTGCCACACTCTGGGGGAAACACATCTAATAGGGATAGTACTACAACATGGAAATGAGGAAGACTGGAGTCAGGCAAGGGTTTTGGAGAGGGGTTTCATTTCGTGGGGCATAGGGCAACCTTGTTTACCTGACCTGGCTGCAAAGTCAGTGAAATTTTAATTGGGAGGTTCCGCTACATGAAATATAACTTCAAACACACTTCACTTGCACCGTGCTAACTCTTGAACCACAAGTAGAGTTTTCCAGCTGCAGTGTACTAACTTATGCAGTTTGAAGTAGAGTTTTTAATCGTTTCTTGGTAATCCATTCCCCAGCTGGTGTCTGTCTGCTAACTGGCATGGCTCTTTTCCAGAGATGTTGGCACCTGAAAGGTGTTCACTCAGCGAGGAAAATATTTGTTATTTTCTCTCCAGGGGAGTGGAGGAAGTGCCGCCTTATAGGCAGGAAAGCACACACACACAGGAAAGAAAGAAGGGGACATGATGTGATACAGCCTGGATTCAAACCAGAGACTGTAGTGACGCCTCTTGCACTGAGATACACAGACCGCTTCGCCACTCGGGAGTCCATAAAAAAAGCCTCACACACAAATATAGCAAAACCACAGACGCACAGATATGATATGTGTACATGAACACATAGCCTCATAGTGGTGAACCTGTCACACAGGGTCAGGGCCCATGTTTCCAGTCGGCTTGGTCTGAGGCAGGAGTTCAGTCACCACAAGCTGTGCTCTGCTCTGCTGTGACACACATCTACTCGTGGGCAAAATGGCTGTTCCTATTTCTGACCAGGCAGCCTCGCTCATGCTGAACTAACTTAGACATTACGTAAGGACCGCAGGAAACTGAAAAAAAAGACACACACACACACAGGAATTCAGGAACTGTGATAAAAGTCAAACTTAAATAAACAGTGACTGAGATCCATGAACTCCTTCAGACTTAAGATGTAAAGACGCATGTCCAAACGGGAAGTAGGTAACTACTGTAGGCTCCCTTCCTGAGGTCCAGTAATCTACCCATGGGCTGACTGCGACTCTCACCTTGCCCTAATCCTAAGGCAGTCCCCCCAAAGCCAGAGAGAAGACTGGCTGTGTACTGTGAGCTCAGTGCTCTGCCCAGGGTGGATGGGGAAAGGCAGGCAGATCAGTACAAAGAGTGGTTGTGTGAATTAGGCTTACATGTGCTTTAGGCTGCCATTTGCAGTCTAGGCCTGTCAAGTGATCCTACAGTTGGTTTGTCGGTCTCCCTCTAAGCTCCTTATAGGAACATGATGCAGACCACTGGTTCAGACAGGCTTTGGTGTAGTTTGTTGTGTTCAAAGGCACTGGGTTTCACAGGTTGTACTGAATTGATCAAGCAATACCAGGTTTACAGCTAGCTAGGTATTACACAGACCTTGGTGTCATGTGTTCAAACCACGCAAGATGTAAAAGGTAAGTAGCTACCAATTGGGTGTGGCAGGCATAACAACGTTTGAAAGTGTACTTTAAAAGAATATGAAACCGTTGACTTGCATGAACCAGGCAGAATATTCAGAGAAGACATACAAAGCAGGTTCTTAGTACAGAGAGTCTCTGCCAAAAGACCTAGAAAAACAACCTGCAGTCGACTCCAACCAATGAGTTCAAAAGGCTCCATAAAAGTGGTTTTAAAAGCCCGGCCTCACCCCCTTTTCTCTCCGATTTGTGTTCCGACAACGAATCAAACTCGTAATCCACTCCTCCGTCGTCAATTATTCAACGCATCATTAATATGCTGATTCGTCGCCACAGACACCGGTGGTTCATTGACACTGCTGCCAGAATGAGCCAGCATGCATTTTGCATTATTCAGATGTGTAGGTGTTGGATTCCTACTTCAATCCACACATACGGGAATGTAATGTAATCAGGTTAATAAATAATGGCGAGAACGGGACCGCACTTGAGTTGCAGGAAGTTGCAAAACAATTAATCAGCAGTAAGTGATATTCAAAAAATGGAAGTCCAAAAAATGGAATCCCTCGCTTTTCCCCTGCTCTTATCCGTCCCTCCTCTCGTTCCCTCCCTTCCTTCGCTATATGCAAGGCTGTGAGTTGAGGATGGTTAAGTCCTGCTTTATTTATACTCTGGCGTCTGCAGAATTTACATCTCAAGCCACAGCCATCTGCTTGGGTTTGACTTCACAACCATGAAACGGTTGGGTTTCATAACAGGAACTCTGACAGCAGAGTTAGAATATCCAAATTCCCTATAGAATCAGTGATTTATTCAAAGTTCTGAACAGATTCTTAATGTTCTCTGGTGGGGATGCACGATATAAAATCGGTGAACATATCGGTATCGGCCGACATTAGCTACAGCCTGGATTTGAACCGGGGACTGTGGTGACGCCTCTTGCACAGAGATGCAGTGCCTTAACACACACATGGACGCAGGGGTCTAACTATTTAACTGTACTAGAATACTTAAAAGTCAGATCAAAAAAATAATAATTGGGAAAGGTTTTTTGGCAAGGAAAATATCAGATATAGGCCAAAAGTGTCACATCGGTGCATCACTATACCTGTTGGTACAGGCATGGCATTGTGGCTTCGACACGGGTAGAGAAACAGCATTATTTCTGCCATACAGCGGAGCCCCGATCGAAACGAAGACAGCATCTGTCTAAGACCGTCTTTATATTGCTTTGCTGTGCCACTTTCTGGACTCAACCGTGGCCAAAATACTCTCTATTCTAGCTATGCGAATAAACATGACAGAGTAACCCAGAATTAACCACGTTGTTTGAATGGGTCCCAACCCATTATGTCCCAGTTCTAGGGAAACATTACAGTTGGACATTCTGCGGAGAACAGGCATGCGTCTTTAAATACCCACTCCTAACATATTTTTCCACTGTGTTACTGACACGAGACAATGACTCAGCCCCCGTGGTTAAGTACACACATGCCTACAGTCTTCAGCCCCTCCAAACACACTTAGCAGCGTTGGCGCAGAGAAATGTATATGTGTGTATACGCGCACCACAGTCCAGTGAGACATGGTGCACGAAGCTTTGGGCCAAGCCTGGTCATTTGACAGAGCCCTGTAACACTGAGACGCGGATTAAAGACATGCCGACATGCTTTCAGCGCTCTGCTCTCTCTCTCGCAAAATGTGATTTCCTCGGGATGAGCTTCGACCCTGGAAGAGGCCGCTATGCATTTGAAAGCAGGAGGAATCAACAGGAGCTGACTGCGTGAGGAGGCAGCAGAGGTCGGTCTCACAGCACACAGTATATGCACACACCAGCGCCTGCCTCACAGCATCTAGACGATACGGCCGTGAAGCGAGAAGACCCAGATTGCGCCGCGTCAGCTCAGCGAGAGAGATATATAGGCTCTCTCTGGGAAAGACAGGCCAACAAAAGCTAGGCTGGTGAAATCGCTCACGAGGAACGGCTTTCATTTCACCTTTTCCAGTTGTCCTTTCGACGCCTTTGTATGTCGAGATAACAGCGATAAGCAGGCTCGGGGAAACAAGCGCTCGCTGGCAACAATAGCCTTCCCTCGAATCATAACACCTCAAAATGAGCTTTCATAAAAGATAAGTGTATAGCTTCTCCGAGGTGGCAAGGGCACGCACAGAATATAAATAAATTAAAACCAAAGTAATTACTACAAATAGCATCATACCGGGATCCATAACGCTCGATGAACACAAATGTAAGCCACGCAATAGGCTTACTCCTACAAATGTCAATGCAAGTAAATCATGCAAGACCTCACAAGGAGTAAGATAGAAACTCTGCCTGTTCGGTGCTTTGTTCGCTCTGGTCTGAATGTATTCATAAAAAGGCGAGATTATGAGTTGTGTGCTCTTACAGAGGCGCTAATTGTGTGTGAGTTTGTGTACATGTGCATGCTAACGTGTGTGTCCGCCACCTTTCAGCAGCATCCTGTGAGACCCTTCAGAGCCCCTTCTCTTTCTGCTCATTACAAAAGGAAGTCTGAGAGGAAGTGGGTGTTCTGCTGTGGCTGCTTCAGCATGCAGATCTCTCCTAGTGTGTGAATCGCACTAACTAAAGCCTCTCGTAAAGATGGAGCTCCCCTGGCTCTGAGAAACGTGTCTAGGCCTGAACGACGTCGCATAAATCGCACTTTACGTGACGGACTGTCAGCCTAAAACACGAACAGGGTTCGTTTACCGCGTATGGTACGCCACATCTTGACAAGGAAGTTGACACACAAACACGCACTCAATCTCTGCAATAAACCACATAGCCTGATTGTAATCAGCGGAGTATCTAGTGATTTATTCAGATCATCAATGAAAATAGAGTAAAAATGTCAAACGAAACTGATTGTTTAAAAACTTCTTGCGGATCAGTGGGACGCAAGCGTCCCATCCACAACTTCCGGTGGAATTGCAGAGCCGAAATTCAAATTACAGAAATAGTCAAATTTAACATTCATGAAAATACAAGTGTCATTCATCACTTAAAAGCTTAACTTCTTGTTAATCCAGCCGCTGTGTCAGATTTCAAAAAGGCTTTACAGCGAAAGCACACCATGCGATTATCTGAGGAAAGCACCCATCAACAAAAGCAATAAAAACATTTTACAAACAGGCAGATGCGCCACGAAAGTCAGAAATAGTGATAAAATAAATCACTTACCTTTGAAGATCTTCTTCTGTTGGCACTCCAAAAGGTCCCAGCTACATCACAAATGGTTGTTTTGTTGGACAAAGTCCTTCTTTATATCCCCAAAAACTCAGTTTAGCTGGCGCGCTTCATTCAGTAATCCATCGGTTTCCCTCCCTCAAAATGCATACAAAATGAATCCCAAACGTTACCAATAAGCTTCTCCAAACAAGTCAAACAACGTTTATAATCAAACCTCAGGTACCCTAATATTTAAATAAACTATCAAATTTAAGAAGGAGAATCGTTATTGTCATTACCATAGAAAAACAACAAAGTACGCGCATTCACCAGAACGCATAACAAACACTACAGCCAAAATGGGAGCCACTTAGAAAACTACAAATTCTAGCTCATTTTTCCAAAAACAAGCCTGAAACTCTTTCTAAAGACTGTTGACATCTAGTGGAAGCCATAGGAACTGCAATCTGGGAGGTAATTCCCTTCATATTAAAAATGACAGCCATAGGAATCAATGGTGGGCTGAATTTTTTCTGGGTGGTTTGTCCTCGGGTTTTCACCTGCCATATCAGTTCTGTTATACTCACAGACATTATTTTAACAGTTTTAGAAACTTTAGAGTGTTTTCTATCCAAATCTACCAATTATATGCATATCCTAGCTTCTGGGCCTTAGCAACAGGCAGTTTACTTTGGGCACGCTTGTCATCCAGATGTCAAAATACTGCCCCCTTGCCCAGAGGTTTTAACATCTGCATATCATCATGACAAACATATACAGTATTGGCAGTGTAATATCTCATCTTTGTTGACCAGATCAAGGTCCCATATTGCTGAAATAAAGCCATGAAAACAGTGAAATGGTGACAGCCTGCCTAATGACTAGGCCAGGCAGAGGAAATCATTCATGACTCAGATTAAAGGGGAATATAGGTCAGAGCGAGTCCAATGCAAAGCTATCCCACTTCACCTCAGTCTCAGGCCTACTGCCTGTATCTGTGGGCTGGCTGGGGTGTGTACATGTTTGTGTGCGGGGACAAGCTGAGGGGAATGTCTGTGTTCTCTCTCTCTCTGACACTGAAAAGGGATGTTGAGATACTGTACCTTTACGAAATATTGCATGTCAACAGCACCGCACACTGAGAACACACAGATCCCTACGCCTCCTCACACCAGCTGAGAGGAGAGGAGAGCGGGAGGAGAGAAAGATGAGGATACAGAGCGACAGATGAAGAGGAGAGAAAAAAGGGATTGGTGAGGATAATGAGATGAGAGAGAGAGGCACAGTGGAGAGAGAGAGGAAAAACAGGCCTGTATTCTCAGGTAAAGTGTCTTTGTGTGGGGGGGAGGGTAGAGGCAGTGTAGAGGTTATATTTTATTTATTTAACCTTTATTTAACTAGGCAAGTCAGTTAAGAAAAAATATATTATTTACAGTGACGGCCTAGGAACAATGGGGTAACTGCCTTGTTCAGTGGCAGAACGACAGATTTTTACCTTGTCAGCTCGGTGATTCGATCTAGCAACCTTTCGGTTACTGGCCCAACACTCTAACCACTAGGCTACCTACTGCCCCAATATGAAGCGTGCTGCATCAGCTTTTACTGCCGGTCTCCGCACACAAACACACACAGCCCCCCCTGTGAGGTCCTTGTGAGGCCTCTATATTCATCTGTCTTTGTTCACCACATCCCTCCATCTGGGAAGAGGGAAGGAGTGAGGGACCACCTACTCCACCCACACTTCAATCTCTCTGCGTGAAATTACATCCATGACCTGCTCTTCCCACTGCACGTGTATAAACACACACACACACACACACACACAGGATATCAAATTAAGAAGTTTTTGAGTGTACATACCTAGCAGTCAGAGAGGAAAACAAAACACACGTGTGTGTTCACGCAACACACTCACACACACACACGTGTACAGCAGACACAAGTGAGCAAGGGGCCACTGACTAGGCATGTGACAAACTGCCCCCACTCTCCCCCGCTCTCTTTCCCTAAGCCCCATTGTCTGAGTGACAGAGTAACAGAGATGACAGCTGTCTTGTCCAGGAAGGGGGACGTCTCGGTCTCAGCTTCAGCCTCAGCCAAGAAATCACGGCTAGGAGAAAATAAATATCCTGCATACTTGTAATAACCCCCCCCCCCCCCCCCCCCCCCCCCCCCCCCCCCCCCCCCCCAAAAAAAAGAGATGTGAGTAATCTTTGTGGAGCGCTACCTTTTGGGGATGATGAAAGTCTTCGTAAGAGGGTGTGAGGTTGACCTTTGAAGTAAAATGTTCCCTTTGCGACTTTAAGAAATGTCACACTGACTTTAAGCCTTTTCCTCTTCGCTATGTTTTACTTCATGTTTGAGGGAAGTCAGGATGTGGTCACGCAGCCGAGGGCTGACCCTATTTAGTCGACTGGTTTGTTTGGTCGATAGGCTCTTGGTCGACCGGAGATTTTATTTTTTTGGAGAGCATTTGCAAATATATTTTTTCATGGCACACGAGACACACTAATTCATTGCAGAGGCTGCGGGGATGGCACAGTCCAGCACTCCAAGACATATGTGCTACTGAAATTGTATATGGTTATATTATGTAAGAACAATGGTGCAACATTTTATAACAAATGTGTTTTCCCGAATTGTAAGGTCTCTTACTATTAACATAGAAATGCCACACATCCCGTTTCATTTAACTGTGTATTCACGTGATTTCTTTGCAGACGGCACGCACAAATGAGCCTGACTATAGCCTAAGACTTGCATACCGTTACATACGGTACCTACTAGATACTTTAAATTAGGCCTACTTAAGACCAAATGAAAGAAAAAGTCTGCATTTCATTGTGGTAAAGGATGACGCCAAAAAAGTGGAATGGAAAGTCTGCAAACGGCGGTTTGCTCATAGTTCGACAACGAATATGACACACCACTTGAAAACAGTAAGTTAGCCTACTTTGTTTTCCTAGTTGCATGCGAAAACATTGGTGGGTTTTATATGCTTGACAGCGGTCGCTGCAGTGGCGCTCTCCAAGGTGCTGAACTGAATCTTTCGCGAGCGCTTTTCCCCCGTGTTGGAAAGTGAGCGCTTTCTCCTGCGTTTTACTTGGCCTTCTCAAATAGCATTACAACAGGGCCTATTGCGTAACCCAGAGGTTCACAACCTTTTTCAGTTGTGAACTACCCCTGAACTACCTCCCTCATGTGCATTATACCGGTAGGCTTAGGGTCTCATGTGTTTTCTCAAGTACCCCCCCCGTGGATAGGCCAAGTAACCACAGGGGGTCCTAGTACCCCTGGTTGGGAACCACTGGTGTAGCCTGTTACCGGGAACTTCAGGAGCGTAAGGGCAGAATCTGCAGCAGCGGGAGGAGGGGTAGGTTTATTTCTCCTGGTTATCTTGATCCCTGGCTCACTCGAGTCATTTACGTGTCTAAATTATTTAAATCTAACAGTGCGCTTAAAGCTCGGCGGTATGGTTCAGAAGACGCTAAAGGACTACAGGATTTCACATGTGCTATTGGGGATTTACCAGTACATGTGTTATGCATCTTAGAGTAGTAAGCAGAATCAATATAGGCTTAACCATTATGTGTGTGTGTGTCGCGTATACTCCCTCTCTCCGGCCTCTCGGTCATCAGGCTGCTGATTATCACACACACCTGTCACCATCGTCTCGCACACCGGCGCCTCATGACACTCACCTGGACTCCATCACCTCCTTGTTGATCATCCCTATATCTGGCAGTCCCCTTGGTTCTTTCCTCACGTGTTATTGACCCTGTTTTCATGTCGCTGCGTTGTTTGTGTTTCGTGTTCATTGTTTCTTTTATTTATTAAAAACACTCTCTCCCTAAACTTGCTTCCCGACTCTCAGCGCACTCGTTACAGTGTGTCTGGGTCATTAGGTTAAGGGGAGCCATTACCTAGTCCCATGAGGGCCATTAGACATGCACTCTGAAGCCATTAATCAACCCTTTAGGCACCTTTAGACATGCACCAGCAATAGGAGCATATGTCTGTATTATTTTTTTGTATTATTACTATGGTTACGCCACTAATAGAATCTATGCCCTAATGTCTGTGCCAATAAGAGGAGGGAAACCAAGTTAAGATGGGCCTAAACTAGTTAGAAGCAAGACAAAGAGATAATAGTGGCTGAATGCCAAAGGGTATGAATCATTAACATAAAGAGGAGTAACTATGTATGTCATGTAAGGATGAAAACTGTATAAAAAAGGAGTGTGCCGAGGCTGGGAAGACAGTTGATCCATTGACCAGCTCGGCTTGTTACTTTGTAATAAAGTCTACTTTGAATTCACAAGTTCCGGTATCTGAGAAATATTATTGTGCCGATATTTCTACGACAGTACTTGTTAGCATTGCTACCCTTCGGATTACAAAGTATCAGCGGGGTTTGTAAACAGCGCCCCTTGTGTTAAGTGCCAGTATTACAGAATATCCCGGTATGGCACAAGGTCAGTATGAAGGTGTGACAATCTGGATACCGACCAAGCCTACTTACAGCATCAGACAAGCTCAGAGCATATGGTTGATTTTATTAAAACACATAAAGGTGTGTCTATAAATGGAGAAATACACTTTTTTTTATTTCAACCAATCGATTGGTCAAAAGACCAGACGGCTCTCGGTCGACCAAGATTTCTTTCAGTCGGGGACAGCCCTAAAGCAGACAGAGAGTAGGCTACTAGATAGTCCATGGATCTGAGAGCAGACATACAAACAGCACCCAGCTCAAGCCCGTCTGTGCACTCAGACACCAGTGGGGTTACGACTAACAAGGGAGTGTAGAGGGGAGAGGGGAGAGGGAGAAGACGATGAAGAGAGAGGGAAAGGAGGAGAGATAAGTGCCTGTCAGACCTCATGCATATCCTTCTATACTACACTCTCCCATTCTCTGTTTCCGTCTGGTGTCAGTCTAATATAGAAGGGATTCACTAGCACTCAACTCTCCTCCCAACACAAAAGCCCTGGACTGAACCAGGGGGGAAGGAAAATGGGGGGGCGGGGGGTGAGCTAAACACACGAGAGGACTGATGTTAACGGTCAGGATGTGTGTGTGTGTGTGTGTGTGAGCATGCGAGTGTGTGAATATTGCGTGGAGACTGCGTAGTCTGGGGAGAATAGCGTGGTTTTTCAATGACTATTTAACAGTAAGGCCGTACACGTTCACTATTCCTGTCCTTCTGAAGAGCTGCATCTTTTCTCCCACTTGAGTTTGGAGTGTCCATACCACAGCCATCTCATTCCCTACGATACAGACACTGAAGTGCTATGATATCACTTTGTTAATATGGATTATTAAAAACACTCCACTTGATCAAATATGATGCTCGACAGCTGCTGTGCCCATCACTTCAGCTCAAAATATGAAAATATTTCTACCCCAACTTGTCCCACACAGTGTGGTGTTAGGGGATTGCCTAACATATTTCAATCCGCACTGAGCCATGAAGACCATATGGTTGTCTTTTGTGAATCTGATGGATTGTTGCATGACAGTACCCACTGAAATATTGTCAGTCAGTTAACGTTGTTCGTTACATATAAACAGATGCACACGATTAGCCATTTTGAAAAGCCCTGACAACTGCAAGCAAACCGGCACCACTTCAGAATGACAAAAACACCACAGCTTTGTGTGTGAGTGTGTGTGTGTGTGTTCACGACACTAGCTGGCAGTATCACAGTAAGTCAAAGCTGGCTGGCGTCCTCCCCCCTGGGCACCCAGGACCGCATCACTGCCTCATCTGATTAGCACCTTCAGCCCTATGGTTCATGGAGGGAGGGAGACAGGACGAGGGAGAGGGCAGAACGAGGGAGGAAGAGACAGAGGAGCAAGAGGAGCGGAAGAGAGGGAGATAGAGGGGAAGAAGAACAGAGGGATGAATACATGGAGGGAGGGAGGGAGGGAGGGAGAGATGAAGGGATAAAGAGAGGCAGAGCAGATCAGAGCACAGAGCGAGGGAGACAGAGCAGATCAGAGCGAGGGAGGCAGAGGAGATGGATTGAATTCTCAGGACAAAATGGAGCTGGGGCCCGGAGGTTTGGATTCCCTTTAAAACTACAGCCATTTGCATCTCATTATCACACCAATAAAAATACCTTTCAATAAAGATCAGACTAACTTGTCACTTTGAATGGCTGTGGTAATGGGGCAAGGATATATAGGCCCTACCGCACCTCAGCTGACCCCAGTGAACATGTATTCTGTATAGGAAGCAGCGAGGGAAGTGGTATTGACACACACATGATTAAAGCCCATCAGCTCTAAGACTGGAGGGCTAAAGGATGGAATGAATCAGGCATTTCTCTCTGAGCATCAACATCACCATTATCAGCCGACAGAATGTCTATCGGTTTAATCATTATCGGTTGCTTATTTAGACACTTCGGCCTCAATAAAAGTGAACTAGTGCAAACGAAGCATCACAGTGCAGGGAGTGTACGGGTAGAGTATTGAGCATTGTGAGAGCAGTGAGTGTATGAAATGCTGAGTCTCTGGTCACTGCAGAGCTACAGAAGGAAGAGGGTACAGTGGGAGCACCGGACACACGCCTGGTCTTCAGATGTGTGTTAGGGTTCAGTGCACAAGGCGCGCACACACACACACACACACACACACAGACGGTGCTCGGCTGAGAGCACAGCCAGGGCAGAGGAAGTCCCTACAAAGGAGACACTAGCCAGAGTATACAAGCACGCACAAGCCAGTGGAGCCTACCTTATTATCAACTCATCTAGCCAACCTCTGACTACAATATCCCAATCTGTGATTTTAGATTCAGCACAAGAAGCAAGTGACGCAACCATCCCAAGCTCACAATATGAGAACAGCCCCAGAAACCACCATGCTAACCATATAAACACACTCACTCATCCGGGGTCATGAGATATTTAATCCATACAAATCAAGCCTGGGGCCAGACACAGACGAGCAGAAGAAGCAGCGGTGGCGACTGAAGAGAGAGATGCAGTATTGTAGGAATCAGTCGTAGCCGAATGACTAGCTCGATGGCTGGATGATGGGCAGAAAGAGAGGAGTGGGAGAAACAGAGGAGGTGAAAGAGAGTAGGGTTGTCAGAGTAGAAAGAGAGAAGGGGGGAGAAAGAGAGGATGAATGGCAGGGTAGAAAGAGAGAAGGGGGGAGAAAGAGAGGATGAATGGCAGGGTAGAAAGAGAGGAGGGGGAGAAAGAGAGGCAGTTGAGAAAGAGAGGAGGGGGAGAAAGAGAGGAGGTTGAGAAAGAGAGGCCGTTGAGAAAGAGAGGGGGAGAAAGAGAGGAGGTTGAGAAAGAGAGACAGTTGAGAAAGAGAGGAGGGGGAGACAGAGAGGATGTTGGAAGGGTAGAAAGAAGCCTTTATGTGGCAGACAAAAGAAAGGGGCAGGTGAAGACATTAGTAATGTGAGAGGGGTGGTCAGGCGTATGCCGTACAACAGACTGGTTAGCTTGCATGGTCTGGATGAGCTGGATGGGATACGAGGACAGATACTTGGAGAGGCTCTGAGTGGCTGGTATAGTGGGAGGACATAAGGGCTACTCTGCACTGCTACACAGCATCACTCACATAACCACTGATACAGGGTCAAATATAAGGTTCATCCTCCTAATGGTTAAAGGGCAATTCCACTACTTTTCAACCTCAAAATCATTATCCACAGCACAGCGTCTACATATGTGAAAACAGCATGTTTCTATGATCTGTGGTTAAAAAGATACAAATTAAATCCCTCAATAAATAATTATCTGTGACATCAAAACCTGCAACAAATTCCTACCCCAATGGAGGGTATTTTCTTGCTCCCCACGTCACCGCAAATCTCATAGTGTTCGAAAATTACTGTTTCTGATGATGTCATCGGGTAGAACTTTATATTTGGTTTTACAAAACGTAGAAATGCACTGTTTTCACATACACTGACTGTACAAGAACATTAAGGACACCTGCTCTTTCCATGACATAGACTGGCCAGGTGAATCCAGGTGAAAGCTAGGATCCCTTATTGATGGCACTTGTTAAATCCACTTCAAATCAGTGTAGATGAAGGGGAGGAGGCAGGTTAAAGAAGGATTTTTAAGCCTCGAGACAATTCAGACATGGATTCTGTATGTGTGCAATTCAGAGGGTGAATGGACAAGACAAAATATTGAATCACCTTTCAAATGGGGTATGGTAGTAGGTGCCAGGCACACCGGTTTGTGTCAAAACTAACACTGCTGGGTTTTTCATGTGCAACAGTTTCCTGTGTGTATCAAGAATGGTCCACCACCCCAAGGACATTGAGCCAACTTAACACAATTGTGGGAAGCATTGGAGTCAACATGGCCATCATACCTGTGGAACGCTTGACACCTTGTAGAGTCCATGCCCCGACAAATTGAGGCTGTTCTGAGGGCCAAACGGGTGGGGTGCAACTCAATATTAGGAAGGTGTCCTTAATGTTTTGTACACTCAGTGTATGTTGACACTGGTTCTGTGCTGGAGATATTGAAAAGTGTTGGAGTTGGGGGGGGGGGGGGGGGGTTGGCACATATCAGACGAAAGAAAACGTGACTTTTCTCTGCAACTTCCTATTATCAGTAGCATTTTCATTATTATTCAAGTTACCTCTAAATATTTGTCCTGTATATAAATGAAGAAATGTCAGATTGGAGAGGATTTTCAAATTGACACAACTAATAGCCTAATGCATTGGCTATCAGACTCAAAGTAAACATGTGCAATTTCACTATTGCGTCACACTTCGTTACTGGTTTTTAACTTTTCTTTTCCTTTTCATTAATTTTCATATTGTTTTTGATGTGTCCATTATGTTTAAATGTATGTTACTGTTGATTTAGGCTGTTCGTACACTTGTTTACATGGATATGCTTCTTAATAAAAACCTATTTGAAACAAGCCATTACACGTCGTTATTATCATGGCATTTCATTATCATTATTCAGGTTATTATTTATACATATTAATCTACAAATGAATTAATGCCATTCTCCAGGTTGGAGAAGATCTATCGCATTTTCGTATTGACACAAAATGAGTGCATGACGGAGTCAAAAATAAAGATATATGCCTCCCTTTGCCCTTGTCTGTTGGCTTTTCTGCTATTAAAAACATGTATTAGGGATCCTATTTTGACGCACAAATCCATTCACATTAAGTCCGATGTTTCTCTCAAAACGTCTGAAAATATTCGCACAAACCCTGCTGCTGTGGTAATTCGATGGCAGTGGCATATGTTCTTCAAAAAGAAAGCGCCGTAATGAGAGAAATAATGTAGCCTAAACTAGTGAAAACAAGAATACACCATGACAGGACCGTTTGACTCTTGTCCAGACGGGCTAAATTAGGAATCTGAATGAGCATATAGGCCAATAGAGAGAATCAGCGAACTCACACACGCACAACATTTACATTTACATTTAAGTCATTTAGCAGACGCTCTTATCCAGAGCGACTTACACAACCCCGTAAAAAGGACCCGTCAATCAAAGCCACCAGCGAATGTCAGACACAAGAGCAAATATTTATCCTTTCCTTAAAACGTATTAAAAAAACCTAGGCTTCCCGAAAGCAGGCTATAAGATAAGGAATTGACGAGGGAAGTATAAAGGGGAGATAGCTAAGCGACAGTATGAAATTGACAATGGTCAAAATAGAAACTAATACACGCAACATGTCCATACCCTATTTATCAGCGATGATTCGTGTATAAATGAAGAAAAGATTCACTCTTATACCACGCCAGGTTTGAGAGTTTTGGCGCATTGTCCATTTGACACAACGTTAGTGCATTATAGGCCTCAGAGCCTGAACGACCTTGTCGACTGCTGTTGAATAATTAATGAATAGTCAGACACATCCAACCTTTTTTTTAAAGAAGATCCGATTTATTTATTTACTAGCAGGCACTGAAAAACGGGCATTGTATAAAAGAAAGTCTGACATCAAGTGCCATAGGCTAACGCATCTACACCCCCCTGCATCTTGCGGTTTAGCTGCTGGAGTATCAAACTACAGTTGGAAAGAGGAGGAGATGTAGACAGTTTAACAGACAGACTAAGTTAGCAAAACAACTGCTTCTAATCATTAGTAAATACTCCCGCTATGAGGTAAAGTTAATCTACATGAAAACAAAATGTATAAAAAGATAATGTAGGCCTATTTAAAAATGGTTGACTGTTATTTTACTTTCATGACGGTCTTCATCCATAACCATCTGTTACACGGTTATTCAATTACAATCACAGCCCCATGTAGGCCTATTTCAATTACATCAAAACGCATCATTTGAAAAGGCATTTTGAGAACACGTTTACTCAGTAAACAGAGTATTAGTATGTACACCTAAATCTGTACTGTATTTGGGTCAAGCAGGATTGAGAGTGTGTGGTGTACAGTTCCACAGCAGCCTATAACATCACACCACCCAACATGCTCACTCATCGGTGGTTTGGTGACGGAGGAAAAGAACACGTTCCAAATGACACCCTATTCCCTATACAGCGCCCTACTTTTGACCAGAAAAGTAGTGCACTGTAAAGGAAACAGGGTGCAATATGGGGACGCAACCAAAATGAAGGCCAGGCAGCCAGCATTGTAAACAGAATCAGAGATGTTCCAGTACCCCCCAGCTATTATAATCTGATACCTCTGGTTATAGGGGTGACAACACCGTTTGTTTTAGCATTAAGCCATTCATCCCGTCAGAAAGGAGCGCGGCCCGTGAGCACAGTGGCACTAACACAACACAATTTCGCAATGGCTGCATCTCAAATGACACCCTATATAGTCCACTACTTTTAGTAGGGCACCATGAAGGGAATAGGGCACTATTTAGGACACACCCCAGAACCACAGGCGCTGGTATAGCTAATCATCCATTTACAACAGAGCACTGGGAGGAGAAGTGAAGGGTAACGATGTTTAATGGACTGAGGGAATGCTGTTGTCTTACATTAAGAATATATATATATATATATGTGTGTGTTGTCTACAGAACTAGTCCACTGCAGAGCCTATACAATATGGTGACAGTGAAAAACAAAAGTGAAAATGAGTTGTGTCATCCAAACCAAAAAAAAAACATTCCCTCCCCGGCTGCCAGAAGATGTTACCAAGCGACCAAATGAGTCCATCCATGCTGCTGTGGTTTCATTTTTTCCTCCGTGGAACATGTGTTCCTCCTCGATAGCTCAGGGACGAGGTTGTGGAGAGGCTCTATAAGCCTGCCAGAGTCAGCCATCCATCTGCGTGGATTTAGACTCATCAATAACCACCCACCCTGGCTTCCATTTGGCCAATTGACAGCCCACTGACACTCTGAGGTGTGGTGTGGACATGAGCCTGGGCCTGCGGTAGATCAGTCATGGGAATGGGATAGAGGCACATGGAGAACCACGGACACACCAAGTACAGGTTCTCAGGTTACAATGGACTATTGTTGAATAAAATAAATATTCAATGAAGTATGAGAGAGAAACAGTGAAAGGGCTAAAGTAAACTACAGTTAAGCTTGATTCCCAACACTATGGCCCTCTGTGTTGGGAGCTCATGGTTTAGCAATCCTCTGAGACTAAGGGCTTCAGATGTCTGAGTTATTTTGCTGTGCGGCGCTGCCGGTGCATGCCGTTGGTGGATCATGCCGGATTATTCCAGGGGGTCGAGGAACTGTGCGAGAGAGCCACGGCGGAACCGCGAAGACCGCCATTATCCAGAGTTCCTTCAGGAACGGAGCTCTGTTTGTCAAAGCCAGCCACAGAGACAGGAGGCATAGCCAGTAGCCACAGAGGGGTGGGGAGGGGAGAGGACAGGAGAGAAGAACACAGCACAGCCAAGAGAGTGCATTCTCCAGCTACCTCACAACATGGTCGTGATTAACTGCTACTCAGCTGTCATAGGAGTTCATGTCTCAAGGCTCTGCGTTGAGTTGAGGTGAAACAGCTACCTCACACATCTGCTGCTATTACCTTTATCTTGTCAATTACAGTCCAGCCAGAGCCTATCACGCTTGAAACTAATACCGGGCCCCTCATTTAGTTCCATAATGAATTATAGCTCATCCATTTGCTGGCAGATTAAAAATTGGGAGGGAAAACAGTTATGCCCGAGGGGACCCAGTCAGGCATCACTTGGTCAGCTAGATGACTTAGATGCAGCAGCTATTGCTGCTCCTGTCGTGAGTCAAAGTGGCTAAGCTCTGCTAATTTATTCATGCCGACCGAGGTCCACACAGCCAGGCAAAATCGATAGAGGAAAGTAAGTGAGGTTGAAAAAAATAAAATAAAAATCTGTGCCCCAGTTTCCACCCTGAATTGGGTCAGCGGCGGCCATTTACACCCTCAAACTGCCTGTAATTAAACAGAACGAGTTAAAAGCCTTGTAGAAGGCTGAGGATGTGGAGGTGTTGGGGGAAATGGAACGGGAGGAAAAGGGGAAGTTGGTTGGTGTGATTAATTTCATCTTTGTTTTACTCCCCTCACAGTCCCTCAGTACTAGGTGTATAAGAGCGTATAACAAAAAAGGAAAGTAGCCTAATTTGTGCATGCGAGTCATTCCATCTTCACAGCTCCCTGGGGGCTATCGTTGGGTTAGTATAAAACCTCTAATGAGCTCCTCAATGCCAAACAGGCACAATCCTCATGCCAACGCAGTGCCTGGCTAATTTGTCCGTCGATCCCTTGATATGAATTATATGGGACTAAGCTGCAAAATGTATCCACACAGGACAAGGCCTTATTGACGATCAATTGACAGAAGTGGTTAACTTACTTTCTGTCTCTCAACACACTCAAACATGTGCAACAACACAACACGAGCCCCTCATCCACAGATCCAGCTGGGGATGAAACCCAACACTGGGCTACAGATGGCTCAGACAGTGTACCCCTCCCCTCTCTGTAATCCTCTCAGTCCTGCAGGTAGGATCCGGCCTGGCAGGGTGACAGGCCTCGGTGTGGCCTATTGTCAGAGCTGTGTTACGCTGACTGGGCTGGGGAATCCATTCAGGGGAAGGTTCTGAACTTCTCTGCTGCTGTCTTGTTGATAGGGTAGTCTTAATTCCTTGGTGGCACTGGTGGTGTGAGTGGAGGGAGGCAGTAGCCTTCACACTGCATTAGGGCCAACATCAAAGAGGATTGTGGCACGAATCGAGATGAAAACCAACCAGGAGAGATTTAAAACACCGCAGGTGCTGATGATGAGGATGTCTGGAGTGGAGTGGGGACATTCCTTAGGTAAAATGATGAATTACTAAATTATCGGCCTGGGTTCAGATTCCTATCAATCCAATCATCAGGTTAATATCCTGGCCTTTGACTTCAGTATTAACCAGAAAGATTCATACTGTATGTATACTGTATTAAATAGGGGGGGAAATAATTACACTGTTACCAGGTAATACCATGTTCATAGAAAGCCAGTATGAGGGTTTGCGCTCGGCGAGAATGAGACGCGGCTGAAGACAGAATCGTGGGAGAGAAAATATCTGTAGAGTTCAAAAGGTACACGGGTTAGGGTTTGGCCGGGGTAGGCCGGGGTAGGGCGTCATTCTAAATAAGAATTTGTTCTTAACTTACTTGCCTAGATTATATATATTTTAAACATGAAAAAGGAATAACCCAATGACGCCGAGATGCAAAAATAATATAATTAATTTAATCGATGCTCAAAAGAATACAAAAAGAAAGTGCATGTTGAGTGCAAAGAACAAATGCAACAAAAAAAAAGTTTTTAAAACATCTAGGTCCTTGGGCCTCCCGAGCGGTGCAGTGGTCTAAGGCACTAGCTGTGCCACTATAGATTCTGGGTTCGAGTCCAGGCTCTGTCGCACAATTTTAATCCATGACGGCGTAGTGTGTTACTAATGGTTTTCTTTGAGACGGTGGTCCCAGCTCTCTTCAGGTCATTGACCAGGTCCTGCCGTGTAGTTCTGGGCTGATCCCTCACCTTCCTCATGATCATTGATGCCCCACGAGGTGAGATCTTGCATGGAGCCCCAGACCGAGGATGATTGACCGTCATCTTGAACTTCTTCCATTTTCTAATAATTGCGCCAACAGTTGTTGCCTTCTCACCAAGCTGCTTGTCTATTGTCCTGTAGCCCATTCCAGCCTTGTGCAGGTCTACAATTTTATCCTTGATGTCCTTACACAGCTCTCTGGTCTTGGCCATTGTGGAGAGGTTGGAGTCTGTTTGATTGAGTGTGTGGACAGGTGTCTTTTATACAGGTAACGAGTTCAAACAGGTGCAGTTAATACAGGTAATGAGTGGAGAACAGGAGGGCTTCTTAAAGAAAAACTAACAGGTCTGTGAGAGCCGGAATTCTTACTGGTTGGTAGGTGATCAAATACTTATGTCATGCAATAAAATGCAAATGAATTACTTAAAAATCATACAATGTGATTTTTGTTTTAGATTCCGTCTCTCACAGTTGAAGTGTACCTATGATAAAAATTACAGACCTCTACATGCTTTGTAAGTAGGAAAACCTGCAAAATCGGCAGTGTATCAAATACTTGTTCTCCCCACTGTATATATATATATATATATATATATATATATATATATATATATATATATATTTATATTCAATTAAATAATTGCATTGGACAAAAATGGACAAAAATGACAAATTATCTACCATTCATCCATCAACACCTTGCTGTTACTATAGAGTCAGCTACAAGCCTCATGGTAATTATGTTGGCCAGAGTTCTCAGCACCAACGGGCAAAAATCACAGAAATCATATTTCAAAGATGATCTAGGTCCTTGAACCATGTAAAGGTTATTATAAGCAGGAGAACATCGAATGTTGGCTTCAACTTGGTTTTTCCATACAAAGCGTTCCTTTACGAAGGGAGCCTGGTTTTGTTCGCTATCTCATTGTAAAACATGATACAGTAGCCCCTGAACATCTCAAATGGTTACATTGACTATACATGGACAGACTTCAGTGTGTTTGTTTCAGGAGTATGTTGTGTATTTAGTCAGACACTGCCCACATTATTCTGACATATTTTAGAATGTAAAAATGTGAATGTCAATCCATAAAGCGATTGGGTAGGCCTATATAAAAAATGTTAATGCTTCTTTTGCATACATTTTGGTGGGAGTTATTTTTTTTATATATAAAAAATGTAGGTTCTTGAAAATTACAATTAAGTTCTTGAAAAAGTCCTTGAAAGTCCTTCAATTTGACTTTCCAATGTCTGTATGAACCCTGTATAGGCTACTTGCTCAGCCCGTAAATGAAATACAAAATCATCTGCTATTGAAATTATACATGTATTATTCACATTCCTGTCAGATCTTGGCCCGGGACAGCATTTTTTGGGGGGCCAGAAGCTTTGAGTTGGCACTGGCCCGGTGTGCCGCTGGCAAATTTACCGGAATGTCGATCCCTGTGTGTACGGTATGCGTAGGGCATATACAGTCCATTCGGAAAGTATTCAGACCCCTTGACTTTTTCCACATTGTTACGTTGCAGCCTTATTCTAAAACGTATTAAATCGTCCCCCCCCCCATCAATCTACCCCATAATGACAAAGAAAAGAAAAAACATAAATATCACATTTACATAAGTACTCAGTACTTTGTTGAAACACCTTTGGCAGGAAATACAGCCTCGAGTCTTCTTGGGTATGACGTTACAAGCTTGGCACACCTGTATTAGGGGTGTTTCTCCCATTCTCCTCTGCAGATCCTCTCAAGCTCTGTCAGGTTGGATGGGGAGCGTCGCTGCACAGCTATTTTCAGGTCTCTCCAGATATGTTCGAGGGGGTTCAACCATTCAAGGACATTCAGAAACTTGTTCCGAAGCCACTCCTGTGTTGTCTTGGCTCGTTGCCTTGGCTGTGTGCTTAGGGTTGTTTTCCTGTTGGAAGGTCCCAGTCTGAGGTCCTGAGCGCTCTGGAGCAGGTTTAATTAAGGATCTCTGTACTTTCTCTCATCTTTCCCTCGATCCTGACTAGTCTCCCAGTCCCTGCCACTGAAAAACATCCCCACAGCATGATGCTGCTGCCACCACCATGCTTCACCGTAGGTATGGTGCAAGGTTTCCTCCAGATGTGACGCTTTGCATTCAGGCCACTCTACCATAAAGGCCTGATTGGTGGAGTGCTGCAGAGATGGTTGACCTTCTGAAAGGTTCTCCCATCTCCACAGAGGAATTCCGGAGCTCTGTCAGAGTGACCATCAGGTTCTTGGTCACCTCCTTGACCAAGTCCCTTCTCCCCCGATTGCTCAGTTTGGCAGGGCAGCCAGCTCTAGGAAGAGTCTTGGTGGTTCCAAACTTCTTCCATTTAAGAATGTTAGAGGCCACTGTCTTCTTGGGGACCTCCAATGCTGCAGAAATGTTTTGATACCCTTCCCCAGATGTGTGCCTTGATACAATCCTGTCTCTGAGATCTACGAACAATTCCTTCAACCTCATGGCTTGTTTTTTGCTCTGACATGCACTGTCATATGTGGGACCTTATTCTAGACAGGTGTGTGCCTTTCCAAATCATGTCCAATCAATTAAATTTACCACAAGTGGACTCCAATCAAGTTGTAGAAACCTCTCAAGGATGATCAATGGAAACAGGATGCACCTGAGCTTAATTTCGAGTCTCATAGCAAAGAGTCTGAATACTTATGTAAATAAGGTATTTCTGTTTCTGTCATGTTAATAAAATGGCCCCCTGATGTGGTTTAACTTCTTTGATATAGGGGGCAGCATTTTCACTTTTGGATGAATTGCGTGCCTATAGTGAACTGCCTCCTACTCTGTCCCAGATGCTAATATATGCATATTATTTTACTATTGGATATAAACCACTCTGAAGTTTCTAAAACTGTTTGAATGATGTCTGTGTATAACAGAACTCATATGGCAGGCAAAACCCTGAGAAAAAATCCAAACAGGAAGTGAGAATTCTGAGACTGGTCAACGTTCAACTCATCGCCTATTCAATTCCCTGTAAGTTATGGATCTGTTTGCACTTCCTACGCCTTCCACTAGATGTCAACAGTCTGTAGAACGTGGAATGAAGCCTCTAGTGTGTTGTGGGGCCGGATGGGAGGTGTTTCAGTCAGTGGTCTGGCAGAATGCCAGTTCCTGGTCATGCGCTTTCCTCATGATATTGCCTTGCGTTCCATAACTTATACAGACACGAAGGAATTCTCCGGTTGGAACGTTATTGGATATATATGATAACAACATCCTGAAGATTGATTCTCTACTTAGTTTGACCAGTTTATTCGACCTGTTAAATAACATTTTTAAGTTTTCGTCCGAGTTCGCCAGCATCTGCGCGAGCGTTTGGACATGTGCACTAAACATGCTAGCAAAAGTAGCTACATAAGTAATGGACATTATCGAACAAAACAACGATTTATTGTGGAACTAGGATTCCTGGGGGTGCATTCTGATGAAGATCATCAAAGGTAAAGGAATATTTATGATGTAATTTCGTATTTCTGTTGACTCCAACATGGCAGAGAAATATTGTTATTTTTGAGCGCCGTCTCAGATTATTGCATGGTGTGCTTTTTACGTAATTCTTTTTAAAAATCTGACACAGCGGTTGCATTAAGAACAAGTGTATCTTTAATTCTATGTAAAACGTGTATCTTTCATCAAAGTTTATGATGAGTATTTCTGTTATTTGATGTGTCTCTCTGCAATTTCTCCGGATATTTTGGAGGCATTTCTGAACATGGCCCCAATGTAAACCGAGATTTGTGGATATAAATATGCAGATTATCGAACAAAACATAAATGTATTGTGTAACATGATGCCCTATGAGTGTCATCTGATGAAGATCATCAAAGGTTAGTGATTAATTTTATCTCTATTTCTGCTTTTTGTGACAACTATCTTTTGCTGGGGAAATGGCTGTGTTTTTCTGTGGCTATGTACTGAGCTAACAGAATCGTTTGGTGAGCTTTTGCCGTAAATCCGATTTGAATTCAGACATGTTGGCTGGATTCACAACATGTGTAGCTTTAATTTGGTGTCTTGCATGTGTGATTTCATGAAAGATTGATTTTTATAGTAATATATTTGAATTTGGCGTGCTACATTTTTTCAGGCGTTTGGCCAAGTGGGACGCTACCGTCCCACATATCCCAGAGAAGTTAAGCATTTTTGTGGACTTAGAGCATTTGCTTGTTTTCTATAAATAAAATAAAACCTGGGGGGGGAAAAAAATGGGGGAAATAGTCTTTCTTCCCACATTCTTTTTTTTTTTTGCCGTGGTATCAACTATCATTTTTTCCCCTTCAAATTCTGCCCTCGATGATTCTGCAGAAAATAACACTTGGCACTTTGAAATCTGCTTTTACACTAAATCTACCCAAATCAAATGGACAAGCCTGGTTCTGTATGGAACGCAGGCCCATTATTGGCCAGACGCCAGGTCATTATCAATTATTACCAAATTTGTTAAATATTTGTTGCGACCAAATGGGTTCCACTGGAACCCACAGAAAGTCGGCCGTATAGAGGCTAAGTGTTTCTCCAGTGTTGTGCATACAGTATCTCTTCTCTCTCCTGCTGCATTGACTATGGCCCCAGGTCTCCATCTGTCATCACATGAAAAAGTGTGCATTAACGTCCCACACAAAGGATCTCACAGCGGGACAGCCGCAGTCCTTCCCAGCCCACTCGCCCACACAAAGGGTATACATTACACAGACTTTTTGCTGAAATGCACTTCGCTGCAGACACTTATGACTAAATGTTCACCCCTGAGGGGAAGTGAAGGAGTGAAATAAAAGGGACCAGGTGGAGACGAAAAGGAAAGAGAGAGAGGAAAGGGGTCGTGGGGTTAAGGGCTTGTGAGCAAAGCGGGCCACTTCACTCGCAGCCGTCCCACTGCAGTTGGTTTCAGTGACCCATCGGTCGGGGAGAGAGGTGTAAGAGACACCAGCATTAGGATCGACCCCAGTCTGAGGTTCATTTGAACTGGAATGTAACATGTCTGTGAGACATGCAATTCTGCAATATCATAACAGGCTGGACTGTGGCAGCTTCTTATTGGTGTAGCTACCTTGAGAGAGAAAAAGTGTCACGTTAGATTCTTCATCAGATATGCACGATACCGAGATGTGAACTAGACTACACCCTCGCTCCACATACTGTATGAACTTGAAATGCCAGACCAGAGGCAACTCAGTACAGTATTTACTAATAAATCAAATCACTGAGGCCAGACAGGGATAATGTCTGTCTGGGTCAGCCACTGCTGAATAAGTTACTTCTTAATCTATATATTAAAAAAAAAATGAATACAGCAAACAATCCACTCTTGCTTTGTAATTAATAGGTCACGGATGTGTAACACAAAGACTGTTAAATGACATAGATACAAAAGCTGCCTAATGAATCAATCGAAGGAATCCTCAGAGCCAGTAAAAAGGCCAGGAATCAAAAGGGGCATCCCAGAATGCTATGCAATGCCAACCTTTGGTGTTGATGCTGAAATGCAACAAAAAAAGCCCCCATTCAATCAATGATGAGAAGGAGGAGGAAGACAAGACACAGCACCCTGAGAGAGAACCGGGTTATTAATATGTAGGAAAAGCTTAAAAGAATTCTGGTTTCTGCCTTAAATGGTTTAAAGGCTGTCTGTTTAGCTGGATAAACGATTCAGACGGAAAAAAAGCTCCAAAAGACAGGTTAAGTAGGAGACTAAGTGGAGCGGGTAACAGTCGGAGGTATAGTCAACTCAATAAATTAAACACAGGTTCTTTTAGGTAAAACCTCTACCACCCAGTGACAATGGCAATCATTTTCTGGATGGTAAAACGTTTTCAGTTTAAACTTAAATTACTAAGACCAGACAGTCAAAGTATTTAGAAAAGATAATGGACCTATATCTTTTTAAATAAGATCCTCTTTGGAGAACTTAACAATCCCAAAAATAAAAAAAAACTAGACAGTCGGAGAGAATCTGAAATTCCAAAAATGGCATGGAACACCCACTGATTTTGTTATAATGTTTGAGTGACTCAGACAGCATAAGAACAAGGAATAAACCATTGCGAAATGTGAATAATTGCAGGAAATTACCTTTAAAAATAAAAAAATGATCTCAGCCCCATGACAAATGTGTAAAATTGCAGGACGCTAGCTTGAAAACGGGAAAATATTCACTCTGTCCCATATCAAAATGTGTAGAATTGCAGTAAATCTTCTTTAACTTCTTAGGGCTAGGTGGCAGTATTCGGAAGTTCGGATGACTGACGTGCCCAAAGTAAACTGCCTGTTACTCAGGCCCAGAAGCTAGGATATGCATATAATTGGTAGTATTGGATAGAAAACACTCTGACGTTTCTAACTGTTAAAATAATGTCTGTGAGTATAACAGAACTGATATGGCAGGAGAAAACCAGAGGAGAATCCATCCGGATTCTGAGGTCACCACCCATTCAAAACACTTGTCTATGGGATATTCAAAGGAAATCCTCCCAGCTTGCAGTTCCTGTGGCTTCCACGAGATGTCAACAGTCTTTAGAAAGGGTTTCAGGCTTGTTTTTTGAAAGATGAGCTAGAATTTGTAGTTTTTCAAGGTGGCTCTCATTTGGACTGTAGTTTTGTGGCGCGTGTGGATGAGGGCGCATACTTCGTTATTTATCTCCGGTATTGAACATACTATTCTCCGTCTTAAATTGCATTGTTTATTTACATATTAGGGTACCTCAGGATTGATTAGAAACGCTGTTTGACTTGTTTAGACTAAGTTTATTGGCAACTTTTGGGCTTCCTTTGTCTGCATTTTGAAAGACTGGAACGGGTGGATTACTGAATCAAACGCGCCAACTAAACAGACTTTTTTGGGATATAAAGAAGGACTTTATCGAACAAAACGACCATTTGTTGTGTAGCTGGGACCCTTGGGATTGCAAACAGAGGAAGATCTTCAAAGGTAAGTGATTTATTTTATCGCTATTTCTGACTTTTGTGACGCCTCTGCTGGTTTGGAAAATGTTTTTGTATGCGGAGCGCTGTCCTCAGATAATCACATGGTATGCTTTCACCGTAAAGCCTTTTTGAAATCTAACAAAGCGGCTGGATTAACAAGAAGTTAAGATTTTAAATGATGTATGATACTTGTATTTTCATGAATGCTTAATATTAACATTTTTGTATTTTGAATTTCGCGCTCTGCAATTTCACCGGATGTTGTCGAGATGGGGCGCTAGCATCCCACCTAGTCTTAAGAAGTTTTAAAACAGTGACATTTTCTCTCCGTGGCCAAGAGGAGGCCCTCTAAAACCGCACCATTCACCGCTGCTGAAAAAAATCCTAGGGGAACAACTGGTTCAGATACAGAGCTATTCTTTGCAGTGTAAGATTTCAGATGAAGCTATTTATTCCATAAGGAAATCGTCAATAGGCTTGCATTTCTAGTGTTCAGTCATACTGAAAACAGTTAAACTGTTATTCTATTCTGGTCCTTTCAAACCGACCTGGGAACATCGAACAACCCATGTAGATTGCTACACACGGTACCCTAAACATACTCTCTTTAAGGAGAACGAAGCCTTTTCAACCAGCGCACCATGTTAAAATGAATTGCAATTGGTCTAAATACCCACTCAGCTTTTCACTGGGTGAAAAACAGCCATGGACCAACAGTGAATTACAATAAATCTCCTTTGAATGTCAAACTAACATTAAGTTAAACTGGCTTGTCTGTGGATGTGCAAGACAGGATATAAATTACCTGAGGGTGTGTGTGTGTGGGCGTTGAGCCAGACCCTGAACCAGGCAGGCCAAGGAAACAGAGATCACACACACTGACAAGTAAGATGATGGCTTACAGCAGCCAAGGTCAAACCATCATCTGCCCAGCCGCATCGAGCTGATTCATGTAGTGTGTGTGTGTGTGTGTGTGTGTGTGCGTTCAAGCATGTGTTCCTCCATGTGGAGGTTGCGTGTGTCCCTATGTGTGTGAGCATGCAAGTGGCGTGAATGGAAAACTAACACAGTATAGTGTGTGTAGTGATATAACAGATGGAAATGTAACACCTCACTAACAGCTCAGGTAGTACCAAGTCAAACACTGGCAGCCAAATATATTCACTCATACTGTACGTGTGACAGACAGAGGGAAGAGTTTTAATCAGCAGGGTAAAATAAGAGTTGGGGATGCTAAGAGAGAGAGACATCATTATGACTCACATGAAAGACAGTGATGAGAGCTGGGCAAGCTGAAGAGCCTAGAGTAAAATCATACCACGATGATGGATCGTACTTCCTGCTTTTCCGAGCCAGAACAGCATTCAAACATCACCCTTCAACGACACGACTAAAACAGGAGCCAAGGACATGGAGAGCCAGGAAAACATTAAAGCCATCTGGCCTGATACATTGTACTTTCCCAACACAACATAACCTAGAAAGAGAGAGTTTGTGGGTCGCAAATGTTAACCAAGGGGACCCATAGGGTTCTGGTCAAAAGTAGTGCACTACATAGGGAATAGAGTGTCATTGAATTGGGACACAGACAGAGACAGCTTTGACACCTAAATGAATTGTGGCCAGGCACCAGCTCAGTGGTGGCGTTCTGTACTCAACGGAAGCCTTTGTGTGTCTTGTGATAGCAGCAGCAACCAGCTCCATGCCCAGATATGATCATCCATATTCATTTGGGGAGCCGAATGGGGAGACGGGGACATAGCTAAATACATAGAGATAGTGGAAGAGGTAGACACTACACAGAGAGCCAGTGAGTTCTCACTACTACTATCATCCTCATTCGCTCTGTCTGGTTCTCTGCCCTAGAAAGACCACTGAACAACACTACTGAAGTGTCTGGGGAGGAGGAAGAATGGACAAACAGAGGGAGAGAAAGAGACAAAAGAGAGGAAGAGAAATAGACAAATGGGAGGAAGACAGATGGAAAGACGGATACGGAGAGCGGTGGGTAAAGAGAGAAAATGACAGAGAGAGAACCACCAGACAGACAGATCAACAGACAGAGAGAGAAAGAGAAGAAAGAGAGAGAAAGAGAAATGAAAGAGAGGGATATCGAGATAAGAAGAGATGGGGGAAGAGTGTAACCTTCAATCTCTGCAAACAGCTCACTCCCTGCCAAGAGAGAGAGAGAGCGGGAAAGAGAAAGGAGGAGAGGCGACAGTGGTAGAAGCTACAGAGCCTTAGTCAGGGCGCCTCAGAACTCCTGTATCGGTCTCCTCCTGACACTGACAGGAATTCTGTCTGCCAAGAGGAGAGAGCCTTCCTGATGACTCTAACACAACCAGGACAGTCACTGCATAGAAAGGCCTGGTTCAACCTTAGTACAACCAACCACAACAACCTGTTTTATTAGGCATTCATAATGTATTAATAGCAAACAACTAACACAAGCATCACTGCACAGAAAGGCCTGGTTCAACCACAACAATTGTATTATAAAGCATTAATAATGCATGAATAGCATACATATCGTTGTTCCTTTTAATAACTGAGGACAAGAGGTTGTCAGACGGTGAGGGCAAGATGCTTATTAAAGGAAAGCCATGATGGTTATGGTGAAATAGATGGATGCCTGGGGGGGGGGGGGGGGGTCACTGGTGCGCTGTATGGGTCAGAGTTTCAATGGCTGCTGCGTCCCAAAATGGTACCATATTCCCTTTATAGGGCACATGGGGCTCTAGTCAAAAGTAGTGCACTTTAAAAGGGAATAGGGTGCACATATACACACATATATATATATATAACTCAACACTTCTGGAAATGCAATTTTTTAGGGAATCGTTATTTTTTTGCCCCTTTAAAAACGAGCATGTGCACGAAAACCCAAGGCATCAATAGTTCCTTTCACACATGAATCACGATGATTGTCATCTATGAATATAGCATTCGTTTCTGAAACCGCTGGTGACAGGCTGTCATTTCTTACACCCCCACCTCCACTGTCACAGTGTTGATGAGCAGGAACTGTGAATTCATAATGGCACACATCCCATTAACCTCTTACTGGGTTCACGGCTTGGTATCAGGGAAACCACGGTGACCATACGATACATAGACCCCTGGAATAGAAAGGCGACCTCGTTACAATGTACACTACCGTTCAAAAGTTGGGGACACTTAGAATGTCCTTGCTTTTGAAAGAAACGCACATTTTTGGTCCATTAAAATAACCTCAAATTGATCACAAATACATTGTGTAGACATTGTTAATGTTGTAAATGACTATTGTACCTGGAAACGGCTGATTTTTTAAATGGAATTTCTACATAGGCGTACAGAGGCCCATTATCAGCAACCATCACTCCAGTGTTCCAATGGCACGTTGTTAGCTAATCCAAGTTTATCACTTTAAAAGACTAATCGATCATTAGAAAAACCTTTTGCAATTATGTTAGTACAGCTGAAGACTGTTGTTCTGATTAAAGAATCAATACAACTGGCCTTCTTTAGACTAGTTGAGTATCTGGAGCATCAGCACTTGTGGGTTCGATTACAGGCCCAAAATGACCAGAAACAAAGAACTTTCTTCTGAAACTCGTCAGTCTATTCTTGTTCTGAGAAATGAAGGCAATTCAATGTGAGAAATTGCCAAGAAACTGAACATCTCGTCCAACGCTGTGTACTATTCCCTTCACAGAACAGCACAAACTGGCGCTAACCAGAATAGAAAGAGGAGTGGGAGGCCCCGGTGCACAACTGAGCAAGAGGACAAGTACATTAGGGTGTCTAGTTTGAGAAACAGACACCCCACGTCCTCAACTGGCAGCTTCATTAAATAGTACCTGCAAAACATCAGTCTCAACATCAACAGCGAAGAGGCAACTCCGGGATGCTGGCCTTCTAGGCAGAGTTGCAAAGAAAAAGCCATATCTCAGACTGGCCAATAAAAATAAAAGATTAAGATGGGCAAAAGAACAGAGAGGTAGATTGGAAAAAAGTGTTATGGACAGACTAATCTAAGTTTGAGGTGTTCTGATCACAAAGAGGAACATTCGTGAGACGCATAAAAAAATGAAAAGATGCTGGAGGAGTGCTTGACGCCATCTGTCAAGGATGGTGGAGGCAATGTGATGTCTGGGGGTGCTTTGGTGGTGGTAAAGTGGGAGATTTGTACAGGGTAAAAGGGTTCTTGAAGAAGGAAGGCTATCACTCCATTTTACAACGCCATGCCATATCCTGTAGAAACAGTTTCCTCCTACAACAGGACAATGACCCAAAGCACAGCTCCAAACTATGCAAAACATATTTAGGGAAGAAGCAGTCAGCTGGTATTCTGTCTATAATAAAGTGGCCAGCACAGTCACCAGATCTCAAACCTATTGAGCTGTTGTGGGAGCAGCTTAACTGTATTTACGTGTTACGTTCCCCAGTTTCTGTGTTGTTGTGGGTTTATATGTGTTTGTATTTCAGGAAATGGCTTCCTGGATTATTATGCAGCTGATTGGTTCCGCCCCGTCGCTGATTGGAGCTCTGACCCCTCCCTCTCGTCAGGGGATACAGCTGTCTCTTCAATTACCAACTCCTTCTCCAGCTTGATAAAAGCCAGTATTTCTTCGTCAGGGAAGAGAGATACTTTTTATGTCCTCTGTTGATTGTTGTGGCGGTCAGTAAAAGTTGTGGATATTATTTCGTAGCCGCTCCTTCAGAGGTACGTGTATGCCAATAGGACTTAGTGTTTTTGGTTAATGACATTTTTCACTTACAGTATTGGTAATTATTCTGTTTCATTTTTTCCCGGGGGGGAAGGGAAACGCACCTTGGGAGTGTTTAGGCAAGAGGCCTGCAGGAATACATAACCCGTAGTATTGAATCTGTCTATGCACACTAGGTAAGACGTGGGCGGTCCACCCCCTGTATTTTGGTTAGAGCGCCAGGTGGTGCTAAAGGTTAGGTAAGTAGTGGGAAGGCAGGTAAGGTAGGAGAGGGGACTAATTTTTACTTTCTTTGCTTTGGTTCCGTCCAGACCCTTTTCCCCACCTTACCGTGTGTAGGAATAATAAATTCCCTGTAAAGCGGTATTTTTCTCTGCCTCTGTCGTCCTTCCCCCGCACCTACGATCACATACTTTTTCACTACACAGGGAGTTGAGATGTAGCGGGGTGTTGCGTTCCCTCCTCCAAGAGGCGTACGTAACAGTACATAAGAAGTGACCATCAAGCCAATCCAACTTGTGGGAGGTGCTTCAGAAAGCATGGGGTGAAATCTCTTCAGATTACCTCAACAAATTGACAACTAGAATGCCAAAAAGTCTGCAGGGCTGTAATTGCTGCAAATGGAGGAGTCTTTGACGAAAGCAAAGTTTGATTTCCTATTCATTTTGCAACTCATTTCATGTATGTTTCCATGGAAAACAAGGACATTTCTAAGTAACCCCAAACCTTTGACCAGTAGTGCAACTAAAGTAGGCTTTATATCAGTATGATTTAAATATAGGGTCCATTTCAATAAGTAGGCCCTATAGGCCTGAAAGGAACACATTGAATCACTCTGAGGGGAAGCGGTTTCTACAGAACAATGATTAGGCTAATATCATCCCATTTTTAAAACATTGGCTTTTAAAATATATCTATTTCACAGTACTGTCCTATAAATATCTGTTTTACAATAGTGTAATTTTAATGTGCATTAATAGGACATACATGAATGTATGTACAGTGTGATGCCCTCTCCAGTCCAGTTGTTACCAGGAAACAGCAGCCCTAGCTACCTCCAGACTGCCCTGCCGTCAGCCGACTGTGCTGTGGTGAAAAGCAGGCTGGGATTTATACTGGAGGGTTGTGTGTGAGCTGCAATCCGGTCCCCTCATTGGCTGGCTGCAGCCGACTAGCCTCAGCTGCATGCTTCCACAAAAACATATGCCGCCAATTAGACCGCGGTGGTGTCATCGAATCCAACGGGACGCACACATTACATTGTATTCATATCAAAAGGCTGCCTCGCCATGGGGGGGAGAGAAAAGGTAAACATGCTGATTTAGTAGGAAATAAGACCGGAAAATAGCTGTGTTTTTTTTCTGTGTGTCTTTACATAATAAATGGGATAGAATGATGTTTGTTATATTTTCAGTTGAAAGTAAATAGAGCTGCAGTAATGGGATAGCACAAACAGGCTAAATGCAGCATTTTTCAACCCAGTCTAGTATTCACCATCCACGTTAAATTGAAAGGTGTTGTTGTGCATGATTGCCATTGTAAATAAACACAAAGAAATCTGTTGGAGCGGAGGCATAAAAAAATTAAAAAAAACACGTGACTCTACTTAGTTGCCCCTGTCCAGCTATAACATCAGCTAGGCTAACATGTCAACGGTTTTGCTCCCTCTTTCTCTCCCCCTCTCTCTGATCCCACCGTGCCTGTCTAATTCACCAGGGAGCTCCAATATTGACTGGAGCAACTCCCTCCAGCGATCTCCATCCCTAAATGATTGCCTGTGTCGGCCCGGCCGCGGCTAGAAGCCTAGTGGATGAAGACAGCAGAGGGGAGTGGATGAAGAAGAAATGACATACTGCGGTGGCATTGTGGGGCCACGCCTCCCTCTGCCCCGGGACTATGTTCATTAAGGAGGCAGGGGGGTGTAATATAATGAAGGAATGGGACCACAAGCCCCCGTTCCCACTGCCAAACAACCTGCTAATCCCACAGGGGTAGGGGGTGTTGGGTACGGTGGCCACATCCAACAATAAGCCCCCCTGACACACGCCGCCAGGCAGGGCCCGCCACCCACCCCTCGGCCCAGTGACATCCTCCCCAGGGGGGCAGGCGACAGCAGCCGGGGGAGAAGGACAGCCCCAGGCCTGACACAGACCCCCACTACATAGCAGGCCTCGAACTCCTCCACTCTACTCTACTGCGTGCATTGCTCAAGGGCCAGGGCCATTCAAGGGCAGCACTTTGCACACACTACCCAAGCACTCCATTCTGTTTTTCTACCATTCGCTTGAAGGTATTATTTATTTGTTTCCATAGGCTGCTGTGGGTAAACATTGAGATTTCAAAAAGTAAATACTAGGCTGTGGTTATATGCTAAACACAAACTATTTAGTTTGAATGCTCACTGGAAAATTATATTCAATACACACACAAGATCTAACGTAGCTCATTAAATTATGATGAGCAATGACATGCTTGATTGGCTGCAATATCAGTCTTATTAACAAGGGGAGAAAGGCCCCTTCTCTTCCTGTTAAATCATCATTTAAGACTATTTGCAGCAAATACAATCTCCCAAAACAGAGGCAATGTTCTCTCTCCAAGACGGTGAGGCTACATTGTTAGCTGTTGTGTGTTTAATTGATGATGGATAAACCACTGAGAATTCCAGTATTCCAGTGTTCAAAAGGAACCACATGCCGTGGATATTCCAAAGGTGGGAATTCTGGTGAAAATATTCCCAGATAGTCTCATGGGTGTTCCTTGCACATTCAATCCTACTATTCCATTAGTCCACCATCCTTTCTCAATGTACACATTTTTATTCAAATTCCTACCTCATGTTTAACTGAAATACATTCCAACCCTCTTTGATATGAAAATCTCTCCTCTTGGCAGAATACGATTTTACAGTAAAGCGCATCAATCTTGGTTGCAAACCTATAATCACTCAAATGGTGCACTAATAGGAGTCTTAATGCTATACTGTCTTCCTCTGCTGGACTCCATTCATATTTCATCAATGGTAGATAGATAGAGGGCTGTCCTCCTTGGCTCACCTCCCATGCATGAGGCAAATCAACATCAAAGGCCAAATACCTCCCAATTAGGAGCTGATTTTTTTTTTTTCGCTCCGTCGCGAAAGATCAAATGGTTCGCACCAAGGCTCCAAGAATCTCAACCCATTTTGGGAAGCCAGCCCTGGTTTAAAGGGGGGGAAAATGTTCACTGAAAGGGCCTCAAGGATATCACATTTACAGTGCATACTATATTAATCATATTCAAATACTGTAGGCTATTATATCAATACTACTGGTACGTCAAAGACATAATGGACATCCATACATCTTGAGACTAAAGACCCTGGGGTGAAACGGTTAAAACCAGGGTTTTGAAGACAGATGCTTCCCTGAAACACGAATAATCTCAAATAACACTGTGTTGAACTTCGGCGTCAGCGAGTGATCACGATCAATGGTGATCACAAATGTAATTAGCTGTTCGACTTCATATAGCTATAGAATATCAATATGCTCTACATGTTCGGATCATTTGGAATCAAGCATATGTGTGCATCCTATTTCCATTAAAATACATTTGATTTGAACCAAAACGACGGTGACTAAGACTTTAAAGATGCTAATAAAAGAAACTCAAAAGCCAACATGTTTGTTTACCTCAACTATCTGTTCCAGGAAAAGGCCACAACCCTTCGATAAAATGAGCCGCCTGTGTACCTATAAGCAAAAGGAATTTATAAACAAGGGACGGAGTCTTGATGATGAAAACACATGGTCTCCAGATTTCCCCACTCAACCTATTTAACAGTCCAAAAGCATCCGAACAATCAACCAAATAGAGTACTATCTAGGGGTATATCTTCCAGCCATCAAACATCATTCTACATCATTAAAATACGTCCAAATGTAATTGGATGTAATTGTTTTTGCACCGCGTGTGTCCGTCACCTCTAACCTGAGTTACAAAACATTGACAAATCACGACATTTGCTCAACGTTGGTTGTGTTGTTTCTTTGTCCACTTAAAAATAACCGTGGGCTTGCGGCCAGAGTTGCGCAACAAGGAAACAAGTCTTTCTTCCCCAGAATCACCACAGTCACAGAGAGGAAGTCCCCTACTGCCCAACCACAGCCTTCGAAATCCGAGGTAATTAAAAGAGTCTTATTGCTCTTATTGAAAATAGGATCAAGACTGCTTAATCCACTTAAAGCCTCACTTGCCATTTTTAAGACAATGAAGGCATTTAAGCACTGAGAATAGATGGAATGTTATACAACCCTCCTCCCACCTAGCTCCACGGACTGGACTTGGAAAGAGGTGGAAGTTGTGAAATGCAGCAGTGTATCACACTGGAAGCTTTGGGTTCTAACTTGTGACAGGGAGGGAAGAAAGACAGGCACACACGGGGGGGGGTCAGTTAGTGACCAAAAACTAATTGTAACAGATACAGGGCAGAGGCCAGTTTCTGGTTCAGTGAATCACTGTGTTCCAATGATTTCAGGTCAAGACAAGGTAGACCTTCGGCACCTGAGGTGTGACTGATAGGCCTACGTTACACAATATGGCAATGTTGAGATTTCAAGCAGTGACTGTTGGGGGCTTGATAAAGCATCCCAAACATGCACTCCTTCAACCAACAAATAGGCTTTTCTACCCTATTTTGGTCCATTGGGGAACGCATCTCAATAGGATATTTTCACAGAATATGGGCGCAGAGTGAATATCCCCCCACTTCGATTAGATATTATAACACTAGTCTTTAAGCCCATAGCCTATCTTTCACTCGCATTGTGTTTGCTTCACTTTTATCCCTGGTTACGACACCCATGCCGCTCGGAACAATGCACACTAGGACAGCTTCACCCGCTATTTTCACTGAGACGAGATAAAAGGTTGAAGGTTCAGTGGAATATCCGAATACCAAAAACAATGTCCCAGGACGTTAGAAAAATATGTTTTTATCTTGACACTTTCATTTTCTTTTCAATGAGGAGTAAACACAATACACACATGTAAAGCGCTAAATAAATGTTTTGCACAGAGTATCATATTTTGTTTGCTTCCATTCATTTAGCAGACACAATGTAACAACAACCAAAAAAAGCGATTGAACGCGCAGAGTGCAAAGAGATACACTGATAAGAGAGGTTCTGTAGCCTCAAGCCATGCGTTCATTTGTATAGCTGTAAAACCATCATGTATTCATAGCCTATAGCCTACAAATCCATGGAAAGAGCAAAGACTCGTGAAACGCGTGGAAGTGGTGGTGCCTATGAAATAAACACGCGTTAGTAACCGTTAGTTGGCTACATGATAAGACAGTGATCGTTGTTATTTTGATGCTGTGCAACTAAATGAAACAGCAGCATATTCCCTATTAGTTTGAAACTAATTTTAATTTTGTGAGTAAACGAGAGCACCGCAGTTTTAAAACATAGAATCACAAAACTTACCGACGCCGTATTTCTCGTGTTCTGTAGGTATCCACATATTTACGGTTGGTACATTGAAGTAATTTGTGAGAACAGCAGCTCAATGGAGATATTTCGAGCTGTATCACGCATTCTAGGCTATTGAATTCCTTTCCTCCGCTCTGAAGTCATTGTTCAGATTGCAGGGGAGAGAGTGGCTACTGTATCTTCATAGTGGATTGAGACGGAGAAGGATTGTGGGGCATGTAGTAAAAACGAATGACGTAAACAAACTGAGAGAAAAAAAGGACTCAGAGTCCCACAAAGCCATACTGAATACATGGATGACATAGAGGACCACAGTATGAGTCATAATACCCATAAAACCTAGCAGTCAAACAGGGAAATGGTTCCAATCGTTTTTTCCACCATTCATTTTTCCCATAGGGGATTTTAGGCTGTGTTCGTAAATTCCCTCTGGCTATCTACTCTGATTTCAGAGCACTCTTGTCTGTGTGCCAGAGCGCAGAATAACTGATGAATTTAAAAAAGCTCAACACCCGTTGAATATGGCCGGTGTCAGCAAACGTCGGCAAAAAAGCTTCATTAAATTGTTGCTAGCAGCACAGTTACAGTCACCAACTGTTACAATCACCAATGGATAACATGAAAACAGCCTAACCAGCTCTGCTAGGGCGAGTAAAATGGTCAGAGTGAGGTGTTCTCTCATTTATGTCTGGAAGTAGCGAGCATGCTAGCCAACTTTAGCCAGTTAGCTTGGGTACTTGACTGCCGTTGTGAGGTCAGAACGCTTTGAATATATACGAATGACAATCTGACAACACTCTGAATTTACGAACGCCCAGAGCACACTAATGTTAGCTAAATGTATTAATTAATACATTGGCTAAATATCTTTAAATTCACAATTCTGTGGAATGTCTTGTGCAAGTTTTAAATGGACACAGTACTTGTTATCAAAGGTGTTAGCTAGAGATGACATGCAGGGATTTGTAATTTTGCATGATGTCTACTGTGATGCTAATTATCATTTTCAAATCTGAGAGTAAATAGAGCCAAATATATTGATAAAGGTCACCTTGTCCAAGAGAGAATTACATGGTTATCAAAACGTCACACCAGGGTAAGCTTACACGAAACACAGCCCTTATTTTAAGTGTTTCTAAAATCCCCTAAAAATGAATGGTGGAACAACGATTTGAACCATCACCCTGTTTGACCGCTAGGTTTTATGGGTATTATGACACCTCCAGTGTGGTTCTCTATGAATACATACATACATGAGCTATGGATTACTGCCTTGTCATTGACAGATAGACAGACAGTCAGAGAGAGTGAGAGAGAGATAAATTATTTTTACACATAGCCTATAAATCCAATATGAAATTGTACGCCTTGTCAAAGTGTTGCCTACCATGTCTCACGGTCATTGGAGATGGTATGTAGGCCTATAGGCAGAGGAAACAAGATTATATCATATAGTTGCAGGTGTAGGGAGTAATCATTTACAACTGCATTCATGTTCAAAACCAGTTTTCTTTTCTTTTTCACAAAATACACTTTGGCTCAGTGTCACTTTGCACTTCACTTGTAGAAAAATTAATTGGCTCAAACTTAATGTTATGTATGTCTCTTCCCGCCCACCTTCTCATCCCAACAACTGAAACCAACTGATTGAAATACACTCTGTGTCTAGAAGCCCGCTATAGTGGATTTAAAAAAATGTATATTACTAACAAGAGTGGCGCAGCGGTCTAAGGTATCTCAGTGCTCGAGGCGTCACTACAGACCCTGGTTCGATTCTAGGCTGTAACACAACCGGCCGTGATTGGGAGTCCCATAGGGAGGCGCACAATCGGCCCAGCGTTGACCGGGTTTGGCCGGAGTAGGCCGTCATTGTAAATAAGAATTTGTTCTTAACTGACTTACCTAGTTAAATAAAGGTCAAATAAATAAATGAACAGAATAAACATATTTTGGCCAACGGATCTGTGGAATAAGTTTAGAGGGTGTAATACAACACAATGTAACATTATGAAAGTACAAATTAGACCCTTTATCAGATGATCTTGTGGATACCATTTTTATATCTCTGAGTGCAGTTAACCCTGGGCAACATGGGCTTGGAAGGCTCACAGGGATATTGATATCCACAGAACTCCACCAATTATCACATTTTTCAACTCAATACTTCTTGTATTCCCCAATTATTTTTAGCATAAATGCACTCTAATGTAAGCTTTAAAACTCCAAAGTTTTCTCTCAACATCATGGCAAAATGTTTAGATGTGCTTTAAAATGTTATTTCCCAGGGCCCAAGACTTGGTTCATACTGACATGCACTGCCATAGTCATAACTCGAGTTATGTTATGATTATGAGGGGGTCCCTGAGGAATTTGCTGTCACAAAAGGGGTCCCAAAAGTTTGAGAACCCCTGGTCTAAGGTTGGTCTAACCATACCATGACGTATAGATGAAAAACAAATACATAAGTCAATTATAGAATCTCTATGGGTCTAACAATACGACAGTGATATTGCTAAGGGATCCCAAGTGGTGTGGGCACCATGGTGTTTCAGATTCAGAGGTTGCTCATTGACTACAGATGGTGTACGTGTTGGCCGACATAACCCATATTTCACATGCCAGGCATGGAAGGGAAGGCTGTAGTAGGGCATGCAGTTGAGTCCTCATACAGGTCTTCTGCTGCTGGGGTGAGCACACAAATAATGCATGAGTGTGTTGAGGACTGCAAGGCAGGCACTCCATTATTCAGCCAAGAGTTCGAGGCACTGTTGGGTTTGTAGCTCACATGATGCCTGGAATGAACTACTCTGTCATACAGTCAATCTGTATGATTTTATAGCTCTCTGCTCCTAATCTCACCCAGCTATCCTCCTTCCCTCCAACTCTGTTTCAGTTCAGTTCAGAGGCAGTGCCACCCCTTTCAAAAGCCTCTAATAGTAATTCCAGCTTTGAGCTGTGTAGTTTGCTTCTCTTTGCCACTGAAACCATAGATGTTATTTATTAAACATCTGCCCAGAAGCTTCCTCACTCATACTCTGTTCTACTGTGAAGCTGTGGGTTGGTTGGTTACCATTTATGGACCTAGCTTCTCACACCTTCACCCCACTGCTGTAAATACAATTGTGTTGAGCACACATATGGGTGGTTGAGCTAGCTGGCTGGGTTTAGACTACAGTTTATACAGTGTCTCCGCCATGTTACAAGTCGTTCACCCTACACCCCATCGTGGTCTCGGCCATGTCTCGATGGTGCATGGAGAGATGGTCTCACGGAACACTCCATCTGAGATGAATTAATCATAAGAGGAGACTAGAGGCAAAGTTTATTTTATTTTATTGTAGATGTATTCCTTCCTCCCTCCCTGTGGAGAAAAGAGATCTGAGCGTGTAGTGCCCTTTCATTAAGGGTCGGAAACTTAAATCTAGTCGATTCCAGTACGTAGTTCTATCTCGGGTCAACCAGGGAGAAGTAATACCATGAATAAAAATGAGTGAAGACATTTAGAAGTTGTTGACTATTTATTTATAACAGGTGATTTATAACGGATCAATAATGCCTTTGGTATTTTTCAGCATATGCATATATAATGCATCTCCGGTTTTTATCGAAGCATCAAGTCTCACAAGGACATAGTGTGTCCTCTACCACTGTGAGTATCCCATGTGACTGAGTAAAGCCCATGCTCTTTGAAGAGGTGAGATGGAGAGACCACAGAGGGATAAAGGAGAGAGATGGATAGAACACCACCACGGGGATAGGAATGGTAAAGAAAAATATAGATCAACAGAGAAGCGAGGATGGACAGAGAGAGTAAAACGGATGCAGAGAACACCAACAGGGAGAAAGGTCAGTCAGGTTACAGTGTTTTCCACTGATCACGCGGTTGTGTGGATTATAACCGAGATGACACTGCAGGCTCACAGTGTCCTAGTCCCAGCTTGGTGCCATATGGTCCCTGGAAAGACACACTTACTGTACATAGTTTGAATACTTCACATAGGGTGAGACTGAGAGAGAGAGAGATGGAGAGAGAGTGAGAGGATGTCTGAGGCTGAACCACACTAGACAGACCCAGTAACCCAGATAGAACTCAGCGCTTCGTTTCCGCCAATCACCCACCATCGCTTTTCATCTACAATTCATACAACAAGAAGAGCCATTTGCTCTGTCTGAGAGGAGAGAAGAAGAATGAACAGGAGAGGAGAGGGAAAGAAAGGAGAGGAAAGGAAAGTGATGAAGATAAATGTGTTTCTACTATTCTAGAATTATTCTCTATTCTACTCTATTTTTCATACTACTTCTACGTTCATACTTCTATTCATTACTTCCGCAGAGACCATACCATTTGTACTCTACCGTGCGTTTGTGGAGACAGGCTATGGCCAGTGATACATATTTAATGGCACCAAACCTTTCAAGTCTCCTTCTCTCCCCAGGAGTGTCCTTCTCATGTCCTTCCCTTTCTCCTAGAGAATTCCTTCAGGCATCATAACAGTCACCTTGCTTGTTAATTCAGCCAAATTAAGCTGCTCGGTGTTCATTGACTTTGTCGTTGCTGGCTTGTTGAGTTAAGTAATAGTACTTCTGGAAATCACAAGAGAGTAGTACTCTATCTGTATTACAGCAGTTCTGCCTTTCATTTTATTACATCATGCTGTGTTGGTCTGCCAAGGATATCATACTGTATGTCCTACTGTAACAAACTAACAGTTGGCAATTTCCTTTTTCCGACCACAGGATAGAAATGTCTAAATATATCTCATAAAAAGAGCCCATTTATGATTTATGTTGTGCATGTCGAGATCTTGGGACTTTAAAGTTCTATCTGCAAAAAGAGGATTCTGAGATAATTGGCTTTAATGTTCCGAACCCTCATTGGTTTGAACGGTGTCAGCAATTTCTATCTTGTATTCTTTTTAATATACTGTAACAACATGAAGTGAGTACTATATAGTACTGTACAGGTAGAGAACATTGAACAGAACAAGGCTATGTCAAAAACAACATTTTGACAAAAATGCAGATGTAACCATATAGTCCCACGCTCTCGATGTACGTATCTGACCTTTCTAAGCAACATGAAAACAGCGCCACAGTAAGAGGGTTAAATAGAGGCTATACCTATTCTCGTGCTGAAGGATATTTATGAAGGACGACATTCATCTGAAAATTATAGCCTTAGTTTTGGCCTTAATTGTACTGAGAAGGCTGGCTGTATTACTGTACCTAGACAGCACATCACATTACAGCATTGTCACATATAGCCTATAAGGATTAGCCAGTCTGCTCTGTAGAAGTAATACCTGCTTAAACCATAATCCTCCAGAAAATACCCATTAATACAGCGCCTTCAGAAACTATTTAAACCCCTTGACTTTTCCCACGTTTTGTTGTGTTACAACCTGAATTTTAAATGAATTAAATTGAGATGTTTTGTCACTGGCCTACACACAATACTCCACAATGTCAAAGTGGAATTATGTTTTTTTTTTTATATATTTACAAATGAAAAGCTGAAATGTCTTGATTCAATAAGTATTCAACCCCTTTGTTATGGCAAGGCGAAACAAGTTTAGGAGTACAAATGTGCTCAACAAGTCACATAATATGTTGCATGCACTCACTCTGTATGAAATAACATGTGTTTTACCTCATCTATGTACCCCACAAGTACAATTATCTCTAAGGTCCCTCAGTCAAGCAGTAGAGATTAGAGATAAAAGAGATTCAACCACAAACTCCAGGGAGGTTTACAAATGCCTCGCAAAGAAGGGCACCTGACATTGAATATCTCTTTGAGCATGGTGAAGTTATTAATTACACTTTGGATGGTGTATCAATACACCCAGTCACTACAGAGATACAGGCATCCTTCCTAACTCAGTTGCCGGAGAGGAAGGAAACCGCTCAGGGATTTCACCATGGGGCCAACGGTGATTTTAAAACAGTTACAGAGTTTAATGGCTGTGACAGGAGAAAACTGAGGATGGAACAACAACATTGTAGTTACATCACAATACTAACCTAATTGACAGATTGAAAAGAAGGAAGCTGGTACAGAACACAATATTCCAAAGCACTAAAGTAATACTGCAAAATATGTGTCTTGGATGTATCCTGAATACAAAGAGTTATGTTTGGGGCAATTCTAATACAACACATTACTGAGTACCACTCTCAATATTTATCAGGAATCAAGGTAAGATGCAGACCGTGTCAAAGTAACAATGTTTATTACAGCAACAGGGACAAAGGAACAGGACGACAGGCAGGCTCAGGGTCAGGTCAGGCAGAGATTGGTAATACAGAGGTGGGGCAAAGGTACAGGTCGGCAGGCAGGCCCACGGTCAGGCAGAGTGGTCAGGTGGGTGGGTACAGGGTCAGGACAGGCATGGGTCAAAAACCAGGAGGACGAGAAAAGAGAGACCGGGGAAAAGCATGGGCTGACACAAAAACACTGGTTGGCTTGACAAACAAGACGAACTGGCAACAGACAAACAGAGAACACAGGTATAAATAACACAGGGGGTAATGGGGAGGTGGAGGTGGGTGGAGGTGGGTGGAGACAATCACAAAGACAGGTGAAACAGATCAGGGTGTGACAATATTTGCAAGCATAGTGGTAGCTGCATCATGTTAAGGGTATGCTTGTAAACGTTAAGGACTGGGTAGTTTTTCAGGATAAAAACGAAATGGAATGGAGCTGTACACTCTGTAATCGCTGCCAAAGGTTCTCCTACATAGTATTGATACTTTTCACTTTGTCATTATGGGGTATTGTGAAGATGGGTGACATAGAAATTCCAGGCTGTAACACAACAAGACGTGCAATCAGTCAAGGAGTATGAATACTTTCTGAAGGCACTGTGTGTCTTCATATGGGTGCACACATCACAATGCTATCCAGACCTAGGCTGCATCTGAAATGGCACCCTATTCCCTTTAATAGTGCACTAATTTTAACCTGAACCCTATCAGAATAGGGTGCCATGTCAGATGCAGTGCTACTGTATCCCCCCTTCATTTACCAACTGGATCATAGAAGCCAACGCATAGCTGAGATTAGGCCACACCACAGCTTGAAATTGAATCAGGTAGTGTAAAAGCGTGTGTGAGTGTGAGATAAGCTTACAGCCAGTCAACATTTCTGCCCATCACATTTATGCGCACGCGATCAAAGATATTGACAACAGAGTGTGCCTCCGCAGATCTGAGCAGATGTAGGAGAGACGTCAGCTTCAGTCTTTTTTCTCCCCTCAGATGCGGCCTACACTTCAGAACAACATCTCCTGTAGGTAAAAATACAGCTTCCACATCTCCCGCCTCGAGACGGTAAACGTTAAAATGGAATGCACCAAGGATGTTTCCCTTTTCTTTCACTGACTTGATATTTACAAAGAACGAAGATTCAAAAGGAAACACGATTAGGTTTCTGGTGGTGCTGTTGGAATTTAATTTTGTCACTTGAATTCCCGGCATCCTGTCTGAATCAAACGACTGAAAATGCAGGTGTTTCTTGTCTTATCTCGTTCACACGTTTCTCTGATTCGCTGGAACCGTTTACCATCAAAACCCTGTAGTTGTGAGTGAGCAAAGGAGAGGAGAGGAGGGATTCAGATCCAATTATTTCCCCCTGTGCGCTAACACGTTTCCAGCTGCCGCTTCTTTCACCAGAGCTAGGCTTTAGGGCTGAGCTGAGGCGTGTTACACTGTGTGTGTGTGTGTGTGTGTGTGTGTGTGTGTGTGTGTGTGTGTGTGTGTGTGTGTGTGTGTGTGTGTGTGTGTGTGTGTGTGTGTGTGTGTGTGTGTGTGTGTGTGTGTGTATGCTTGTAATCCTGTCTGCAGTGACAAATTCTCATTTCACTGCCACGAAGCTTCCCTGGGCAGCCTATAACGCAGAGATTAGCACTGGAATGTGTCTACTGTCCCTCTCTACTCACTCCCACTGCGTCCCGTTACCCACACACAAGTGGGTAGAGTCTCTGAGCCTATGAGATGCTCATAGTCCATGTGTGAGCACTGAACAGTCTGACTAAATGGCTTCTGAGAATCTACAGGAGTAGCCTACACAGGCCTGTCTACCTTTTTGTAGTTTGGCGTTTTAATATGGTACGGTGCATTTGGTGCGGAAAACGAATAAACAGTTTTTCTCTGAGAATGGATTATTAGTTGTCTGGTATACCAGATTGACAGTATCAGTGTGAGTTCCTAGCTCGGCGGGCTGTGCCTGTGACTGTGTGTCTGTGACTAAGAGCTGCTGTCATATCGAGCCTCCATATCTCCCCTGCTGTTATAGGCTCAGTGGGAGAAATATCAATGCGCATCCGAAATAGCACCCTATTCCCTATGTAGTGCACTACTTTTCACCAGAGTCCTATGGGCCCTGTTCACTACATAGGGAATAGGGTGCAAGTTTGGATTGTTCTATATAGGTGCAGAGCCACCTGGAGCACCATGCCCACCTGCAGTCTCCAGTCCTCTTTCTCTCACACACACACATATGCACACACACACACACACACACACACACACACACACACACACACACACACACACACACACACACACACACACACACACACACACACACACACTTGCTGAGCCAGATGGCTGTCGTAAAAACACTCACTACTGGTTCTGTCTGTAAGAGAGTTGAAAGTATTCCCAGGCCCAGTCAACCTGACCCCTCCACACCCAACCAGCCACGGCCTGTCCCTATTGTTACCCCACACACACACACACACACACACACACACACACACACACACACACACACACACACACACACACACACACACACACACACACACACACACACACACACACACACACACACACACACACACACACACACACACACACACACACAGATACATACAGACGCTGAAAGACTGACACGCATGCACACATTCACGCAGATACACACACACACACACACACACACACACACACACACACACACACACACACACACACACACACACACACACACACACACACACACACACACACACACACACACACAGAAACAAACACACACACTAGTGAGACTCCTGTAATTGCTCTCCGTAGACAGTGAACTTAGTCATATCTGTGCGTCTGAGGCTGGTGATGTACAGCACACTCATAATGTTATTTTGTCATTTTGTGGGATTGTGATGTGTATCTCACTGACTGGTGGTTAGTGGGTGTTGGTGTGAAAAACAGTCGGTCCTACTGACTAAAGCTCTGCCCACAAGACCTACACACAAAAAAACGCTGGGTTGGGTCCACCCCAATTTGGGTAATTATTGGACAGAACACAACTTGGGTTGTTAAAACAGACACAGTCATGGTCACATGCATGATCTGACAAATGTTACACTCCCTGAATTGCAGATGACTATCCACAATTCTTTGCTGAGATGTTAAAACAGCCATTCATTTATTTAAGTTGGTTTGTTGATGCTGGGTTATTGAGCGATGATCCACTGGGTCAGAGCAGAAGACTGGAGGCGTGGCTGAGTAGGGGTGTGGCTTTCAGATAGTTCTTTTTGGCCACACGTGAGAGTAAATGCAATTCTGCTTAATCTTTTCTGTTGTATTGTCAAACACATGTTACGGTTGAGCACTGACACTTTGGTAACTTTAATAAGGCTTACAAAAGAGTATGAGTTCCTTAAATGCATTTGCATATCCCAACGTTTCTGATAGTTACTACTTTGTTATTATATTTTAATAATAGTGTTATAAATGTTGTATTAAAATATGTAATGTGCTAAAATATTGAAGGGAAATATACATTTGCAGTGTACAAACTTAACATGATGAACATGGAGGACATTTACTCTCACGGGTGGCTAAATATAATTATCTGAAAGCCCCCAATAGGCCACACCTTTGGATTACCAAAACATGTGTTAATTTAACCATCAGTTTAGCTTTTATTCACTTTCATGCTGGGTTGACACAGCAAATGGGTATTTAAAAATAAAAAATTTCAAGGTTCAAATTTTTATGTGAAGTATATGCACAAGTAAAGTGAAATGCCTTTCTCGCAAGCTCTAAACCTAACAATGCAGTAAGCAATAACAATGTAATACCAGAAATAACACAACGTAGAACAAAAACACACGAGGAATAGAAATAAGAAGAACACAAGAAGAGTTATGTGAGTGTAAATGTATGTGCATATTATGTGTGTGTGAGCAAATTATGGAGTGAGTGTTTGTGTGTGTGTTGGAGTGTCAGTGTGCATGAGTGTGTATGGCCCTGTGAGTGTGCATAGAGACCACTTAAAATTTCCCTTCAATATTTTTCCACATTACATAGTTTAATATACAATTACAACATTTTATAACAATGTGGTAACTATCCCAACATGGGGATATGCATAGCCACATGAGGAACTCAACTTGTGTACGCCTAATTAAACTACAAAAGTGTCAGTGCTCAATCTTAACGTGTGTTGACAAGACAATAGAACAGGAATTACATTTACTCTCTTGGTGGCCAAAAATAACTATCTGAAAGCCACGCCCCTACTAAGCCAAGCCTCCTGCCTTCTGATCTGACCCGGTGGATCATAGCTCATAAACCCAATTACAGTAAGTGACCCAACTGGCTGGGTCATAAATAACCCAACGTGGGTTCTTTTTACCAAGCACTAAGTTATTTTTAACCCAGCATTATCTAGACACAGACATAGTGGTGATTACACTGGTAGCTGGTACCACAGGGCAAACAAACACATAATTTCTGTCTCTCTGATATAAGCCTTGATGCACAGATGCATGGTATAATTAGTGTGTGTGTGTGTGTGTGTGTGTGTGTGTGTGTGTGTGTGTGTGTGTGTGTGTGTGTGTGTGTGTGTGTGTGTGTGTGTGTGTGTGTGTGTGTGTGTGTGTGTGTGTGTGTGTGTGTGTGTGTGTGTGTGTGTGTGTGTGTGTGTGTGTGTGTGATTAGAGTGTGTATATATGGCCTAATGCCCTACAGTAAATACATGCTGCTCACACCTTTAATTGTAGCATGTAACACCTAGCGTTTCCTAGCACATGCATGCACTGTCCTTGCCCTGACGACTTGAAATGAGATGCATCACAGTCACACTGATATAATCCGAATGAAATATACCGGTAGTAAAAAGCTGTACACTGGTCAGAGAAACAACACATGTTGCATTGTGATCTAAATGTAGAACCGAGGCAAATAACACATTCTGCATTGTCTATCAATATCTGAATATATTGTCGAACAATATACAGTGCCTTCAGAAGGTATTCATACCCCTTGACTTATTTAGCATTTTCTTGTGTTACAGCCTGAATTCGAAATGGAAGAAATATTTTTGTTTTCTTGCCCTTCCACACAGAATACCCCATAATGACAAAGTGAGAACAAAAAAATCTTATTTTCATAAGTATTCACACGCCTGAGTCAATTTTTATAGAAGCACCTTTGGCAGTGATTACAGCTCTGAGTCTTTCTGCGTGAGTCTCCAACAGCTTTCCACACCTGGATTGTGCAACATTTGCCCATTATTGTTTTCAAAATCTTCAAGCTCTGTGAAATTGGTTGTTGATCATTGCTAGACAACCCTTTTCAGATCTTGCCATAGATTTTCAAGTAGATTTAAGTTAAAACGGTAACTCGCCCACTCAGGAACATTCACTGTCTTCTTCGTAAGCAACTCTAGTGTGGATTTGCCCTTGTGTTTAAGGTTATTGTCCTGCTGAAAGGTGAATTCATCTCCCAGTGTCTGGTGGAAAGCTGACTGAAGCAGGTTTTCCTCTAGGATTTTGCCTGTGCTTAGCTCCATTCCGTTTCTTTTTTTTAATCTGTCAATCAGATCAGTATTGTGGAGTGACTACAATGTGGTTGATCCTTCCTCAGTTTTCTCCTATAACAGCCATTAAACTTTGTAACTCTTTGAAAGTCACCATTGACCTCATGGTGAAATCCCTGAGTGGTTTTCTTACACCCAGACACCTATATCTACTTAGTGACTGGGTGTATTGATACACCATCGAAAGTATAATTAATTACTTCACCATGCTCAAAGGGATATTCAATGTCTGCTTTTTCAGTTTTTTCCCCATCTACCAATAGGTGTCCGTCTTTGTGATGCATTGGAAAGCCTCCCTAGTCTTTGTGGTTGAATCTGTGTTTGAAATTCACTGCTGGACTGAGGAACCTTACAGATAATTGTATGTGTGGGGGACAGAGATGAGATAGTAATTGGAAAATCATGTTAAACTGTGATAATGTGCGTCTAGGTGGTAGGTGTAGGAGTCAGGCGCAGGAGAGCAGGGATGTCTGAGAAGCGTGTTTTAATAAGAAAGCCCACCAACACAGGAATGGCACAATCGAAAAGGTACAATGCCCTCGACAACAGAGAACCCGTACAAACGCACGGAGGAACAAACAAAGTTCCGACACTCATACACTTAAGAATCTGTGAAAACAAATAACGGTATAATCTAACCGAGCACATCACAATAAAAGACTAATCCCGCACAAACTTAGGCAGGCAACAGGTTACAATTATACACACAGTGTAACGATCTTCGTTGGGAGAAAGAGAGGAGGACCAAAGCGCAGCGTCGTAAGTGTTCATGATGAATATTTAATGGAACCAAACTGAACACTGAAATACAAAACAATAAAGTGAACGAACTAAAACCGAAACAGTTCCGTGTGGAACACACAGACACGGAAGACAACCACCCACAAAACACAATAGAAAACAACCTCCCTAAATATGGTTCCCAATCAGAGACAACGACAAACACCTGCCTCTGATTGAGAACCATATCAGGCCAAACGAAAAACCCAACATAGAAAGACAAACATAGATAACCCACCCAACCCAAATTAACGCAAATGAAACCAGGTGTGAAAAAGAACCAAAGACAAAACAAACAGAAAATGAAAAAGGGATCGGTGATGGCTAGTAGACCGGCGATGCCGACCGCCGAGCACCGCCCGAACAGGGAGAGGAGCTACCTTCGGTAGAAGTCGTGACATAAACACTATTATTGCACACAGAGTGAGTCCCATGCAACTCTCTATGTGACTTGTTGACAGTGGTGGAAAAAGTATCCAATTGTCATACTTGAGTACTACAAGATGGCGCCGGAGAAGAAGGCTGACGTTTTACTTGTTCCTATCCAATTGTGTTTTTTGTTTGTTTCTTTGCATTGTTTGTAACTTATTTTTTAACTTATTTTGTACATAATGTTGCTGCTACCGTCTCTTATGACCGAAAATAACTTCTGGACATCAGAACTGCGATTACTCTTCACGGACTGGCAGAGTCCGACGAGCCCGACGTGAATGACATACTGCTTTCCCGGGAAAAGGCCCAGATCCCTATCATTTGCGTGAAGAGGAGGCGGAGAAAAAGGGGCCAGAGGTGGCAGCCGCCTTCTGAGATTTTGAGAAACGCCTTCCATTCTGCTAGCAAACGTGTAATCTTTGCAAAATAAAATCGATGACCTACGCGAAAGATCAAACTACCAATGGGACATTCACAAACTGTAATGTCTTATGATTCACGGAGTTGTGGCTGAACGACGACATTATCAACATACAGCTGGCCGGTTATACACTGTATCTGCAGGATAGAACAGCGGCGTCTGGTAAGACAAAGGGCGGCGGACTGTGTATTTCTGTCAATAACAGCGGGTGCACGATATCTAAGGAAGTCTCAAGGTTTTGCTCGCCTGAGGTAGAGTATCTCATGATCAGCTGTAGACCACACTATCTACCTAGAGAAGAAGAGCTAGGTTATCAGTCAAGAAACGCTCACGAAGGATGAATAATAACTGTTGTCCGTACTGTGGAGGGGCAGGATATTTTATAGCTACCTGCCCTACTAGGAAACCCTTGTCTCTAGTGGGTACCAGTACTATGGTGAGTCAGACTGGGAGTTCCCTAATTCCCATCACCCGTACGCCCCTTTTTGCTCTTGTGCTGTGGGGGGATCAATCTAAGTCTCTCCGAGTGCTCATTGGCTCTGGGGCTGATGAAAATGTTATGGATGCAACGATAGCTTCGGAGCTTGGCATTCCCACTCAGCCTCTCTCTGTGCCCATGGATGCTAGTGCACTGGATGGCCGCTCTATAGGGGAAATCACCCATAGAACTGTACCCGTTCAATTACGGGTTTCTGGTAACCACAGTGAGACAACACAGTTCCTCCTCATTGCATCTCTCCATGTTCCGGTTGCTTGAAATTTTCCTGGCTTCAAAAGCACAATCCAATGACTGATTGGACCACAAGCTCTATCCTGGGTTGGAGCCCATTTTGCCATTCCCACTGCCTTCAAGCAGCCCAGCCTTCCTCTAGTAATCTTCCTCGGGATTTTAGCAAGACTGTGGATGTCTCTGCTATCCCCTCAGAATACCATGACCTCCTGGAAATGTTCAGTAAGGCACGTGCTACTTCCCTTCGACCATACCATCCTTATGATTGAGCCATTGATCTGCTCCCAGGCACTACACCACCTCGGGGTTGATTGTATTCTCTGTCTGAACCAGAGACCAAAGCTATGGAGGAGTACATAGAGGAGTCTCTGGCCACAGGGGCCGTCCGTCCATCTGCATCTCCTGCCGGCGTAGGGTTTTTCTTTGTGGAGAAGAAGGACATGACCCTGCGTCTGTGCATTGACTACCAGGGACTTAATGACATTACTGTCAAGAATCGTTAACCCCTACCTCTCCTCTCCTCAGCATTTGAACCTCTCCAAGGGGCCTACATATTTTACAAGTTGGACCTTCAAAATACCTACCACCTGGTTCGGATACGTGAGGGGGAGGAGTGGAAGACAGCCTTCAACACAGCCGGTGGACATTATGAGTACCAGGTCATGCCATTTGGAATCACAACGCCCCCGCTGTTTTCCAGGCTTTGGTCAATGATGTGCTTTGGGACATGCTAAACCGGATTGTGTTTGTGTACCTTGACGACATCCTGTTTCTTTCCCGATCTGCACAAGAACATGTTCTTCATGTCAGACAGGTCCTTCAGCGTCTCCTGGAGAACGAACTGTTCGTGAAAGCCGAGAAGTGTGAGTTCCACCGCTCTACAATCACCTTTCTGGGATCTGTCAATGCTGAGGGCAATGTTCAGATGGATCCTGGAAAGGTGAAAGCAGTGGTGGATTGGCCTCAACCAATGACCAGGGTGCAGTTGCCACGGTTTCTTGGGTTTGCAAACTTCTACCGCCGTTTCATTTGGGACTACAGCACCCTGGTGACCCCCCTCTCGGCACTGACCTCTCCAAAGGTACCGCTCAAATGGTCTCCAGCTGTCGACAAAGCCTTTGTGGACCTGAAGCATTGGTTCACAACCGCACCCATCCTCATCCATCCGGACCCCTCGCGTCAATTTGTGGGGGTAGTGGATGCTTCGGATGTTGGAGTGGGGGCCATCTTGTCCCAACGATCTGCCCAGGACCAGAAGCTTCATCCCTGTGCCTTCCTGTCCCATCGTCTCAATCCTGCTGAAAGGAACTACAATGTTGGCAACCAGAACTCCTAGCGGTGAAGATGGCATTGGAAGAGTGGAGGCACTTGCTGGAAGGAGCAGAACAGCCATTCCTGGTCTGGACCGACCATAAAAACCTGGAATATCTCCGTACAGCCAAGCACCTCAACTTCAGGCAGGCCCGGTGGGCCCTCCGGTTCACCAGATTTAACTTCACCATCTCCTACTGCCCAGGGTCTAAGAATGTGTAGGCTGATGCCCTCTCCCGCATTTACATTCCCTCTACCACACCCTCAACCTCTGAAACCATTCTCCCTACCTCATGCCTTGCTGCCACTGTGGATTGGGGTATTGAGAACCTGGTCCACGAGGCACAATGCTCTCAGCCTGGACCTGAAGGGGGCCCGGCTAACCGATTGTTTGTCCGTAATCCAGTCCGGTCCCTGGTCCTGGAATGGGCTCATTCCTCCTAGCTGACCTGTCATCCAGGGTCCCATCATACACTAGCCTTCCTCCGACAATGTTTCTGGTGGCCCACAATGATTCCTGACGTCTCTGCCTTCGTCGCCGCATGCACAGTGTGTGCTCAGAACAAGACTCCACGGCAAGCTCCTTCTGGCCTCCTTCAGTCACTACCGGTCCCTCATCGTCCCTGGTCTCATTTATCTCTGGACTTTGTCCCTGGGCTCCCTTCGTCTGATGGCAACACTGTCATTCTGACGGTAGTCGATCGCTTCTCCAAGGTCGCCCATTTCATCCCTCTCCCCAAACTACCTTCTGCCAAGTAGATGGCCCAGCTTATGGTGCAGCATGTCTTCCGAATCCATGGACTCCCGGTAGACATGGTCTCCGATCGGGGTCCTCAGTTCTCGTCTCAGTTCTGGAAGGCATTCTGCACCCTTATTGGGGCGTCGGCCAGCCTGTCATCCGGATTCCATCCCCAAACTAACGATCAGTCGGAGCGAGACTGACCAAGACCTGGAGAACACCTGAAGGTGCCTGGTCTCAACCAACCCCACTATCTGGAGCCGTCAACTGGTCCGGGTGGAGTATGCCCGGAACACTCTTCCCAGTTCTTCCACGGGACTCTCCCCTTTCGAGTGCTCCATGGGGTATCAGCCTCCACTCTTCCCTGAACAAGAGCAGGAGGTCAACATATACTCGGCCCAGATGTTTGTCCGCCGCTGTCGACGTACCTGGAGAAGAGCCAGGGTGGCTATTCTCAAGACCATCTCCAGGGATCCTCGATAAGCGGACTGTCGCCGGACCCCACCTCCCGCTACCGCATTGGGCAGGGGGTATGAATCTCATACACAGAATCTGCCCCTTCGCATAGAGTCCCGCAAGCTGTCTCCCCGGTTCATTTGTCCTTTTCCCATCTCCAGAGTCCTGAGTTCCACTGCTGTCTGTTTTGTGTTACCCCATACCCTCCGTATTCACCCTACCTTCCATGTGTCTAGGATTAAGCTTGTGTCTCACTGTCCTTTGTCTTCTGTCTCCAGGCCCATCCATCCCCCCTGGGTTATCGGTGGCCAACCAGCGTATACGGTCAGACGCTTCCTGAAGGTTTGACCACGGGGCAGGGATTTCCATTATCTGGTTGACTGGGAGGGTTATGGCCCGGAGGAGAGGTGCTGGGTCCCTGCTAAAGACATCTTGGACCCGGCACTCATCGCCGATTTCCACCGCCGACACCCCGTCAGCCAGGTATGCGCCCAGGTAGGACACCAAGTGGCGTCCCTAGGGGGGATACTGTTACGCCCTGATCTGTTTCACCTGTTCCTTTGTTTGTCTCCACCCCCTCCAGGTGTCGCTTATTTTCCCCAGTGTATTTATCCCTGTGTTTCCTGTCTCTCTGTGCCAGCATGTATGTTTAGTCAAGTCAACCAGTGTGTTTTTCCCGTACTCATTTTGCTATTCTCCTTTTTCTAGTCCTCCCCGTTTTGACCCTTGCCTGTTTCTGGACTCTGTACCCACCTGCCTGACCATTCTGCCTACCTTGACCATGAGCCTGTCTGCCACTCTGTACCTCCTGGACTCTAATCTGGTTTTGACCTTCTTGCCTACCCCTTTTGGATTATTAAACATTGTAAAACTCCAACCATCTGCCTCCTGTGTCTGCATCTGGGTCTCGCCTTGTGCCTTGATATAGTGCCTTCAAAGCTCATCAATAAGCTAAGGACCCTGGGACTAAACACCTCCCTCTGCAACTGGATCATGGACTTCCTGACGGGCTGCTCCCAGGTGGTGAGGGTAGATAACAATACATCCGCCACGCTGATCCTCAGCACAGAGGCCCCTCAAGGGTGCGTGCTCAGTCCCCTCCTGTAATCCCTGTTCACTCATGACTGCACGGCCAGGCACGACTCCAACACCACCGTTAAGTATGCCGATGACGGCCTCCCGGGTGGCGCAGTGGTCTAGGGCACTGCATCGCAGCGCTAGCTGTGCCACCAGAGTCTCTGGGTTCGCGCCCAGGCTCTGTCGCAGCCGGCCGCGACTGGGAGGTCCGTGGGGCGACGCACAATTGGCCTAGCGTCGTCCGGGTTACGGAGGGTTTGGCCGGTAGGGATATCCTTGTCTCATCGCGCTCCAGCAACTCCTGTGGCGGGCCGGGCGCAGTACGCGCTAACTAAGGGGGCCAGGTGCACGGTGTTTCCTCCGACACATTGGTGCGGCTGGCTTCCGGGTTGGAGGCACGCTGTGTTAAGAAGCAGTGCGGCTTGGTTGGGTTGTGTTTCGGAGGACGCATGGCTTTCGACCTTCGTCTCTCCCGAGCCCGTACGGGAGTTGTAGCGATGAGACAAGATAGTAATTACTAGCGATTGGATACCACGAAATTGGGGAGAAAAGGGGGTAAAATTTATTTTAAAAAAGTAAAATAAATAAAATAAAATAAAAGTATGCCGATGACATCGGTGGTAGGCCTGATCACCGACAACAATGAGACAGCCTATAGGTCAGAGACCTTGCCGGGTGGTGCCAGGACAACAACCTCTCCCTCAACGTGATCAAGACAAAAGAGATGATTGTGGACTACAGGAAAAAATAGGACCGAGCATGTCCCCATTCTCATCGACGGGCTGTAGTGGAGCAGGTTGAGAGCTTCAAGTTCATTGATGTCCACATAACCAACAAACTGACATGGTCCAAACACACCAAGACAGTCATGAAGAGGGCACGACAAAACCTATTCCCCCTCAGGAGACTGAAAAGATTTGGTATGGGTCCTCAGATCCTCAAAGGGTTCTACAGCTGCAACATCGAGAGCATCCTGACTGGTTGCATCACTGCCTGGTATGGCAAATGCTCGGCCTCCGACTGCAAGGCACTACAGAGGGTAGTGCGTACAGCCCAGTACATTACTGGGGCAAAGCTTCCTGCAATCCAGGACCTCTTTACCAGGCTGTGTCAGAGGAAGGCCCTAAAAATTGTCAAAGGCTCCAGCCACCCTAGTCATAGACTAAGCAAGCAGTACCGGAGCACAAAGTCTAGGTCCAAGAGGCTTCTAAACAGCTTCTACCCCCAAGCCATAAGGCTCCTGAACATCTAATCAAATGGCTACCCAGACTATTTGCATTGCCCCCCCCCCACCTCTTTTAGACCGCTGCTACTCTCTGTTGTTATCATCTATGCATAGTCACTTTAATAACTCTACCTACATGTACATATTACCTCAATTACCTCTACTAACCGGTGCCCCCTCACATTGACTTTGTACCGTACCCCATGTATATAGTCTTGCTATTGTTATTTTACTGCTGCTCTTTAATTACTTGTTACTTTTATTTCTTATTCTTATTTTTTCTTTTTTTCCAAGTGTTTTTTTCTTATTTTTTTTCTTTATTTGTTGGTTAAGGGCTTGTAAGTAAACATTTCACTGTAAGGTTGTATTCGGCACATGTGACTAATAACATTTGATTTGATTTGAGTAAAAGTAAAGATACCTTAATAGAAGTCACCCAGTAAAATACTACTTGAGTAAAAGTCTAAAAGTATTTGGTTTTAAATATGCTTAAGTATCAAAAGTAAATGTAATTGCTGAAATATACTTAAGTATCAAAAGTAAAAGTATAAATAATTTCAAATTCCTTATATTAAGCAAACCGGATGGCACGATATTCTTGTTTTTTATTTATTTACGGATAGCCAGGAGCACACTCCATAATTACAAATGAAGAATGTGTTTTTAGTGAGTCCGACAGATCAAAGGCAGTAGGGATGACCAGGGATTTTCTCTTGATAAGTGTGTGAATTGGACCATTTTCTTGTCGAAATAACATAATTTTCTTTATGAATGTAGTGAAGTAAAAGTAAAAGTTGTCAAGAATATAAAACTTAAGTAGTACTTTAAAGTATTTTGACTTTAGTACTTTACACCACTGCTTGTTTGGCACATTTTTACCCCTGAACTTATTTAGGCTTGCCATAACAAAGGGTGTGAATACTTATTGACTCAAGACATAAAAAAACAGAATTCCACTTTGGCGTTATTGGGTATTGTGTGTAGGCAAGTGACAAAAGGTTTTCAATTGAATACATTTTAAATTCAGGCTGTAACACAGCAAAAGGTGAAAAAAATCTTGGGGTGGGAATACTTTCTGAAGACACTGTACATAATGCCGATAATATAGCTAGGAGATTAAATGTATGCGAAACAAATGACTATGAATGCATTCAAGTAAACAACCTCCATTCTCTATATCTCATACTCCATCAATATGTACACCATATATCAGGATGATGCAAGTATGAGACTGAGTAAAATGAATATTAGTGTGTTGTGGTGTCTATGTTTGCACAGTGCTGTGCTGTATGTTATCAGAGGACGCAGCTCACAGGTTTAGTGTGTTTAAGCTGTAACAGCAAGAGATGACTGTTGGTGGGGAGAAACACGTCCACAGATTTATAAATCACCACGGGGGATGAGATACCGTGTATTTATGTGACTGCAATATCAAAGCAGAACCCCTCACATACCATTGAATGTACCATAGACACAGTACATATACAGTGCATACAACAAGTATACAGTACATACTGAACATACAGTGCCTCGAGAAAGTATTCAGACCCCTTGACCTTTTCCACATTTTGTTACGTCACAGCCTTATTTTATAATTGATTAAATAAAACATTTCCTCATCAATCAACACGCAATACCGCCATAATGACAAAGCAAAAACAGGTTTTTAGACATTTTCGCAAAAGTATAAAAAACAACAAACAGAAATACCTTATTTACATAAGTATTCAGACCCTTTGCTATGAGACTCAAATATGAGCTCAGGTGCATCCTGTTTCCATTGATCATCCTTGAGATGTTTCTACAACTTCATTGGAGTCTACCTGTGGTAAATTTAATTGATTGGACATGATTTGGAAAGGCACACACCTGTCTACAGTTGACAGTGCATGTCAGAGCAAAAACCAAGCCATGAGGTCAAAGGAATTGTTTGTAGACCTCCGAGACAGATTTGTGTCGAGGCACAAATCTGGGGAAGGGTACCAAAACATTTCTGCAGCATTGACGGTCCCCAAGAAGACAGTGGCCTCCATCATTTTTAATTTAAAAACGTTTGCAACCACCAAGACTCTTCCTAGAGCTGGCCACCCAGCCAAAATTAGCAATCAGGGGAGAAGGGACTTGGTCAGGGAGGTGAGAGAGCTCCAGTGTTCCTCTGTAGAAATGGAAGAACTTTCCAGAAGGACAACAATCTCTACAGCACTCCACCAATCAGACCTTAATGTTAGATCGGCCCGACGGAAGCCATTCTTCACTCTACGCTGAAGCATGGTGGTGGCAGCATCTTGTGGTGGAGATGTTTTTCAGTGGCAGGAACTGGGAGAACGGAGCAAAGTACAGAGAGATCATTGATGAAAACCTGCTCCAGAGCGCTCAGGACCTCAGACTAGGGCGAAGGTTCACCTTCCAACAGGACAACAACCCTAAGCACACAGCTAAGACAATGCAGGAGTGGCTTCGGGACAAGTCTCTGAATGTCCTTGAGTGGGCCATCCAGAGCCCGGACTTGAACCCGATCGAATATCTCTGGAGAGACCAGAAAATAGCTGTGCAGCGACGCTCCCCATCCAACCTGACAGCCCTTGAGAGGATCTGCAGAGAAAAATGGGAGAAACTCCCCAAATACAGGTGTGGCAAGCTTGTAGCATCATACCTGTTACGTTCCCCAGTTTCTGTGTTGTAGCTTGTGTATTTGAGTGTGTGTTTCAGGAGATGGCTTCCTGAGTTCTCCCCAAGCAGCTGATTGGTCGGCCCCAATTGATGATTGGAGAGCTGACCCCGCCCCCTCGTCAAGACGCAGCTGTCTCCAACTAGCAATGCCTTCTGAAGCTGTATAAGCCAGTGTTCTGTTGTTCAGAAGAGAGAGATCATAGGCAGGCTGAGATCATTGCTGGAGAGATTGAATGTGATATAGATCATTGCTGAGAGAAGGTTGATGGCTGAGGGTTATAGCATGTTGGTCGTTGGTATGTACTGTGTTAGTTGTTGCTGGGAGCAGTTGGTATGTTCAGTGTGAGATTGTTGCTCAGATAGAGCTTATTTGATGTCCTATGTTTCTTAGTTTGTTTGAGTAATTTTTTGTTATCCTGTTTCATTTGTTCCCAGGGGGGAAGGGGAAGGCACCTAGGGAGTGCTTAGGCAAGAGGCCCGTGGGCATACATATACCCGTAGTATATTCACTGTCTAGGCACACTAGGTAAGACCTGGGCGGACCACCCCCTGTATTTTGGTTAGGCACCAGGTGGTGTTAATTTAGGTAAGTAGTGGGTAGGCAGGTTAGATAGGAGAGGGGGAGCTTTGATATTTACTTTCTTTGCTTTGGTTCCGTCCAGCCCCTTTTCCCCATATTACCGTGTAAAGGAATAAAATCCTAGTAAATGGTCTATTCTGCCTTTTGTCGTCCTTTCTCACACCTACAGTCCCATACCTCTTTCACTTCACGGGGAGTTGAGTTGTAGCAGGGTGTTGCGTTCCCTCTTCTTAGAGGCGTGCGTAACAATACCCAAGGAGACCCAAGGCTGTAATCGCTGGCAAAGGTGTTTCAACAAAGTACTGAGTAAAGGGTCTGAATACTTATGTAAGTGTGATATTTCAGTTTTTTACTTTTAATACATTTGCAAAAATGTATAAAAACCTGCTTTTGCTTAGTCATTATAAGATATTGTGTGTAGATTGATTAGGGGAAAAAACGATTTAATCCATTTTAGAATAAGGCTGTAACTTAACAAAATGTGGAAAAAGTCAAGGGGTCTGAATACTTTCCGAATGCACTGTACATACATGCATAGACCTAAAAAAATAGATATATTGGAAATGATGCAGAAAATTAAATTAGTCAAAGCCACAATCTATCTGCAATATTGAAGCTGATCTACCCTTTAAAAAATACACACATACGGAAGATACAGTCAATAGGCATACATTACAAACGCAATGAACGATACATACAACAATACATAAATCATGTGTGTAGCTTTCTGCCTTTGTAACATGAATTGTGGTGAATGTTGAAGTCGGGGCTCATTACACCCAGAGCAATACAGTGTGAAACATATTCAGTCTGTTGTCTGTAGCAGCTGAAGGCCAGGGAAGAGCAGATCAAAGCTGGGGTAGAGATGGAATCATGGGTAGTTGTGGCAGCGCAGTGTGTAGACTGACACAGTGGGAGAGGCACGGGACTGCAGCCTGATAACCTGCAGACTGGGAGCACTGGCCTGGGAGTACTGGCTATCCCACAATGCCCCTGTATGCTACACACATACATGCACACTCCCACACAAACATATAGAGAGATAAACACACAAAACAAATGTTCGCCTGAATCAACACACACTGACACAAACACATGGAGAGGCAAACAAACACACACACACACACACACACACACACACACACACACACACACACACACACACACACACACACACACACACATCCCATGCCATCCCTACCACATCAAAAACCCTCCTCAAATGTCAGACCTCTACATCAAACAGAATGTGCTACATTACCAAATGTCTAGCCTGTCAGATGACTAGATATAATATATACATTCCCTCTTCACTTGACAGTCTCATCTTGTCCACATAAACTTTTGGACAGTCCTACAAGGTGATCTTGTGATCTTTTTAGTGCATGTTTTAGCTACAGTCTTGGTACTTGGTACTCTTGGCACAGCTTTTACAGATACTATTGATTGAAGTGGACGGCTGCTTCAGTGAAGGAGATATCAGCATGCGTGTTTTATCACCGAAGGTATTCGGGCTGTCAGTGGCTGCTTTCATAACCAACAAAACCCCCACATACTGTACACACACACACACACACACCTCCTTCAGTGATGGTTAGAAAATAGATTGAGCTCAACAAGCCCTGGCGGAGAATCGTTGTAGGCGAGTGAGCTCGGCTTAATTTGTTTCCCTCTCACTGCGTTGCTTAGTGTTTATATAAAAATGTTGCTCCATCTGCTCCTTGGAGTGGAAAATTGTGTCCCTTCTTCGACATAAACAGAGATGGTATAGTTTTATTGCCACCGATGGGCCTGGGAAGATTTCCACACATACAGTGTCTTCCGAAAAATAATCGCACCCCTTGACATTTTTCACATTTTGTTGTGTTACAGCCTGAATTTAAAATGGATTAAATTGAGATTTTGTATCACTGCCTTACACACAATACTCTATAATGACAAAGTGGAATTATGTTTTTCGTAAGTTTTACAATTTAATTATAAATTAAAAGCTGACATTTATTGAGTTAATAAGACAACCCCTTTGTTATGGCAATCATTTTTTTATATAATAAGTTGCATAGACTCACTCTGTGCAACAATAGTGTTTAAATTATTTTTGAATGACTACCTCATCTCTGGACCCAACATATAAAACTATTTGTAAGGTGTCATGGTTCCACCTGTCACCAGAGGGCGGCAGAGACCGTTCTAGAGACATTAACGACACTCAGGTGTGTCCTATTTAGTCGTTATGATTTCCCTGTTAAAAGAGGTGTGTTTTCTGTTGCCCTTTGCAGAAGCTTGAATTGTTTACCATGTGTGTTTGTTTCCTGAGTGAGTTTATGAGACATAGTGTTTGTTGGTTTTCAAGTGTACTGTGATCCTGTGGCTACCGTTTCTCAGTAAAGAATTATGTTTATCCTTAATCCCTGATTCCTCATCTGGTCTCTTCTCTGCACCTGGGTCCAACCTCACCATGTCACAGCAAGCTTCTGCCTCAACATGGACCCAGCAGAAATTAACCAGATCCAGAATGCTATAACCCATCAAGGAGCACTACTGGGCCGGCAGCAAGAACAACTCTCCCAAATATCAGAGACCCTCCGGGCACTTACCGATTCCCTCCAAAAATGGCCCAGCCCAGGAGAGGCCAATGCCCAAGTCTCATCGCCCAGTGCTACAAGCGATGCCATAGTTCCTCCAGGGAACCTGCACCAGGAACCCAAGATCCCAGCCCCCGGGCGGTATGATGGCCACCCGGGAGGATGCAAGGGGTTCCTCACTCAGTGCTCTCTGGTGTTCGAGCTACAGTCCTCCTCGTCCCACACCGATTGGGCCATGATTGCCTTTATCGTCTCTCTACTCTCGGGCAAGACCCTGACGTGGGCGACGGCGGTGTGGGAACAGCAACCACCATCCTGCAGCTCCATATTAGTCTTTACTGCCGAGCTGCGATGAGTCTTCCACCACTCAGTCGGCGGACGAGAAACAACAAGCCAACTGTTCAACCTCCGCCAAGGGGAAAAACCAGTGGCTGACTTCGCCATTGATTTCTGCACCTTAGCTGCCGAGAGTGGGTGGAATACTGAGGCACTGGTCACCGCTTTCCGCCAGGGTCTGTCTAACTCCATCAAGGATGAACTGGCCACTTGGGAATTTGGAGAGGACCTCAAGTCCCTGATAACGCTGGCCATCAGGATGGACATCCGAGAATGTGTGAGACATGGCCTTTTTGACACCATCCCGGTTTCCGGAGCACCCCAAGCCCCCTGAGCCCAGCATTGAGGAGGCCAGGCAGCTGGGACACACACGTCTGAGCCCACAGGAACGTGAGAGGCGCATGCGCGACAGCTGCTGCCTCTACTGTGGAGTTCTCAGCCATCTCCGTTTTACATGCCCAGAGTTGACGGGAAACGCCAGGGCTCGCCAGGACAAGGGGAGACCCTGACGAGCTGTGGAGTTACACCCCCGGTCACCGTCTGACACTACCGGCAACCCTCCATTGGGACAACCGTCAGCACCACATTCAAGCCTTCGTGGACTTAGGGGCCGCGGATAATCTCATTGACCAATACTTCACCAGAGAATTACAAATCCCCTTGGTGAAATGTCCCATCCATCTGCAGATTCAAGCCCTCAATGGACACCCCATCGGCTCCGGCCAGGTGGAATATCAGACCAAGCCCATTCTACTGCAGGTTGGGGTGAACCACTCTGAGACTCTTAATTTTCTTTTGAACCCTGCTCCAGAGAACCCCCTTATCCAAGGGTACCCCTGGCTAGTGCTACGTATCCACTATTCTCCTGGTCCACGGGACACCTAGACTGGGGAAAGACATCTCCCCGGCTCCACCTCTCCCTGGGGCCGTCTGTATTCCCTCTTGACCCCTGAAATAGCAATCAAGGACAATTACATCCGGGAGTTGCTGGGGGCAGGTTTCATTCGCTCCAATACATACCCAGCTCGTCCAGGCTTCTTTGTGGGAAAGAAGGATGGAGGCCTGCGTCCCTGTATCGATTACAGAGGGCTGAACAGTACTGCGATTAAGAATCGTTACCCCTTACCCCTGATGTCCACCGCCTTGGACTTGGCCCATGGGGCCCAATTCTTCACCAAACTGGACCTCTGCAAAGCTTACAATCTGGTGAGAATCAGGGAGGGAGATGAATGGAAGACTGCCTTTAACACTCCGAGTGGCCACTGAGTATTTAGTCATGCCCTTCGGATTATCGAACACACCGGCAGTCTTCCAAGCATTAGTCAATGACACACTTAGGGATGCATCGGTTTGTCATTGTTTACCTCGACGTCATCCTGATCTTCTCCAAGACCCTTCTGGAACACATCCTGCACATCCGCCAAGTCCTGAGATGCCTCCTGCAGAGTTAACTATGAACTAAGATAGAGAAGTGTGAGTTACATGTATCCCAAGTTTCTTTCCTGGGCCACATTATCTCTAGCACCGGCATCCAAATGGACCCCGTAAAGGTGAGGGCGGTCACCGACTGGCCTCGTAGCGCCTCACTTAAACAAGTCCTCACCAAAGTTGTTTTATACTCAACATTGGTGCGGTGGCAGCACCTCTCACGGCCATAACCCTAAACTCCCAGAACCGTAAAAAACGGAACAAGCAACATTGTTTCGTATGTTTACAAACAGTCTGGTTTCTGGGAATTAATATTTAAATGTTTCTCTGATATATATCTCAGCAAAAAAATAAACGTCCTCTCACTGTCAGCTGTGTTTATTTTCAGCAAACTGAACATGTGTAAGTATTTGTATGAACATAACAAGATTCAAGAACTGAGACATAAATTTAACAAATTCCACAGACATGTGACTAACAGAAATGGAATAATGTGTCCCTGAACAAAGGGGAGGGGGGTCAAAATCAAAAGTAACAGTCAGTATCTGGTGTGGCCACCAGCTGCATTAAGTACTGCAGTGCATCTCCTCCTCATGAACTGCACCAGATTTGCCAGTTCTTGCTGTGATATATTACCTCACTCCTCCACCAAGGCACCTGCAAGTTCCCGGACATTTCTAGGGTGATTGGCCCTAGCCCTCACTCAAATCAAATCAAATTTTATTTGTCACATACACATGGTTAGCAGATGTTAATGCGAGTGTAGCGAAATGCTTGTGCTTCTAGTTCCGACAATGCAGTAATAACCAATGAGTAATCTAACCTAACAATTCCACAACTACTACCTTATACACACAAGTGTAAAGGGATAAAGAATATGTACATAAAGATATATGAATGAGTGATGGTACAGAACGGCATAGGCAAGATGCAGTAGATGGTATCGAGTACAGTATATACATATGAGATGAGTAATGTAGGGTATGTAAACATAAAAGTGCATAGTTTAAAGTGGCTAGTGATACATGTATTACATAAAGATGGCAAGATGCAGTAGATGATATAGAGTACAGTATATACATATACATTATATTAAGTGGCATTGGTTAAAATGGCTAGTGATACATTTTTTATCAATTTCCATCAATTTCCATTATTAAAGTGAGCTGGAGTTGAGTCAGTATGTTGGCAGCAGCCACTCGATGTTAGTGATGGCTGTTTAACAGTCTGATGGCCTTGAGATAGAAGCTGTTTTTCAGTCTCTCGGTCCCTGCTTTGATGCACCTGTACTGATTTCGCCTTCTGGATGAGAGCGGGGTGAACAGGCAGTGGCTCGGGTGGTTGTTGTCCTTGATGATCTTTATGGCCTTCCTGTGACATCGGGTGGTGTAGGTGTCATGGAGGGCAGGTAGTTTGCCCCCAGTGATGCGTTGTGCAGACCTCCCTACCCTCTGGTGAGCCTTACGGTTGTGGGCGGAGCAGTTGCCGTACCAGGCGGTGATACAGCCTGACAGGATGCTCTCGATTGTGCATCTGTAGAAGTTTGAGAGTGCTTTTGGAGACAAGCCAAATTTCTTCAGCCTCCTGAGGTTGAAGAGGCGCTGCTGCGCCTTCTTCACAACGCTGTCTGTGTGGGTGGACCAATTCAGTTTGTGCGTGATGTGTACGCCGAGGAACTTAAAACTTACTACCCTCTCCACTACTGTCCCGTCGATGTGGATAGGGGGGTGCTCCCTCTGCTATTTCCTGAAGTCCACAATCATCTCTTTTGTTTTGTTGACGTTGAGTGTGAGGTTATTTTCCTGACACCACACTCCGAGGGCCCTCACCTCCTCCCTGTAGGCCGTCTCGTCGTTGTTGGTAATCAAGCCTACCACTGTAGTGTCGTCCGCAAACTTGATGATTGAGTCGGAGGCGTGCATGGCCACGCAGTCATGGGTGAACAGGGAGTACAGGAGAGGGCTCAGAACGCACCCTTGTGGGGCCCCAGTGTTGAGGATCAGCGGGTTGGAGATGTTGTTACCTACCTTCACCACCTGGGGGCGGCCCGTCAGAAAGTCCAGTACCCAGTTGCACAGGGCGGGGTCGAGACCCAGGGTCTCGAGCTTGATGACGAGTTTGGAGGGTACTATGGTGTTAAATGCTGAGCTGTAGTCGGTGAACAGCATTCTCACATAGGTATTCCTCTTGTCCAGATGGGTTAGGGCAGTGTGCAGTGTGGTTGCGATTGCGTCGTCTGTGGACCTATTGGGGCGGTAAGCAAATTGGAGTGGGTCTAGGGTGTCAGGTAGGGTGGAGGTGATATGGTCCTTGACTAGTCTCTCAAAGCACTTCATGATGACGGCAGTGAGTGCTACGGGGCGGTAGTCGTTTAGCTCAGTTACCTTAGCTTTCTTGGGAACAGGAACAATGGTGGCCCTCTTGAAGCATGTGGGAACAGCAGACTGGGATAAGGATTGATTGAATATGTCCGTACACTCTCCGATCCAAGAGATCCCGGACATGCTCAATGGGATTGAGATCCGGGCTCTTCGCTGGCCATGGCAGAACACTGACATTCCTGTCTTGCAGGAAATCACGCACAGAATGAGCAGTATGGCTGGTGGCATTGTCATGCTGGAGGGTCATGTCAGGATGAGCCTGCAGGAAGGGTACCACATGAGGGAGGAGGCTGTCTTCCCTGTAACGCACAGCGTTGAGATTGCCTGCAATGACAACAAGCTCAGGCCGATGAGGCTGTGACACACCGCCCCAGACCATGATGGACCCTCCAACTCGATCCCGCTCCCACTCCAGAGTACAGGCCTCGGTGTCACGTTCATTCCTTCGACGATAAATGCGAACCCGACCATCACCCCTGGTGAGACAAAACCGCGACTCGTCAGTGAAAAGCACTTTTGCCAGTCCTGCCTGGTCCAGCGATGGTGGGTTTGTGCCCATAGGCGACGGTGTTGCCGGTGATGTCGGGTGAGGACCTGCCTTACAAGAGGCCTACAAGCCCTCAGTCCAGCCTCTCTCAGCTTATTGCGGACAGTCTGAGCACTGATGAAGGGATTGTGCGTTCCTGGTGTAACTCGTGCAGTTGTTGTTGCCATCCTGTACCTGTCCTGCAGGTGTGATGTTGAGATGTACCGATCCTGTGCAGGTGTTATTATACGTGGTCTGCCACTGCGAGGACAATCAGCTGGCCGTCCTGTCTCCCTGTAGCGCTGTCTTAGGAGTCTCACAGTACGGACATTGCAATTTGCCCTGGCCACATCTGCAGTCCTCATGCCTCCTTGCAGCATACCTAAGGCACGTTCACGCAGATGAGCAGGGACCCTGGGCATCTTTCTTTTGGTGTTTTTCAGAGTCAGTAGAAAGGCCTCTTTAGTGTCCTAAGTTTTCATAAATGTGACCTTAATTGCCTACCGTCTGTAAGCTGTTAGTGTCTTAACGACCGTTCCACAGGTGCATGTTCATTAATTGTTTATAGTTCATTGAACAAGCATGGGAAACAGTGTTTAAACCCTTTACAATGAAGATCTGTGAAGATATTTGGATTTTTATGAATTATCTTTGAAAGACAGGGTCCTGAAAAAGGGACGTTTCTTTTTTTGCTGTGTGTATACGTATCTATGACACTGTTATAGATCCGTCTCCTCTTACAGCCATTTTTGAAGTACTGCCCATAGGTACCCCCCTGTCAAGAATTCAGTCGTACTCTGTTACTTAAACTTCTTGCCGCACGGATCCCTTTAGCGGGATCACTTTCGTAAACAACCGCTGAATTGCAGAGCGCCAAATTCAAAAATAATACAAAAAATATTTATAATCATGAAATCACAAGTGAAATATACCAAAACACAGCTTAGCTTGTTGTTAAACCACCTATCATGTCAGATTTTGAAAATATGCTTTACAGAGAAAGCAATCCAAGCGTTTGTGAATTTATCAATCACTAGACAAAACAGTAAGAGCAGCTAGCCCCAAATTAGCTTGGTCACGAAAGTCAGAAAAGCAATAAAATTAATCGCTTACCTTTGATAATCTTCGGATGTTTGCACTCACGAGACTCCCAGTTACACAATAAATGTTATTTTTGTTTGATAAAGATTTGTTTTATAATATAATAATTTGGTTTGCGCGTTATGTTCAGAAAACCACAGGCTCGTTCCGGTCCTGAAAGGCAGACGAAAATTCCAAAAAGTATCCGTAATGTTTGTAGAAACATGTCAAAGTTTTTTATAATCAATCCTCAGGTTGTTTTTAACATACATAATCGATAATATTTCAACCGGACGGTAACCTATTCAATACTACAGAGAAAGAAAATGTCGAGCTACATCTCTCGCGCGCAGGAACTAATCAAAGGACACCTGACACCTGAAAAATCTTGCTAATTTTTCAAAATAAAAGCTTGAAACTATGTCTAAAGCCTGGTCACAGCCTGAGGAAGCAATTGGAAAAGGAATCTGGTTGATACCCCTTTAAATGGAGGAGGGGCAGGCAACGGAACAGGGATTTTTCCAAATAAAAGGCACTTCCGGGTTGGATTTCCTCAGAATTTCGCCAGCAAAATCAGTTCTGTTATACTCACAGACAATATTTTGACAGTTTTGGAAACTTTAGAGTGTTTTCTATCCTAATCTGTCAATTATATGCATATTCTAGCATCTGGACCTGAGAAATAGCCTGTTTACCTTGGGAACGTTATTTTTCCAAACATAAAAATTCTGCCCCCTAGCTGAAAGACGTTTTAAACAACTCTTTTAGCTGGACGGCTAATACTCCAGAACTGGAAGATGGCAGTTCCCCCATCTTATAAATATTGGGTGGGAGATGTGTTGTGCTCTCTGAAATTATATATTTTTTTATTCAATACACTTGGGAACTCCAAACTGTTCTATGATGCTTGTGCTCTGATGGCCTTCTTATTAAAACAAAGATAAGTCTGTATTTGACATCCCTGTGGCTCACGGGTTGGAGGAGCATTTCTTTGTGGGTTTCCTGGGGGGACACTGAGGTTGATGTGCCTATTGATTCTTATGGAATGTGACTTGCGGATGCTTTATTCCTCTTGTCCTGTCAGAGACTAACAATGAGCTTGTTGTCCCAGTTTTTTATTTTGTTCACTCTTACAACTTTCATTTTGCTCCAGTGGATGGTCGGTCTGTGGCCATGACTGTCTGTGAGTGGTTGTATTTCTCCACCCCTGTCCCTCATCTGTTTACAGAAACAATGGCGAGGGGACCATTCTGTCCCTGTATTAACTGCAGATTGCCCTTTAACCTTTGTACCCTTCTGCCCAGTGTGTTTAACTTGTCTAAAGTACGGTATCTTTACAGCTATTCTTTATTCGATTTTTTTCTAGTTGAGTATATTGTTTATTGTGGTGTTTTATGTGTGTAAAACTGAATAAACAGAGTTTTCACAAATAAAATGACTTAAATGGCTGTCTAGCAATGATCAACACCAATTTGACAGAGCTTGAAGAATTTAAAAAATGTTGTACAATCCAGGTGTGAAAAGCTCTTAGACTTGCCCAGAAAGACTCACAGCTGTAATCGCTGCCAAAGGTGATGCTAACATGTAATGACTCAGGGGGTTGAATACTTACAGTTGAAGTCGGAAGTCATTAAAACTCGTTTTTCAACCACTCCACACATTTCTTGTTAAACAAACTATAGTTTTGGCAAGTCAGTTAGGATATTTACTTTGTGCATGACACAAGTCATTTTTCCAACAATTGTTTACAGACAGATTATTTCACTTATAATTCACTGTATCACAATTCCAGTGGGTCAGAAGTTTACATACACTAAGTTGACTGTGCCTTTAAACACCTTGGAAAATTCCAGAAAATTATGTCATGGCTTTAGAAGCTTCTGATAGGCTAATTGACATCATTTGAGTCAATTGAAAGTGTACCTGTGGATGTATTTCAAGGCCTACCTTCAAACCCAGTGCTTCTTTGCTTGACATCATGGGAAAATCAAATTATAAATATTGTCGACCTCCACAAGTCTGGTTCATCCTTGGGAGGAATTTCCAAACACCTGAAGGTACCACGTTCATCTGTACAAACAATAGTGCGCAAGTATAAACATCATGGGACCATGCAGCCGTCATACCGCAGGAAGGAGACGCATTCTGTCGCCTAGAGATGAACGTACTTTGGTGCGAAAAATGCGAATCAATCCCAGAACAACAGCAAAGGACCTTGTCAAGATGCTGGAGGAAACGGGTACAAAAGTATCTATATCCACAGTAAAACGAGTTCTATGTCGACATAACCTGAAAGGCCGCTTAGCAAGGAAGAAGCCACTGCTCCAAAACCTTTATAAAAAAGCCAGACTACGTTTTGTAACTGCACATGGGGACAATGATCGTACTTTTCCTCATGATGTCCTCTGGTCTGATGAAACAAAAATAGAACTGTTTGGCCATAATGACAATCGTCATGTTTGGAGGAAAAAGGGGGAGGCTTGCAAGCCGAAAAACACCATCCCAACCGAGAAGCACGGGGGTGGCAGCATTATGTTGTGGGGGTGCTTTGTTGCAGAAGGGACTGGTGCACTTCACAAAGTAAATGACTGCATGAGGAAGGGAAATTATGTGGATATATTGAAGCTACATCTCAAGACATCAGTCAGGAAGTTAAAGCTTGGTCACAAATGGGTCTTCCAAATGGACATTGCCCCAAATTATACTTCCAAAGATGTGGCAAAATGGCTTAAGGACAACAAAGTCAAGGTATTGGAGTGGCCATCACAAAGCCCTGACCTCAATCCCATAGACAATTTGTGGGCAGAACTGAAAAGCGTGTGCGAGCAAGGAGGCCTATAAACCTGACTCAGTTACACCAGCTCTGTCAGGAGGAATGGGCCAAAATTCAACCAACTTATTGTAGGAAGTTTTTGGAAGGCTACCCAAAACGTTTGACCCAAGTTAAACAATTTAAAGGCAATGCTACCAAATACGAATTGAGTGTATGTAAACTTCTGACACACTGGGAATGTGATGAAAGAAATAAAAGCTGAAATATATCATTCTCTCTTCTATTATTCTGACATTTCACATTCTTAAAATAAAGTGATGATCCTAACTGACCTAAAACAGGGAATTTTTACTCTGATTAAATGTCAGGAATTGTGAAAAACTGAGTTTAAATGTATTTGGCTAAGGTGTATGTAAACTTCCGACTTCAACTGTATATACTGTATAATCAATATACTGTATATTAGTGTATTATTTGTGCAACATTTTATGTTAGTCATTTTTTGCCAACGATCTACACCCAAAAATATATCTTAATCCTACCTTGTAACACAACAAAGTGGAAAAAGTCAAAGGGTGTGAATACTTTCTGAAAACAAAGGTACACCGATACAACTCTTTCTCAAATATTTTCCATCTCTCTCTCTCTCTCTCTCTCTCTCTCTCTCTCTCTCTCATCCTCTCTCTCTCATAGGATACTAACCTCTACCATAGACTAGACCATATAGAGGGCCTGGTTGTCACGCCCTGACCGTAGAGAGCTTTTTATGTCTATTTTGCTTTGGTCAGGGTGTGATTTGGGTGGGCATTCTATGTTCTTTATTTCTAGGTCTTGTATTTCTTTGTTTCTGGCCGAGTGTGGTTCCCAATCAGAGGCAGCTGTCTATGTTTAGTTGCATGTCAGCACTAGTTGTATATCGCGTCACGTTCGTTTTGTTAGTTTGTTTAAGTGTTCTTCGTATGTAGTATGTATTCACGTCACGCTGCGTCTTGGTCTCATCGTTACGACGAACGTGACACTGGTAGTGATACAGCTCAACTTATCTTTTTCCTCAAACTGTCATTCCAGTGCCATAACCTTTTATGAGCCCTTGGGCTTAACTTCTTACATCACAGCTCTGTTTTTACCTTGCCACTGCCTTCCCTATCACTGTACTGTGCAGTATTTCCACTGTTCCACTAAGAAAATGTCATGCAGAAGATTTAATAGTGTTTTGAATACGTTTATTTTCCAGATTATGTATGCATGAAGGTAGTTAAGGCAGTTGGCAGTACCTCGAGGGCTTTTTTATGTTATACATTTTATTTATGGAAGTTATAACCATTTCAAGGTCAGTCAGCAGATATTGGCGATGCTTTACGATTTCGCATCTGACATCACCTCACGTTGCCTCTATAATGTTGTTTGTTATGGTTGTTATGAGGTCCTTAATGTGAACTTCAAAAACCTATCTGCCTCACAGCCTCCGGTCTTTCAAGGCCAGTATAATGTTGTTTGCAAGGTTGTGTTGTATCATATCTCTAGCCTCCAGTCTTTTCTATACTTAAAAAAATCTAGATGTTGGTCACATCATGGATTAGTAAAGTGCATCACGGGAGTTTTACCTCTGAGAGGTGTAGGAAGGTGAAGGGCTTAAAATCATAAAGTAATCTGGAATCCTAAAAAGAGAGTGTGAACCCTCAATTATAGATGAAATGGTGGTGGGGGATGACATGTTTGGATGAAGCAAGAAACTGGTGGAATCCCAGTTTTACCATAAAAACATCCGTAAACCTTATTCATCAGTTTAGTCACACTCTTATCCAGAGTGACTTACAGGAGCAATAAAGGTTAAGTGCCTTGCTCAAGGGCACATCGACAGATTTTTCATGTAGTCAACTCAGGGATTCAAACCACCTTCTTTTTGGTTGCTGGCCCAAAGCTCTTAACCATTAGGCTACCTGCCGCCACCACAGCCAAATTATCACCCTGTATTAGCAATAATTAGCAATGATGTTTCATTTGATAGTAAAAGCCTCGTCTCTTGAATCCTTACTCATCTCATCTACTGCCGCTACATTTAATCCTTTAAATTTAAATTTAAGCTTTAATCCAAGATGGCGTAGCAGTGTAGACGTGTTTCTTTAGTCCTCTCGTGTACGTTCGTATTTTTTCGTATTTCTTGTATATATTTTAACATTTTTTTTCTATCTCTTTTCGATTTTTAATTCGATTATACCTTCCTACCTCACCCAATGTGATACGGAATCGCTATTATTTTTTAACTTTGGAACACTTTCAAGAACCCCCAGTAGCTGACCAGCTAATCAGCTACAAGCTAATTTAGCCATTTTTTGCCGCTGCTAGCAGCTTTTACCTTCTGCACAGACACCAGCCCTGTTATTAGCCTGGATATTACTCACCAATTTACCAGCATCGGACTGTCTCTCGACAACAACGCCGGATTCCTGCCGTAATCCCTGAGCCACTACTTCTGATCCTCACAGCTAGCTTGCAGCTAGCGCAGCTAGCGCCACTGCCACGAAGCTAGCACCAGTTAGCAAACACAATTCTACAATTCACAACCTCTCTTTCGCCATCGCCATCCGGCTTGGATTCTCTGTCGACACGACCACGTCTGGTCTGCAGACGAATACCCCATCCGCTGTGCCCTCAACCGGCCTCCGTCTGAGCAGACCACCCCCCGGGCTACTAACTTTAAACGCCGCGTGCTAGCTTAGTGGAGGCCTCCCTGCTCCATCTACGGCTGCCCCCTGGACACTATGATCACTTGGCTACATAGCTGATGCCTGCTTGACTGTCCATTAATTCACGGTACTCCATTCTGTTTATTTGTGTTTTATCTGTCGGCTCTGTGCTTTAACTCAGGATCTGTGTGTAGTTAATCCGACCCTCTCTGCCTAGTCGTCGCCATTTTTACCTGTTGTTGCTGTGTTAGTGGACTAGCTGCTGTTATCCTGCAATCCTGCAATCACTTTATGCCTTATTGTATGTCTCTCTCAAATATCAATATGCCTTGCATACTGTTGTTCAGGCTAGTTATCATTATCATTGTTTTGGTTTGCAATGGACCCCGTAGTTCCACTCTCCGTACCTCTGATACCTCCTTTGTCCCACCCCCCACACATGCGGTGACCTCACCCATTGAGACCAGCATGTCCAGAGATACAACCTCTCTTATCATCACCCAGTGCCTGGGCTTGCCTCCGCTGTACCCGTGCCCCACCATACCCCTGTCTGCACATTATGCCCAGAATCTATTCTACCACGCCCATAAATCTGCTCCTTTTATTCTTTGTCCCCAACGCTCTAGGCGACCAGTTTTGATAGCCTTTAGCCGCACCCTCATCCTACTACTCCTCTGTTCCTCGGGTGATGTGGAGGTAAACCCAGGCCCTGCATGTCCCCAGTCACCCTCATTTGTTGACTTCTGTGATCGAAAAAGCCTTGGCCTCATGCATGTCAACATCAGAAGCCTCCTCCCTAAGTTTGCCTTACTCACCGCTTTAGCACACTCTGCCAACCCTGATGTCCTTGCCGTGTCCGAATCCTGGCTTAGGAAGGCCACCAAAAATTCTGGGATTTCCATACCCAACTATAACACTTTCCGTCAAGATAGAACTGCCAAAGGGGGAGGAGTTGCAATCTACTGCAGAGATAGCCTGCAAAGTTCTGTCATACTTTCCAGGTCTATGCCCAAACAGTTCGAACTTCTAATTTTAAAAATGAATCTCTCCAGAAATAAGTCTCTCACTGTTGCCGCCTGCTACCGACCCCCCTCAGCTCCCAGCTGTGCCCTGGACACCATCTGTGAATTGATCGCTCCCCATCTAGCTTCAGAGTTTGTTCTGTTAGGTGACCTAAACTGGGATATGCTTAACACCCCGGCAGTCCTACAATCCAAGCTTGATGCCCTCAATCTCACACAAATCATCAAGGAACCCACCAGGTACAACCCTAAATCCGTAAACATGGGCACCCTAATAGACATTATCCTGACCAACCTGCCCTCCAAATACACCTCTGCTGTCTTCAATCAAGATCTCAGCGATCACTGCCTCATTGCCTGTATCCGCCACGGGTCCGCGGTCAAACGACCACCCCTCATCACTGTCAAATGCTCCCTAAAACACTTCTGCGAGCAGGCCTTTCTAATCGACCTGGCCCGGGTACCCTGGAAGGATATTGACCTCATCCCGTCAGTTGAGGATGCCTGGTCATTCTTTAAAAGTTACTTCCTCACCATATTAGACAAGCATGCTCCGTTCAAAAAATGCAGAACCAAGAACAGATATAGCCCATGGTTCACTCCAGACCTGACTGCCCTCGACCAGCACAAAAACATCCTGTGGCGAACTGCAATAGCATCGAAGAGCCCCCGCGATATGCAACTGTTCAGGGAAGTCAGGAACCAATACACGCAGTCAGTCAGGAAAGCAAAGGCCAGCTTTTTCAAGCAGAAATTTGCATCCTGTAGCTCTAACTCCAAAAAGTTCTGGGATACTGTAAAGTCCATGGAAAACAAGAGCACCTCCTCCCAGCTGCCCACTGCACTGAGGCTAGGTAACACGGTCACCACTGATAAGTCCGTGATAATCGAAAACTTCAACAAACATTTCTCAATGGCTGGCCATGCCTTCCTCCTGGCGACTCCAACCTTGGTCAACAGCCCCGCCCCCCCCGCTGCTACTCGCCCAAGCCTCCCCAGCTTCTCCTTTACCCATATCCAGATAGCAGATGTTCTGAAAGAGCTGGAAAACCTGGACCCATACAAATCAGCTGGGCTTGACAATCTGGACCCCCTATTTCTGAAACTGTCCGCCGCCATTGTCGCACCCCCTATTACCAGCCTGTTCAACCTCTCCTTCGTATCATCTGAGATCCCCAAGGATTGGAAAGCTGCCGCGGTCATCCCCCTCTTCAAAGGGGGAGACACCCTGGACCCAAACTGTTACAGACCTATATCCATCCTGCCCTGCCTATCTAAGGTCTTCGAAAGCCAAGTCAACAAACAGATCACTGACCATCTCGAATCCCACCGTACCTTCTCCGCTGTGCAATCCGGTTTCCGAGCCGGTCACGGGTGCACCTCAGCCACGCTCAAGGTACTAAACGATATCATAACCGCCATCGATAAAAGACATTACTGTGCAGCCGTCTTCATCGACCTGGCCAAGGCTTTCGACTCTGTCAATCACCATATTCTTATCGGCAGACTCAGTAGCCTCGGTTTTTCTAATGACTGCCTTGCCTGGTTCACCAACTACTTTGCAGACAGAGTTCAGTGTGTCAAATCGGAGGGCATGTTGTCCGGTCCTCTGGCAGTCTCTATGGGGGTACCACAGGGTTCAATTCTCGGGCCGACTCTTTTCTCTGTATACATCAATGATGTTGCTCTTGCTGCGGGCGATTCCCTGATCCACCTCTACGCAGACGACACCATTCTATATACTTCCGGCCCTTCCTTGGACACTGTGCTATCTAACCTCCAAACGAGCTTCAATGCCATACAACACTCCTTCCGTGGCCTCCAACTGCTCTTAAACGCTTGTAAAACCAAATGCATGCTTTTCAACCGTTCGCTGCCTGCACCCGCACGCCCGACTAGCATCACCACCCTGGACGGTTCCGACCTAGAATATGTGGACATCTATAAGTACCTAGGTGTCTGGCTAGACTACAAACTCTCCTTCCAGACTCATATCAAACATCTCCAATCCAAAATCAAATCAAGAATCGGCTTTCTATTCCGCAACAAAGCCCCCTTCACTCACGCCGCCAAACTTACCCTAGTAAAACTGACTATCCTACCGATCCTCGACTTCGGCGATGTCATCTACAAAATAGCTTCCAATACTCTACTCAGCAAACTGGATGCAGTTTATCACAGTGCCATTCGTTTTGTTACTAAAGCACCTTATACGACTCACCACTGCGACCTGTATGCCCTAGTCGGCTGGCCCTCGCTACATGTTCGTCGTCAGACCCACTGGCTCCAGGTCATCTACAAGGCTATGCTAGGTAAAGTGACGCCTTATCTCAGTTCACTGGTCACGATGGCTACACCCACCCGCAGCACGCGCTCCAGCAGGTGTATCTCACTGATCATCCCTAAAGCCAAAACCTCATTTGGACGCCTTTCCTTCCAGTTCTCTGCTGCCTGCGACTGGAACGAATTGCAAAAATCTCTGAAGTTGGAGACTTTTATCTCCCTCAACAACTTTAAAAATCTGCTATCCGAGCAGCTAACCGATCGCTGCAGCTGTACATAGTCCATCTGTAAACTACCCACCCAATTTACCTACCTCACCCCCCATACTGCTTTTATTTATTTACTTTTCTGCTCTTTTGCACACCAGTATCTCTTCTTGCACATGATCATCTGATGATTTATCACTCCAGTGTTAATCTGCTAAATTGTAAGTATTCGATTTATTGCCTACCTCATGCCTTTTGCACACATTGTATATAGATTCTCTTTTTTTTCTACCATGTTATTGACTTGTTTATTGTTTACTCCATGTGTAACTCTGTGTTGTCTGTTCACACTGCTATGCTTTATCTTGGTCAGGTCGCAGTTGCAAATGAGAACTTGTTCTCAACTAGCCTACCTGGTTAAATAAAGGTGAAATAAAAAAAAATAAAAAAAACATTATTGATGTGTGAATAACATTGAGAGGGTCATAGAGGGGTCATTGGGCTGCCGTTTTTGCATTTGTTTTAGGATTATAAATTGAGTCAGAGACTACTGGTCGTGATGCCAGACGCACACAAACACATTCGCACACGCACGTGCAAGCGCACACGCACACGCACACGCACACGCACACACGCAGTAGCAGTAGCAGTAGCAGGAAGAGGGACTCCCTGTAACGTTGTGTTAGTGTCAGGAGCAGACTACAGAATCAATGAGAACAGGAAGACAAAAAGCATCCAGGGAAGCCCTGTGGACACTGTGTCAGCCCTCCCGTGTGGGTCACAGGTGGCTGGTTGCACTTTAATTGGGGAAGACAGGCTCATAGTAATGGCTGGAACGGAATAGAATGGTATCAAACATGGGTTCCATGTGGTTAATACCATTCCATTCACTCCGTTCCAGCCATTATTATGAGCCGTCCTCCCCTCAGCAGCCTCCTGTGATGTGTGTGTGTCCTCCAGACCAAACCAGCCAGGTAGAAAGCAGACAAAGCCCTCTCAACCTGGAAGGTTTATCCCTCAACACAACAACAACAAGTTACCTCATAACAACAACCATACAGCTGCTCAGTCAACAACAGGGGCCTGTTGCACAAAAGTAGAATTAAGACATCCGGGATAAATGACTCAGCTGAGCTCAATGAAGCCAAAACATGTGCGTCCAGGCTTAATTGGTTGCACAAAGACCAAGCCAGGATGAGCAGACACGGATTCATTAAGCCAGGTGAAACCAATCCTGGATAGGTGCGCGCTCACGGCTCACTCAAATAGACCCCGCCACAGATCACAGATTAACTGATTTACCATGGCAACTAGAGCCGCGTACTTTTCCCCGTCGGAAGCACAAATCCTCATGGAGGCATACGAGGAGGTAAAAGATATAATTAAGAAGAAAGGCAACACCGCCACAGTGATAAAGCAAAGAGAAAAAGCGTGGCAAAGTATTGCAGACCGCCTGAATGCGTAAGTAGTGCACAATTACACACTCACCGCTCCGCTGAAACATCACAATTACAATTCAAATATTTAATTCACATCTCCAAAAATGCAGTTGTACTGTAATTATGAAACGGTTAAATTTTTAATTGAAATGCACTGCAGATATGAGTGAAATTGTGTAAAGTAACTCCATCACACTGTATAAAGCTATGATACATTTTTTGATATTTTTACTGAAAACAAGACAAAAATACCAAGTAATTTTTTGCAGTGTGACTCCATTAAATGTGTGTGTGTGTGTGTGTGTGTGTGTGTGTGTGTAGATTAAACATGAACGGGCCAAAACGGACATGGCAGCAGGTCAAAATCAAATACAAGAACATTCTGCAGAATGGTATGGTCCCTGACTAATATTTAACAAAGCACAAGCATATATTGTACCCAGAAGGTGCCTGCTCACACATTGTCTGTACTGTTTTAGCAGTGAAAAATAATACCCACAGACAAGGCACGGGTGGTGGGTCACCAAAGGCTGACCTTACCCCAGCAGAGGACATGGCCTTGGAGCTAAATAAAGGCAGGCCCGTCTTAGAGGGGATCCCTGGGGGGAAAGAGACGAGCATAGGTTCCTCCCAAGATGCCACCCGCTTCATTCAAGGTATGTCCTTCCATCTCTACATGGGATACAACCACATTCATATTGAATCAATTTGGACTGTCTGACTTTGGTTTACCTATTGCCTTGCAGTGTCTGGCAGCACTGTGTTCCTGTTAGAGCCACCAGCACAAGCACCAGACGATGCTGATCCAGTGAGTACTCCATCAAAGGCATACTGTAGGCCTGGCATGTCTTGTCTACTAGCTTCAATATGAATCCGATTAAATGTGATAGGGTGAAGGCCCCAGTGCAGCAGCAACAGCACATGATGGAGACGATGATGAGGAGGAGACCATCTCTCTGGATTCCAGAAGGCATGAGGTATCATGTTAAGACTGTGAAAGTACTATTTACTCTACAATGGTGAGGAGTCCTCATCAAAATCAAAAAATCTAATTTCTTTTACAGGACCCAGAAGCTATACAGTGGGAAAACCAGCCTGGCAACATAGTGCGTATTAATAAAAGGACACCACATCCTGCCAAATTCCAGCTGCGCTAATTGTATTGTGTTCACAGAGCTCACAAGCTATCAGAAAGTTGTATGGCAACCACCTCCGGCGCCAAATAGAACTGGCAGACATAGACATTCAGTACAAGAAGAAAAAGATGGAAAATCTTGCACTGGAGTCCGAAATAAAAAAGAGGACAATTAGGAAACTGGACCTTGAAATAAAAAAACTTGAGAGGGAGGTGAGATATGCCTTCAATGTACACTGTATGCTAACTGTAACACAAATGTATTAATCATTATTTTTCTTTCCTCCCCCAGCTCCAAGAAGATGACACAGCTCAAAATAAAAATTAGGTATATTCTCGTAAAGTCAAGTGAGCCATGACATATGAGCTCTTATTGTGAGCACACAGGACGGTGGCATCTTTCTAAGGTTTTTTTTATTTTCCCAGCAATCAGTACAACCAAGTCATCGTTATAAGGCATCGCCCTCTTTTGCCCACCCCCCCAGCACCAGGTGTGGCCACTAGCCTATATGAAGGCCCAAAATTGTGTGTTCCTTTCTGCTCTGACAATGGCATGCCCATTCGTGCGAGATGGGTGGATGAAGAAGCACTTGTGCTGAGGAGAGCCTTCAGGCGAGAAAGGGTCTTCAGGGACCGGTTGCACCCACTGGCCTTCCCTGATGACCATCTACAGTGGGGAGAACAAGTATTTGATACACTGCCGATTTTGCAGGTTTTCCTACTTACAAAGCATGTAGAGGTCTGTAATTTTTATCATAGGTACACTTTAACTGTGAGAGACGGAATCTAAAACAAAAATCCAGAAAATCACATTGTATGATTTTTAAGTAATTAATTTGCATTTTATTGCATGACATAAGTATTTGATCACCTACCAACCAGTAAGAATTCCGGCTCTCACAGACCTGTTAGTTTTTCTTTAAGAAGCCCTCCTGTTCTCCACTCATTACCTGTATTAACTGCAACTGTTTGAACTCGTTACCTGTATAAAAGACACCTGTCCACACACTCAATCAAACAGACTCCAACCTCTCCACAATGGCCAAGACCAGAGAGCTGTGTAAGGACATCAGGGATCAAATTGTAGACCTAGACAAGGCTGGGATGGGCTACAGGACAATAGGCAAGCAGCTTGGTGAGAAGGCAACAACTGTTGGTGCAATTATTAGAAAATGGAAGAAGTTCAAGATGACGGTCAATCACCCTCGGTCTGGGGCTCCATGCAAGATCTCACCTCGTGGGGCATCAATGATCATGAGGAAGGTGAGGGATCAGCCCAGAACTACACGGCAGGACCTGGTCAATGACCGGAAGAGAGCTGGGACCACAGTCTCAAAGAAAACCATTAGTAACACACTACGCCGTCATGGATTAAAATCCTGCAGCGCACGCAAGGTCCCCCTGCTCAAGCCAGCGCATGTCCAGGCCCGTCTGAAGTTTGCCAATGACCATCTGGATGATCCAGAGGAGGAATGGGAGAAGGTCATGTAGTCTGATGAGACAAAAATAGAGCTTTTTGGTCTAAACTCCACTCGCCGTGTTTGGAGGAAGAAGAAGGATGAGTACAACCCCAAGAACACCATCCCAACCGTGAAGCATGGAGGTGGAAACATCATTCTTTGGGGATGCTTTTCTGCAAAGGGGACAGGACGACTCTACCGTATTGAGGGGAGGATGGATGGGGCCATGTATCGCGAGATCTTGGCCAACAACCTCCTTCCCTCAGTAAGAGCATTGAAGATGGGTCGTGGCTGGGTCTTCCAGCATGACAACGACTCGAAACAGACAGCCAGGGCAACTAAGGAGTGGCTCCGTAAGAAGCATCTCAAGGTCCTGGAGTGGCCTAGCCAGTCTCCAGACCTGAACCCAATAGAAAATCTTTGGAGGGAGCTGAAAGTCCGTATTGCCCAGCGACAGCCCCGAAACCTGAAAGATCTGGAGAAGGTCTGTATGGAGGAGTGGGCCAAAATCCCTGCTGCAGTGTGTGGAAACCTGGTCAAGAACTACAGGAAACGTATGATCTCTGTAATTGCAAACAAAGGTTTCTGTACCAAATATTAAGTTCTGCTTTTCTGATGTATCAAATACTTATGTCATGCAATAAAATGCAAATTAATTACTTAAAAATCATACAATGTGATTTTCTGGATTTTTGTTTTAGATTCCGACTCTCACAGTAGAAGTGTACCTATGATAAAAATGACAGACCTCTACGTGCTTTGTAAGTAGGAAAACCTGCAAAATCGGCAGTGTATCAAATACTTGTTCTCCCCACTGTATATGAAAGATACAGGTTTTCTGCAGATGGCATCAGGTATCTATGCAGACTACTGGGTCCCAGGATTAAGCACCGCACTGCACGGAGCCATGCACTGAGTGTGGAGCAAATGGTTTGTGTGGCCTTGCGCTTTTTTGCTAGTGGAGCCTTCCTGTACTCAGTGGGGGATGCAGAACAGCTGAACAAGGCCACAATTTGCCGCACAATAAGGAGTGTGTGTCTGGCTATCAAAGCATTAGCAGATGTCTTCATCTCCTTCCCTGGCCACAGAAGACTCTGTGACATCAAAGAGGAGTTCTATAGGATTGCAGGTAAGAGGATCTACAAATTACAGGACAACTGTTAACACATAGTAGGATACTCATTACTTTGTGTGACAGGTTTCCCCAATGTCATTGGTGCAGTGGACTGCACACACATAAGGATAAAAGCCCCCTCAGGTGCCCACGAGGCCGATTTTGTGAATAGGAAATCCTTTCACAGCATTAATGTTCAGGTGAACATAACTTTTTGATATTGTCCATTGACGAACACTCTGCATTGCCAGTGATGTGCATTGATTGGTGTAATATTCCTCATCTTATGATTTCAGATGGTCTGCAATGCTGACTGTGTGATCAGCAATGTTGTGGCAAAATGGCCTGGCTCAGTCCATGACTCCAGAATCTTTCGGGCCTCTGAAATCTATCAGTGCCTATCACAAGGTAAGCCACACAACCCCTATTTATAACCATCATGGCTGTGTCAAGAATATCACTGTGTTTATGAGGTAGTAATGATGAGATTTTGTGTTGACAGGTGAATTCTCTGGTGTGTTGCTGGGAGACAGGGGGTATGGCTGCCAGCCTTTTCTCCTGACACCTTTCACAGACCCCCAGGAAGCACAGCAGGCCTACAACCATGCCCATGCCAGGACCAGGGCCAGAGTTGAAATGACCTTTGGCCTCCTGAAGGCACGCTTTCACTGCCTTCACAAATTAAGGGTCAGCCCTGTTAGGGCATGTGATATTACTGTGGCTTGTGCTGTCCTCCACAATGTGGCCTGCCTGAGGAAGGAGAGGGCCCCCAGAGTGCCACCAGCCATGGACTGGGACAATCCGGCAATCTTCCCTGATGACGACAGTGGTCGGCTGCTGAGGGACCAATATGTGTTGAATTATTTTAGTTAGTATGTGTGCTTTCAATTTTGGTTAAATATGTCCTGCGGTGGCAGAGGAATTTGGGGTTTTTTGGGTTCGTTTTTTGACGAATTTGGCCTCTTATGATGTTTGTGCGGTATACTGTGTGTAATACAAGGCTGCAGGGAGGCTACTGCATCCATTCATTTGTCTGTTCAGTTGATGTGTATGGATTTGTCCTGCATTTATTTTAGTGTGCAGACATGCAGGGTGTGTTATATACAGACCTTTGAATGTGTATGTATCATTTTGTATAATATGCTTGGATTCTGTGCTTTCCATCTTGTAGAGTCACTGTGACTTCAGTTTCGAAAGGAGCTGATGGTTTACCTGCTTTGTTTTGTCCTTATTCAATAAAGGAACATAATGTTACACATTGTGTTTTTATATTCATATGGAATGTGTATTTGTTTATATGACAGAGTACTAGGGCCACACTGAAGAAAAAGGATAAAGTCATAAATTTATGAGGCTGGTTCTTTCTGCAGAAAAGCTACATATTGTTTTTACAGTTTTGATACTTATGACAATGTGATACTTAATATTCTGGCACATCAGCATGTCTTTGTTTATGAAACCATACTGAAGTACAATTTCACGAAATGCCCCACATCTGTCATTTTAACAACTGTCCTCCTTTAAAACAACTGGTTACAATATTATGACTTGTGTTTTTTTCCCCTCTGTGGCCCTAATATTCTATCATTTTATATATAGCCTTATAGTCTATGGGAAACTGTAAATTATCTAATGATAGCAACATCATCTAAAAATCATTTTTTATCCAAAATCATTGAAATTAATGATCACAAACGTTTAAATAATAACAGTGGGTCTAGTTATATGTGATAACAATGTATAGTGAGCAGTGAAATAACTATTGGTTTCCATTTGTGGTGACTGCTGACTGACATTAGGGATGAGATTAAATAGATCCTGGAATTTAGCCTGGTCTGGAGCAGGCTAGCTCCACAGAATAAATCTCCATGGTAATTTATACCATAACATATCCTCCTGCCCCCTATCCATCTTTAGTGCAACCGGATTACGGATCAATTGAGCCAGGATCACCAAGATATCCTGGCTTAATCCCTTATCCTAGTTTTGTGCAACAGGCCCCAGGTTACCTCATAACAACAACCATACAGCTTCTCAGTCAACAACAGGTTACCTCATAACAACAACCATACAGGTGCTCAGTCAACAACAGGTTACCTCATAACAACAACCATACAGGTGCTCAGTCAATAACAGGTTACCTCATAACAAGTACCAAACAGCTGCTCAGTCAACAACAGGTTACCTCATAACAACAACCATACAGGTGCTCAGTCAACAACAGGTTACCTCATAACAACAACCATACAGGTGCTCAGTCAACAACAGGTTACCTCATAACAACAACCATACAGGTGCTCAGTCAACAACAGGTTACCTCATAACAACAACCATACAGGTGCTCAGTCAACAACAGGTTACCTCATAACAACAACCATACAGGTGCTCAACCAACAACAGGTTACCTCATAACAACAACCATACAGGTGCTCAGTCAACAACAGGTTACCTCATAACAACAACCATACAGGTGCTCAGTCAACAACAGGTTACCTCATAACAACAACCATACAGGTGCTCAACCAACAACAGGTTACCTCATAACAACAACCATACAGGTGCTCAGTCAACAACAGGTTACCTCATAACAACAACCATACAGGTGCTCAGTCAACAACAGGTTACCTCATAACAACAACCATACAGGTGCTCAGTCAACAACAGGTTACCTCATAACAACAACCATACAGGTGCTCAGTCAACAACAGGTTACCTCATAACAACAACCATACAGGTGCTCAGTCAACAACAGGTTACCTCATAACAACAACCATACAGGTGCTCAGTCAACAACAGGTTACCTCATAACAACAACCATACAGGTGCTCAACCAACAACAGGTTACCTCATAACAACAACCATACAGGTGCTCAGTCAACAACAGGTTACCTCATAACAACAACCATACAGGTGCTCAGTCAACAACAGGTTACCTCATAACAACAACCATACAGGTGCTCAGTCAACAACAGGTTACCTCATAACAACAACCATACAGGTGCTCAACCAACAACAGGTTACCTCATAACAACAACCATACAGGTGCTCAGTCAACAACAGGTTACCTCATAACAACAACCATACAGGTGCTCAGTCAACAACAGGTTACCTCATAACAACAACCATACAGGTGCTCAACCAACAACAGGTTACCTCATAACAACAACCATACAGGTGCTCAGTCAACAACAGGTTACCTCATAACAACAACCATACAGGTGCTCAGTCAACAACAGGTTACCTCATAACAACAACCATACAGGTGCTCAGTCAACAACAGGTTACCTCATAACAACAACCATACAGGTGCTCAGTCAACAACAGGTTACCTCATAACAACAACCATACAGGTGCTCAGTCAACAACAGGTTACCTCATAACAACAACCATACAGGTGCTCAGTCAACAACAGGTTACCTCATAACAACAACCATACAGGTGCTCAACCAACAACAGGTTACCTCATAACAACAACCATACAGGTGCTCAGTCAACAACAGGTTACCTCATAACAACAACCATACAGGTGCTCAGTCAACAACAGGTTACCTCATAACAACAACCATACAGGTGCTCAACCAACAACAGGTTACCTCATAACAACAACCATACAGGTGCTCAGTCAACAACAGGTTACCTCATAACAACAACCATACAGGTGCTCAGTCAACAACAGGTTACCTCATAACAACAACCATACAGGTGCTCAGTCAACAACAGGTTACCTCATAACAACAACCATACTGTCATGTTTTGTCTTTGATCATGTCTTGTCCCTGTGCTTCCCTCTGCTGGTCTTATTAGGTTCTTTCTCTTTCTCTCTCTCTTTCGTTCCGTTCCTGCTCCCAGCTGTTTCTCATTCTCCCTACGACCTCATTTACTCTTTCACACCTGTCCCCTATTTTGCCCTCTGATTAGAGTCCCTATTTCTCCCTCTGTTTTCCGCTCCTGTCCTTGTCGGATTCTTGTTTGATGTTTGCAGTTCCTGTGTCCTTGTTCCGCCCTGTCGTGTTCTTTTGCCTTCTTCAGATGCTGCGTGTGAGCAGGTGTCTATGTCAGCTACGGCCTGTGCCTTCCTGAAGCGACCTGCAGTCTGTGGTCGCGTCTCCAGTCGTTCCTCTCTATTGACGAGAGGATTTCAGTTTCCTGTTTTGGATTACCATTGATTTATATCCAGGAGAATCATTATTTGTTTTATACTGGAATAAAGACTCTGTTACTATTACGTCGCTTTTGGGTCCTCATTCATCAGCATAACAGAAGAATCCGACCAAGAATGGACCCAGCGACTACGGATTCTCGCAACACTGCCGTCGAGATCCAGGGAGCAATGCTCGGCAGACACGAGCAGGAATTGTCTGCTGCTCGCCATGCCGTTGAGACCCTGTCCGCTCAGGTCTCCGATCTCTCTGGACAGTTTCAGAGTCTTCGTCTCGTGCCACCAGCTACTTCCTGGTCTTCCGAGTCTCCGGAACCTAGGGTTAATAACCCACCATGTTACTCTGGGCAGCCCACTGAGTGTCGCTCCTTTCTCACCCAGTGTGATATTGTGTTCTCTCTCCAGCCCAACACATACTCAAGAGAGAGAGCTCGGATCGCTTACGTCATATCACTCCTTACTGGTCGGGCTCGGGAGTGGGGCACAGCTATCTGGGAGGCAAGGGCTGAGTGTTCTAACGTTTATCAGAACTTTAAAGAGGAGATGATACGGGTTTTTGATCGTTCAGTTTTTGGGAAGGAGGCTTCCAGGGTCCTGGCTTCCCTATGTCAAGGTGATCGATCCATAACGGATTACTCGATAGAGTTTCGCACTCTTGCTGCATCCAGTGACTGGAACGAGCCGGCGTTGCTCGCTCGTTTTCTGGAGGGACTCCACGCTGAGGTTAAGGATGAGATTCTCTCCCGGGAGGTTCCTTCCAGCGTGGACTCTTTGATTGCTCTCGCCATCCGCATTGAACGACGGGTAGATCTTCGTCACCGAGCTCGTGGAAGAGAGCTCGCGTTAACGGTGTTTCCCCTCTCCGCATCTCAACCATCTCCTCCCACCGGCTCAGAGACTGAGCCCATGCAGCTGGGAGGTATTCGCATCTCGACTAAGGAGAGGGAACGGAGAATCACCAACCGCCTTTGCCTCTATTGCGGTTCTGCTGGACATTTTGTCATGTCATGTCCAGTAAAAGCCAGAGCTCATCAGTAAGCGGAGGGCTACTGGTGAGCGCTACTACTCAGGTCTCTCCATCAAGATCCTGTACTACCTTGTCGGTCCATCTACGCTGGACCGGTTCGGCTGCTTCCTGCAGTGCCTTGATAGACTCAGGGGCTGAGGGTTGTTTTATGGACGAAGCATGGGCTCGGAAACATGACATTCCTCTCAGACAGTTAGGGAAGCCCACGCCCATGTTCGCCTTAGATGGTAGTCTTCTCCCCAGTATCAGATGTGAGACACTACCTTTAACCCTCACTGTATCTGGTAACCACAGTGAGACCATTTCCTTTTTGATTTTTCGTTCACCTTTTACACCTGTTGTTTTGGGTCATCCCTGGCTAGTATGTCATAATCCTTCTATTAATTGGTCTAGTAATTCTATTCTATCCTGGAACGTTTCTTGTCATGTGAAGTGTTTAATGTCTGCTATCCCTCCTGTGTCTTCTGTCCCCTCTACTCAGGAGGAACCTGGTGATTTGACAGGAGTGCCGGAGGAATATCATGATCTGCGCACGGTCTTCAGTCGGTCCAGAGCCAGCTCCCTTCCTCCTCACCGGTCGTATGATTGTTGTATTGATCTCCTTCCGGGGACCACTCCCCCTCGGGGTAGACTATACTCTCTGTCGGCTCCCGAACGTAAGGCTCTCGAGGATTATCTGTCTGTTTCTCTCGACGCCGGTACCGTGGTGCCTTCTTCCTCTCCCGCCGGAGCGGGATTTTTCTTTGTTAAGAAGAAGGACGGTACTCTGCGCCCCTGCGTGGATTATCGAGGGCTGAATGACATAACGGTTAAGAATCGTTATCCGCTTCCCCTTATGTCGTCAGCCTTCGAGATTTTGCAGGGAGCCAGGTGCTTTACTAAGTTGGACCTTCGTAACGCTTACCATCTCGTACGCATCAGAGAGGGGGACGAGTGGAGAACGGCGTTTAACACTCCGTTAGGGCATTTTGAATACCGGGTTCTGCCGTTCGGTCTCGCTAATGCTCCAGCTGTCTTTCAGGCATTAGTTAATGATGTACTGAGAGACATGCTGAACATTTTTGTTTTCGTTTACCTTGACGATATCCTGATTTTTTCACCGTCACTCGAGATTCATGTTCAGCACGTTCGACGTGTACTCCAGCGCCTTTTAGAGAATTGTCTCTACGTGAAGGCTGAGAAGTGCGCCTTTCATGTCTCCTCTGTCACTTTTCTCGGTTCTGTTATTTCCGCTGAAGGCATTCAGATGGATCCCGCTAAGGTCCAGGCTGTCAGCGATTGGCCCGTCCCTAAGTCACGTGTCGAGTTGCAGCGCTTTCTCGGTTTCGCTAATTTCTATCGGCGTTTCATTCGTAATTTCGGTCAAGTGGCTGCCCCTCTCACCGCTCTGACTTCTGTCAAGTCTTGCTTTAAGTGGTCCGGTTCCGCCCAGGGAGCTTTTGATCTCCTCAAGAAGCGTTTTACATCCGCCCCTATCCTTGTTACTCCTGACGTCACTAAACAATTCATTGTCGAGGTTGACGCTTCAGAGGTGGGCGTGGGAGCCATTCTGTCTCAGCGCTTCCAGTCTGACGATAAGGTCCATCCTTGCGCTTACTTTTCTCATCGCCTGTCGCCATCGGAACGCAACTATGATGTGGGTAACCGCGAACTGCTCGCCATCCGCTTAGCCATAGGCGAATGGCGACAGTGGTTGGAGGGGGCGACCGTCCCTTTTGTCGTTTGGACTGACCATAAGAACCTTGAGTACATCCGTTCGGCCAAACGACTTAATGCACGTCAAGCTCGTTGGGCGTTGTTTTTCGCTCGTTTCGAGTTCTTGATTTCCTATCGTCCGGGAAATAAGAACACCAAGCCTGATGCCTTATCCCGTCTCTTTAGTTCTTCTGTGGCTTCTACCGACCCCGAGGGGATTCTCCCTGAAGGGCGTGTTGTCGGGTTGACTGTCTGGGGAATTGAGAGACAGGTAAAGCAAGCACTCACTCACACTGCGTCGCCGCGCGCTTGTCCTAGTAACCTTCTGTTCGTTCCTGTCTCTACTCGTCTGGCTGTTCTTCAGTGGGCTCACTCTGCCAAGTTAGCTGGCCACCCCGGCGTTCGGGGTACGCTTGCTTCTATTCGCCAGCGGTTTTGGTGGCCTACTCAGGAGCGGGACACGCGTCGTTTCGTGGCTGCTTGTTCGGACTGCGCGCAGACTAAGTCAGGTAACTCTCCTCCTGCCGGTCGTCTCAGACCGCTTCCCATTCCTTCTCGACCATGGTCTCACATCGCCTTAGACTTTATTACCGGTCTGCCTTCGTCTGCGGGGAAGACTGTGATTCTTACGGTTATCGATAGGTTCTCTAAGGCGGCACATTTCATTCCCCTCGCTAAGCTTCCTTCCGCTAAGGAGACGGCACAAATCATCATTGAGAATGTGTTCAGAATTCATGGCCTCCCGTTAGACGCCGTTTCAGACAGAGGTCCGCAATTCACGTCACAGTTTTGGAGGGAGTTCTGTCGTTTGATTGGTGCTTCCGTCAGTCTCTCTTCCGGGTTTCATCCCCAGTCTAACGGTCAAGCAGAAAGGGCCAATCAGTCGATTGGTCGCATTTTACGCAGCCTTTCGTTTCGAAACCCTGCGTCTTGGGCAGAACAGCTCCCCTGGGCTGAGTACGCTCACAACTCGCTTCCTTCGTCTGCTACCGGGCTGTCCCCGTTTCAGAGTAGTCTTGGCTACCAGCCTCCTCTGTTTTCGTCCCAGCTCGCCGAGTCCAGCGTTCCCTCCGCTCAGGCTTTTGTCCAACGTTGTGAGCGCACCTGGAGGAGGGTCAGGTCTGCACTTTGCCGTTACAGGGCGCAGACTGTGAGAGCCGCCAATAAACGTAGGATTAAGAGTCCTAGGTATTGTCGCGGTCAGAGAGTGTGGCTTTCCACTCGTAACCTTCCCCTTACGACAGCTTCTCGCAAGTTGACTCCGCGGTTCATTGGTCCGTTCCGTGTCTCTCAGGTCGTCAATCCTGTCGCTGTGCGACTGCTTCTTCCGCAACATCTTCGTCGCGTCCACCCTGTCTTCCATGTCTCCTGTGTCAAGCCTTTTCTTCGCGCCCCCGTTCGTCTTCCCTCCCCCCCCCCCGTCCTTGTCGAGGGCGCTCCTATTTACAAGGTACGGAAGATCATGGACATGCGTTCTCGGGGACGTGGTCACCAGTACTTAGTGGATTGGGAGGGTTACGGTCCTGAGGAGAGGAGTTGGGTTCCATCTCGGGACGTGCTGGACCGTTCGTTGATCGATGATTTCCTTCGTTGTCGCCAGGGTTCCTCCTCGAGTGCGCCAGGAGGCGCTCGGTGAGTGGGGGGGTACTGTCATGTTTTGTCTTTGATCATGTCTTGTCCCTGTGCTTCCCTCTGCTGGTCTTATTAGGTTCTTTCTCTTTCTCTCTCTCTTTCGTTCCGTTCCTGCTCCCAGCTGTTTCTCATTCTCCCTACGACCTCATTTACTCTTTCACACCTGTCCCCTATTTTGCCCTCTGATTAGAGTCCCTATTTCTCCCTCTGTTTTCCGCTCCTGTCCTTGTCGGATTCTTGTTTGATGTTTGCAGTTCCTGTGTCCTTGTTCCGCCCTGTCGTGTTCTTTTGCCTTCTTCAGATGCTGCGTGTGAGCAGGTGTCTATGTCAGCTACGGCCTGTGCCTTCCTGAAGCGACCTGCAGTCTGTGGTCGCGTCTCCAGTCGTTCCTCTCTATTGACGAGAGGATTTCAGTTTCCTGTTTTGGATTACCATTGATTTATATCCAGGAGAATCATTATTTGTTTTATACTGGAATAAAGACTCTGTTACTATTACGTCGCTTTTGGGTCCTCATTCATCAGCATAACACATACAGGTGCTCAGTCAACAACAGGTTACCTCATAACAACAACCATACAGGTGCTCAGTCAACAACAGGTTACCTCATAACAACAACCATACAGGTTCTCAGTCAACAACAGGTTACCTCATAACAACAACCATACAGGTGCTCAGTCAACAACAGGTTACCTCATAACAACAACCATACAGGTGCTCAGTCAACAACAGGTTACCTCATAACAACAACCATACAGGTGCTCAGTCAACAACAGGTTACCTCATAACAACAACCATACAGGTGCTCAGTCAACAACAGGTTACCTCATAACAACAACCATACAGGTGCTCAACCAACAACAGGTTACCTCATAACAACAACCATACAAGTGCTCAGTCAACAACAGGTTACCTCATAACAACAACCATACAGGTGCTCAACCAACAACAGGTTACCTCATAACAACAACCATACAGGTGCTCAGTCAACAACAGGTTACCTCATAACAACAACCATACAGGTGCTCAACCAACAACAGGTTACCTCATAACAACAACCATACAGGTGCTCAGTCAACAACAGGTTACCTCATAACAACAACCATATAGGTGCTCAGTCAATAACACAAGTTTTTTTTGTACGTGTTACTGTATGTGCTGCAGTCTTAACATGTCTGCTGAGGCTGGTTCTAACTTAGTCAGGTCATGATACAAAACAATCATTCTGGAACCGCCCAGAATGTATTTATTATTCTGTAAGCCAAAACCAATCCCACCATGACAAAAAAAGAGAAAACATTTGAGTAAGTAAATGCATACTGGTAGTAGGGTTGAGAGAGAAATGATATTGTCAATTTTCAACAAGCTAAATGCTGAAAGTATTCCTATTGTGTCCTGCTCTGCGCTCTGAGCCATCTTCTCCTGCCTTGAATAATGGACACGAACTGGACATTATAATCCACATGAATTGAGGCTCCCGAGTGGCGCAGCGGTCTAAGGCACCACATCTCGGTGCAAGATGTGTCACTACAGTCCCTGGTTTGAATCCAGGCTGTGTCACATCCGTCCGTGATTGATAGTTTCACAGGGCGGTACACAATTGGCCCAGTGTTGTCCAGGTTGGGCCAGGTTAGGCCGTCATTGTAAATAAGAATTTGTTGTTAGCTGACTTGCCTAGTTAAATGTAAATGTATAAAACAGGAGGAAAGAAACACCAGTGACTGCAGCTGATATGAGGGGCATGCAGGTAGGACACACACACCAAAATACACAATCTCTCTCTCTCTCAAACACACACACATCAGCCTTCTAAAACCAGACTAGAGCTGACCCAGAACATTTGGTGACGACCTGCGGTGTCTGCCAGCTGCTACATTACAGTATGTGGATCACGCCACCCTGCTGCGTCTGCACCAGAAGGAGTAGGGAGGGAGTAGGTAGTAGTAGAACTCAGGGGAGAGGCCCAGCTCCCTGGTTCTACCCTACCAGTGCCCTTGATCTGCCCATCTCTCCCCAGGCCGGGGCCCCTCTCTCTCTGGGTCAGGAAACCAGGCAGACTGAGGGAGAAAGAAAGGGGAAGTCCTCTCCTCCGATCCACCAGGTCCTGTTTTTTAACCTCACCTTTCCTACTTTCCTTTCTTGATGTTGGTCTTTTTTAGATGACAGAGATCTGTGGGGAAACAGCTCCAGTAGAGGACCGGGAGAGAAGCACACAGTGGTATTAATTCACACTCAGCTGTGTGTTTGACTACCAGACTTATTTAAATACTGCCCACAGCTATTTCTCTCTCTTTCTTTCTATTGCTCTCTCTCCATCTCTCTCTCTCTCTCTCTCTCTCTCTCTCTCTCTCTCTATCCTACTCTTTCTCTCTATCTTTCTCTCCCTCTCTCTCTCTCCCTCTCACCATATCTCTCATTCCCTAGCTCTGCTGCTTCTCATTCCCTCTCTCCTCCTCTTCCCGCTCTGTCTCCCTTCTTCCCCCATTCCCCAGAGCGAGGGGTGAGTTTGGGGTATACGATGCAGCACAGATTTGTTTGTCTTTGTTTGTGTCCTCTGGTGATACAGAGAGCAAATAGTGAAGAAGGAGAAACACATTCCACTCCTTCAGGTTTCATCATAGGCTAGTGAATGAATGAATTAACTTCTATTGATTAACTGTACAAATACACTGATACCCAGCAGATCGTCCACCTAGGAAGGGAACCTTTATCAGGAGCATGTTGTCTTCCCTGAACGTCACTCATCACTGCTGGCTAGTGTCTACATATCTGTGGCTCAATCCACTAGTGATGGGTCGTTCGCGATGTAGGTGAACGTTGGGAGCCGGCTCGCATATCAGAAGAGCCGAATCTATTCATAAAAATAGAAAACAATTAAGATATGAATAATCAAAATATTTCAATGAATAGAATTAACTCATTCAAAGAATGAGAGAGAAAAAAAATGTAGGCCTAAATGCTCAAGCGCACACACATTCGTTCTGACTCTCTGCTCAGACTAATCTGTTGTTCCTGTCAATCAGACACGCAGTGTCAACCAATGAACCAAAGATGGGTGAGGGAGTGCCGAGCCAACTCACACAGTCACACACTTAGCAGCTGAGGGGAGAGAGGAAGGACAGCTGTGAAAACAACAGCTGGAAAATGAGTCGGAAGCACAGTAGCATTTGGATGCATTTTAATAGTGTAGACAATGTTAGAGCACAGTGTAGAATTTGCCAAAACAAAATCTCATATAAAGCCGGTTCTACCGACACACATATGTGAACTGTGCACCCAACTGTGAAGCTAGCTGTAGTGGAGCGTCGAGAAACTAGCGGGCCTGCTAGTGATAGTGGTGGAGCCAGCACCTCCACACGTGGAGATGTATCCACTCAGTCAAGTAGGCCTACTCCGCGACCCACAGCAACGCAGTCTTCTATAGACCAGCTTATGCCAAAGTCTATGTCTGTAGCAAAACAAGGCCAAATTGATATTGCATTGGCTAAAATGATTGCCACCGATTTCCAGCCATTTTCGATCTTGGAGGGCAGAGGTTTTAGAAATTATAGCAATAGTCTAAATCCAATATACACAATTCCAAGCAGGAAAACCCTTTCAAAATCACTTATTCCACAACTGTACGAGAGCACACAGGCTTCAGTGCGGGAAAGAGTCCACAAAGCTACTGCAGTTTGCCTTACCACTGACTGCTGGTCATCAAGGGTAACCACTTCTTACATGTCGGTTACATGTCACCTCATTGAAGATTTTCCAATGTCTAGCTGTCTTCTGGACTGCTTTGAGTTCAGCGACAGACACACCTCAGAGAACTTGGCAGAGGAACTGTTGAGAGTGGCCAGAGAATGGCAAGAAGATGGAAAAGTGGTCTGTTGTGTTAGCGACAGGGCAAAGCCATGAACACTTTAAAATGGACCCATCATCCATGTCTTGCCCACACAATCAACCTGACTGTAAGAGATGCTCTGAAGGTGATGAAGCCCACTGTGGACAAAGTGAAAGCAGCTGTGGAATACTTCCACAGGAGCACAGTAGGCGCTGAAAAACTAAAGTCTACACAACGCCAGATGGGGATGCCTGAGCTGAGGCCTAAACAAGACTGCAGTTTCTTGAGTCAAAGGATGCCATCATCTCTACCCTGGCCATTGTCAATGCACCTGTTGATGCTCTGACCCAAGAGGAATGGGAGGTGGTGGATGAGGTGTGCAGAGTCCTGGAACCCTTTGAGCAGGTCACTGTGGAGATCAGTGGAGAGAGGTACAGTAAGCAGTTATTACTACATCATTATTTAATCCAGTATTATATATGTATATGAGCAGTAGAGGAGAATGTAGTATCAGTAGACAAAACATGAACCTGAACTAATAAGTTACTGTTCTCTCTTTTCAGCTATATGACAGCCTCAAAAATAATACTCCTGTGTAAGGGTCTGCAGCGAATCACAGCCAGCCGCCAGAGAGAAGCAAACGTAACCACAGGACATGTGACAGAGTTGATGGACACCCTATGTTCATCATTGGACAGAAAGTTCCACAGAAACCGCTGCACTTGACCCCAGGTTTAAGAAGTTATCCTTCAGTGATGCCAGAGCAATTGATGAGGCTCTTCAAAGAATAACCTCAGCAGCAGGGAGGGACAGCTCCAGCAGTCAGCTGGCTCAGGCACCAGGGCAACAGGAAGAAGAGGGATCAGATGGAGCAGAAGCACCAGCAGTAGTGCCACAAACGTCTGCTGATTGGATGCTGTTTGACGAGAGAACAACTGGGGATGCAGCACGAAGGAATCCCTCAGCAGATGTCATAATGGAGGTCCGATCCTATTTGGAGGAGCACCTCCAAAGATCTGCAGATCCTCTGAGCTGGTGGAAGATCAAGGCCTCTGTTAACCTACAGCTTACTAAAGTCATGACAGGGAGACTGCATAGTGGCCACATCCGTTCCCTCTGAGAGGATCTTCTCGAAAACGGGACAAATCATTACTGAGAGAAGATACCGCATCAGCCCCTCAAAAGTGAGGCAGCTTGCATTTCTGAATGAAAATCTCTCATAAAAGCAAAATACGGTCAGCATTGCCGTGTGCTGCTGGTTATAACATGGCAATAAAGAAGAGAGAGAAAAGAGGGACCAGTTTAATGTTTTAAGTGGGATGCTGCAGTTTTGCACATTGTTATCTATTTTTCTTTGATATGGTGCATTATTCTATTATGCTGTTCAGATTATATTAGTTTTGAATGGTTAGATTTATATGCACTTTGTTAATATACATTAAAAAGGTATACTTTAAATGCAAATGTTTAATAGCATTCTTTTTCATAACAAACCAATGCATTTTTAAATACATTAAGGTAGAGTATGATTTCATTTAATAATTTAAGTAGAATTGTTTTAACACCAATCATAGTCAAACTATCGCAAACTGTTTGACTTGAAAAAATACAAAACATATTTTTTTTAAAGAGCCGTTTGGGAGGCAAAACAGCTGGCACTTTTTGGTGAGCCGGAAAAGAGCTGGAATGCCCATCACTACAATCCACCCCCTACTAATAATATATTTTGTAGAGTGCTGTATATGTAGCCTGTGGATGGAGGGGTGTTGGGGGGCTTGGTGAATGAGGAGTGAATCACCCAGAGAGCAGAGGAGAGAACACAGATGGTGAGGAGAAGCAGGGAAGCGTGCAGCAGCTGGGTTTGGAGCACAAGCCTGGTTCCCTGGGTGCCATCTCTGCTCTGCGGAGGAGGAGCCAGGAGGGCTTCTCCCTCTCCCTCTCTGTTGCTCCCAACTTCTCTCTCTCCCCCCAGGTTCCTAGTTCTCCCTCTCCTCTTCTACTCCCTCATCGCTCTCCCTCTCCTGTAATCACAAACATAGCTGCTACTCCATAGAGCAGGATTCGCCAACTGATGGCCTGCTGGACGAATTTGGCCCGCGGGTGATTTTATTGCCCCCCCCCCCCGCCCCCCATGTTTTTTGTTGTTGCAAGAAATGAATAAATAAATGAAAACATGCACAGGGGCATTGTCATGCTGAAACAGGAAAGGGCCTTCTCCAAACTGTTGCCACAAAGTTGGAAGCACACCACTCCAGCCGATGCTTGGCATTGCACATGGTGATCTTAGGCTTGTGTGCAGCTGCTCAGCCATGGAAACCCATTTCATGAAGCTCCCGACGAACAGTTCTTGTGCTGACGTTGCTTCCAGAGGTAGTTTGGAACTCGGTAGTGAGTGTTCCAACCGAGGACAGACGATTTTCAGTACTCGCCGGTCCCGTTCTGTAAGCTTATGTGGCCTACCACTTCGCAGCTGAGCCGTTGTTGCTCCGAGACATTTCCACTTCAAAATAACAACACTTAAAGTTGACCAGGGCAGCTCTAGCAGGGCAGAAATTTGACGAACTGACTTGTTGGAAAGGTGACATCCTATGACGGTGTCACGTTGAAAGTAACTGAGCTCTTCAGTAAGGCCATTCTACTGCCAATGTTTGTCTATGGGGATTGCATGGCCGTGTGCTCGATTTTATACACCTGTCAGTTACAGGTGTGGCTGAAACAGCCGAATCCACAAATTTGAAAGGGTGTCCACATACTTTTGTATATATAGTGTAATCTGTTCCATAGTATTCCCACGTATAATAGAGAGATATATGTGATTGTCTACAAATGTAAGCAAGGTTTGAAATTATGTTTTAGTCAAATATTATATCTGTTTGCTGTCTGCAAACTACTTGTTTATTTTAGGTTTCGGCCCTCTGACCATCCACTCAAGAAAGAAATCGTCCAGTGCATGAATCTAGTTGATGATCCCTGCCAGTGAGTTTAGGGGTTTACGGGATGCTGGGAGACTGGTGTTTGTCCCAGGCTGTTTGTAAGCTCTCTGAAGGGATAAGCCTCTCTGCAGGTTCACCAGAGCCATTCTCCATGAGTGATGATGGTATCAGATCACACACCACACAGATGGTGCTGACGACGAACAGAAAAATAATCAGTCAAATCATGTAAACACATACAGTGTTCATGATAAAAAAAAATTTTTTACCTTTATTTAACTAGGGTAAGCCAGTTAAGAACATATTCTTATTTACAGCGATGGCCTACCCCGGCCAAACGACGTTGGGCCAATTGTGCACCGCCCTATGGGACTCCCAATCACAGCCGGTTGTGATACAGCCTCGAATCAAACCAGGGTCTGTAGTGACGCTTCTTGGACTGATATGCAGTGCCTTAGACCGCTGTGCCACTCGGGAGACATTGCAGAGTGATGCCTCAAAGCGTCAAGGGATTGTAGCTTAGGATAGAGACAAACCACCCTTAACTTCTCAATAGAGACATTTATTCAGGATGTCAATGATAAGCAATGTTGTTGAGTGATAATAGCTATTGTAGTCAATAGTGACAAAGACATGACCTGATCACATTCCCAATAATAAAGAGTGCCTCAAAGGATTGTATTACTATGAATTATGAAAGAGGAACTAGTGTGATTTCCTTCTCTCTTACGCAGATCATTGTGGTAATATTAAACCTCATCAGAACTAGTCTTTCTATATGGCTAAAGGGGTTGCTAGGCAACTCACAGCACCAGGCAACCCACAGTCTGTAACCTTTTGTGCACGGAAAACAACATCAGACTACAGGTGTCTGGATAGTCTCTTAAATCACCGGACACCACCTATTCCTTCTCTTTTACCAGTCTCCCTTCAGTGAGAGAAGTTGACTGTGTTTATTTAACCATGTGTGTGACACAAATGGGAAGTCGTGATATAAAGAATAGAAACTTGTCACAGCATGGAGTTTCCTAGGTTCCTGAGTGGCACGGCCAAAGTCCCCAACCGCAAGTTCTTCTCTTCCAGAAAAGGCAGAGGGAACGTGACAGAGAAGTGATATCATTCGGCCAACGATAACTTCTGACCACTATGAGTCAGAACTGAAACTTTGAAGCACAAATAAAACACTTTTTTTTATTTTCTTTGCTAGGAACGTCTGAGTCCTTTTCTCCTCTGATGACCTATGCTTTCCAAGACTGCCAGAAAGGGAGTCTACCAAAGATTTCCGGTCCTGTCTACTGACATCTGCTGCTACCGCCTCAGGATACATTAACTAACATCGATATCAGATCGGACCTGATACTGAGGCTGTTTATCCTGGCTTTAGGGAGAGGGAGCCTTGGGAATATGAACATTAGGGAAACGACGGACCTGCTATCAGGGAGAAATCACGTCTGACATGCTGACAATTAGTTCATGGCCGATGACTGAGATTCTGCGGAGGGCAGAGGGAGGGATGTATGGAGGGAGAGATAGAGAGGTGGAGGGAGGAAGGGATAGAGAGATGCTGGTGGCAATGATGGAGGGCTGTGGAGTACAGAGAGAGGGATGGATGGAGGGAGGGATAGAGAGGTGGAGGGAGGGAGGGAGATATTATGGTGACGATGATGGAGGTCTGTGCTTTTAGAGAAATCTACAGCCGTTCATCTCGGTCTCTCCTTCTAGAGCTCTGCTTCAACTGACTGACGAATCTACAACCATCTACAGTCACATACATCAATTTGATCGACACCAAATAGCCTCTGTTGTACTAAATATGGACATACAACGCTTACCATACATGTATGAGGGTGTACAGTACAGCTGCTTCATGTGTACATTCCTAAAGGGATACTTGGAGATTTTTGAAATGAGGCCCTTCATTTACTTCCCCAGAGTCAGATGAACTCATGGATGTATGTGTGTATGCCTCTGTGTCCAGTATGAAGGAAGTTAGAGGTCGTTTTGTGAGCCAATTAGCGTTAGCGCAATGACTGGAAGTCTATGGGTATCTGCTAGCATGCAAAAAAAGTATCCCTTTAATGGAAAACTATTTCCTTGCCCGAGAGTAGAAAAATACAATGTTCCTATTTTCTCCATGCATTGTGTTATCTGTGATGGAGTTTGATTGGCCTAGTGTTTTCGCTGTTTGCTGTTCTTATCAGATATCTATTATGCTGCGATTACAGCAGTGATTTCCCCTCGGCATTACTGTGAAACTGGATTGGGAAGTGGAACAATACCCCCACTGTCTTCATTAGAAATGTATTAGTTAAAGATGTCTCGGGCCAAGCTTTTCAAAAAATGGATACAGAGTGCCCTGGCTCTATAGCTCACTACAGGTGCATGAGACATGAACCATATGGAGAGGATTGGAGACAGAGGGCCCTTGTAGATTTATGTCATATCTCAGAAGCACACACACCACACACCTGCCTGCACGCACACATATCCACTGTTTGTTTGCTGTTGTGTTGTTGCTGTTGTTGCTGTCTTCTGTCTGTGTTGTTCGTTGTTTCGTTTTGTCTTACATTGTTTCTTTTTAATCCCAGCCCACGTCTCCAAAGAGGCATTTTTGTCTCTCGCCAGGCCGTCATTGTAAATAACAATTTGTTCTTTGTTCACGTTTAAAAAAAGGTTTTATATATAGATCTTTTTTTTTTGGTGAGAGATTGCAGTCCTGTCAGGGTTGAGAATGATGTGTGACCGTGTGTATGAACAACCACCTCTGGTATAACCCAACTGTTGTCCAAATGATTACGTGACTGTGGCATACCCACAGAGAACTGTTGGAGCAATTTTAAGCAAGAGTCATGATAGTATTATCTTTCGGGTGTAGATTTCTCATGTATAAAAATTGGGTTGGAAACACACTTGATCCCTGTTTCACATGCCTCCAGTCTGGTTAAGATGTAGCCCGGGCATGGTGATTTGTGCATGTTTCTCAACCCTGAGGGGAACTAATAAAAAACTTGTGGCTCAATAATCTCCCGTATGAGTTTAGGAAGGATTCTGAGAGAAAGGGAGAGGTTGAGAAAAAGGAATCAGGGGTCGATAGAGATAGAATAGAGAGTGACGAGAGAGAAGGGCTAGAGAGAGGACCCTGTGCCGTTTCAGTCGGACATCAGCAGGTACGCAACCCATCGGAGCGAACTATCCGTCATACTATCCATCCTAGCCATGTTATCAAGGCCCTGGGGCAAGACGTCTACTTCAGATTGGATTTAACAGAGAGCGTCCCATTCACAGAGACAGTTTTCATGGGCACTGATGCTATAATATACTGTAATATCTGCTTTCTGCTTTAGCTATTGGTAAATAATTGGTTTGAGTGTAGAATTGCTATTGCTGTTGTCCCTGACTTGAACTAGTGTTACTGACAAATCCTGACTCAGTATCAATGTTTGTAATGATGGGTCTGGTGTAGAAATACGTTTGTCTCTAATTGGAATCAAAGTATATGACTCTTTATTTACTAAGATAGTTCAACAGCTAGGGTACAAAATACCTTCATTTCAGAACTATAGGTTTAGTTTTTAGGATATTTTTCAGTCAGTATTGCTTGCTGCACAGGGCACTTAGCAGGTATACACTCTCTCATGTTTGAAGTTTGGCTGTCTTCTAAATGAACCTATTGATAGTAGCAAGTCTGAACTCTTTTAAAACACACTTCTGCCAAACGTTTTCCGTTTTAGCCCCCCGTGAAAAGAAGATGGAGGCAATTCCAATAATGGGGAGGAGGAGGTTTGAGGAAGTGGAATTCATTAAGTCTGTCCACAGTTCAGCCCTCCATTGATTCCATGCCCAGGAAATAGTTGTCTGTGGAAAGAAACCTGGAAAATGGACACATACAGTGGGGAGAAGTAACCAATCTGTTACTCTGCCAGACACAGAGCACATTTCTGTTTTTCATCAACCACATGTAGGACAGGCTCTAAAGTATCTTAACAAATACACTTCAGGAAGTCAAAGAGGGCTGCTAGTAGGAGATAATTGCTTGAACTGTCAAATAAATGTTTTATCTCAATCGGATCACCTGAGTTGAACGAAAAATGACCTGTACATACAAACGTCCAGCTACTTGATCTCTAGGTCTAATTCCTCACTGAGTTCATAGGTCATTACGTCGTACGTAGTGAGTCCTGGCCCAGGTCCATCTCTAGTGGAGATAGATAGTGGATCTTAGTGTCAGAGGAACAGCGTAACAGCAGGTTAGGAAAATGGCAGCTGCCTCAGGAGCCCACTGATGCCCATCAGTAAGGAGGAATGCACAGCAGAACAGGTGAGAGAGAGTACTGTCATTACCCTACACCCATCTGACACCTAACGAGCTGCTAAATGTCCTTTTAATCTACTAAATGGCATGGCCAGATGACAATGACTTTACACTATTACCACTTTAGCGTATGGAGTCCATATGGAGCTCTGGATTTCAACCAACTGCAGATAGTCAGTTTCAGAAGGGTGGCAGATTTGGAAGTGCAGGAACATCACTGTATACAATGGATAGAATTCCGGGCTCCGATCTCATTCATTTGACATGTAAACACTGTATTAAACCTTTCATATTGTAGGACTAGTATGCCATAGCATTTGATACTTTGTACAGTGCATCAATGGGTCAAATAATGGAAAACAGATTCCTTTCCCAGTGTTTAATATGACGATATATTCACATTTTAATATGACGAAGAATTCACACCCTTTGACCTTTTCCACATTTTGTTGTGTTACAGCCTGGATTTAAAACGGATTCAATTCAGATTTTGTGTCACTGGGCTACACACAATACCACATCATGTCAAAGTAGAATTATGTTTTTTTTTAAATTTACAAATTAATGAAAAATGAAAATCTGAAATGTCTTGAGTCACTAAGTATTCAACCCCTTTGTTATGGAAAGCCTAAATAAGTTCAGGAGTAAACGTTTGCTTATCAAGTCACATAATATGTTGCATGGACTCACTCTGTGTGCAATAATAGTGTTTTACATGATGTTTGAATGACTACCTCATCTCTGTACCCCACACATATAATTTTCTGTAATGTCCCTCAGTCGAGCAGTGAATTTCAAACACAGATTCACCCACAAAGACCAGGGAGGTTTTCCAATGCCTCGCAAAGAAGGGCACCTATTGGTAGATGGGTAAAAAAAAAGAAGCAGACACTGAATATCCCTTTGAGCATGGTGAAGTTATTAATTATACTTTCGATGGTGTATCAATACACCCAGTCACTACAAAGATACAGGCATCCTTCCTAACTCAGTTGCCAGAGAGGAAGGAAACCACTCAGGGATTTCACCATGAGGCCAATGGTGACTTTAAACCAGTCACAGAGTCTCATGGCTGTGATAGGAGAAAACTGAGGATGGATCAACAACATTGTAGTTACTCCACAATACTAACCTAAATGACAGAGTGAAAAGAAGGAAGCCTGTACAGAATACAAATATTCCTAAACAGACATCCTGTTTGCAATAAGGCACTGCAAAAAGTTAAACTGTAAAATATTTGGCAAAGAAATTAACTTTATGTCCTGAATTCAAAGCGTTATGTTTGGGGCAAATCCAACACAACACTATTACATTACAACGGAACGACTTGGTTAGTGTAGTGTTAGCTAGCTACATAGTTGTCTTTGCTGTCAAGATAATTGTGTAGTTTTGAGTAATTGTCGAGGTTACCTAGCCAGTTACCGAGGCTACCTAGCCAGCTACACTTTCAAACTAAGTCAACAACGCAGCCACTGCTAGCTAGCCTACTTCAGCAGCACTGTATCATTTTAGTCAATAAGATTTCTTGCAACGTAAGTTTAACTTTCTGAACATTCGAGACGTGTAGTCCACTTGTCATTCCAATCTCCTTTGCATTAGCGTAGCCTCTTCTGTAGCCTGTCAACTATGTGTCTGTCTATCCCTCTTCTCTCCTCTCTGCACAGACCACACAAACGCTTCACACCGCGTGGCCGCTGCCTGGTGGTCCCAGCGCGCACGACCCACGTGGAGTTCCAGGTCTCCGGCAGCCTCTGGAACTGCCGATCTGCGGCCAACAAGGCAGAGTTCATCTCAGCCTATGCGTCCCTCCAGTCCCTCGACTTCTTGGCACTGACGGAAACATGGATTACCACAGATAACACTGCTACTCCTACTGCTCTCTCCTCGTCTGCCCACGTGTTCTCGCACACCCCGAGAGCTTCTGGTCAGCGGGGTGGTGGCACTGGGATCCTCATCTCCCCCAAGTGGACATTCTTTCTTTCTCCCCTGACCCATCTGTCTATCACCTCCTTTGAATTCCATGCTGTCACAGTTACCAGCCCTTTCAAGCTTAACATCCTTATCATTTATCGCCCCCCAGGTTCCCTTGGAGAGTTCATCAATGAGCTTGACGCCTTGATAAGCTCCTTTCCTGAGGATGGCTCACCTCTCACAGTTCTGGGTGACTTTAACCTCCCCACGTCTACCTTTGACTCATTCCTCTCTGCCTCCTTCTTTCCACTCCTCTCCTCTTTTGACCTCACCCTCTCACCTTCCCCCCCTACTCACAAGGCAGGCAATACGCTTGACCTCATCTTTACTAGATGCTGTTCTTCCACTAATCTCATTGCAACTCCCCTCCAAGTCTCCGACCACTACCTTGTATCCTTTTCCCTCTCGCTCTCATCTAACACTTCCCACACTGCCCCTACTCGGATGGTATCGCGCCGTCCCAACCTTCGCTCTCTCTCCCCCGCTACTCTCTCCTCTTCCATCCTATCATCTCTTCCCTCTGCTCAAACCTTCTCCAACCTATCTCCTGATTCTGCCTCCTCAACCCTCCTCTCCTCCCTTTCTGCATCCTTTGACTCTCTATGTCCCCTATCCTCCAGGCCGGCTCGGTCCTCCCCTCCTGCTCCGTGGCTCGACGACTCATTGCGAGCTCACAGAACAGGGCTCCGGGCAGCCGAGCGGAAATGGAGGAAAACTCGCCTCCCTGCGGACCTGGCATCCTTTCACTCCCTCCTCTCTACATTCTCCTCTTCTGTCTCTGCTGCTAAAGCCACTTTCTACCACTCTAAATTCCAAGCATCTGCCTCTAACCCTAGGAAGCTCTTTGCCACCTTCTCCTCCCTCCTGAATCCTACCAGGTGGCGTGGCGAGAATCTGTCTCCGCACCACGTGCTCTCACCACTGGTGTCCCCCAGGGCTCTGTTCTAGGCCCTCTCCTATTCTCGCTATACACCAAGTCACTTGGCTCTGTCATATCCTCACATGGTCTCTCCTATCATTGCTATGCAGACGACACACAATTAATCTTCTCCTTTCCCCCTTCTGATAACCAGGCGCAGGTCCTAATCCAGGCACTTGTCATCTCCCGTCTGGATTACTGCAACTCGCTGTTGGCTGGGCTCCCTGCCTGTGCGATTAAACCCCTACAACTCATCCAGAACGCCGCAGCCCGTCTGGTGTTCAACCTTCCCAAGTTCTCTCACGTCACCCCGCTCCTCCGCTCTCTCCACTGGCTTCCAGTTGAAGCTCGCATCCGCTACAAGACCATGGTGCTTACCTACGGAGCTGTGAGGGGAACGGCACCTCCGTACCTTCAGGCTCTGATCAGGCCTACACCCAAACAAGGGCACTGCGTTCATCCACCTCTGGCCTGCTCGCCTCCCTACCTCTGAGGAAGTACAGCTCCCGCTCAGCCCAGTCAAAACTGTTCGCTGCTCTGGCACCCCAATGGTGGAACAAACTCCCCCACGACGCCAGGTCAGCGGAATCAATCACCACCTTCCGGAGACACCTGAAACCCCACCTCTTTAAGGAATACCTAGGATAGGATAAAGTAATCCTTCTAACCCCCCCCCCCCCCTTAGAGTTAGATGCACTATTGTAAAGTGGTTGTTCCACTGGACATCATAAGGTGAATGCACCAACTTGTAAGTCGCTCTGGATAAGAGCGTCTGCTAAATGACTTAAATGTAAATGTAAATGTAAACACATCACTGAGAACCACTCTTCATATTTCCAAGCATGTTGGTGGCTGCATCATGTTATGGGTATGCTTGTTGTCGGCAAGGACTAGCAAGTTTTTTGGGGGGATAAAAATAAATGGAATAGAGCTAAGCACAGGCAAAATACTAGAGGAAAACCTGGTTCAGTCTGCTTTCCACCAGACGCCGGGAAACAGATTCACCTTTCAACAGGACAATAACCTAAAACACAAGGCCAAATATACACTGGAGTTGCTCACCAAGACGACATTGAATGTTTCTGAGTTAGCTAGTTATAGTTTTGCTTAAATTGAATTGAAAATCTATGGCAAGACTTGAAAATGGCTGTCTAGCAATGATCAGCAACCAATTTGAGCACATAAAAAAATAATAATGTGTAAATGTTGTACAATCCAGGTGTGGAAAGCTCTTAGAGACTTACCCAGAAAAACTCACAGCTGTAATCGCTGCCAAAAGCTATTCTAACATGCATTGACTTAGGGGTGTGAATACTTATGTAAATGAGATATATCTGAATTTCATTTTCAATACATTTACAAAAATGTAGAAAACATGTTTTCACATTGTTCTTATGGGGTATTGTGTGTAGATGGGTCAGGAAAAAATCAGTTTGATCAATTTTGAATTCGGGCTGTAGCACAACAAAATGTGGAATAAGTCAAGGGGTATGAATACTCTCTGAAGGCACTTTGTGGCCCCGGGTGAGTCTGATGGAGTTTAAAGTGAGGAGATGAAAGGGTGGAGCAGAGTTGGGTGCCTAGGTCTCTCTCCCTCCTCCCTCCCCCTCTTTCTTTTGATCAATTAAAATCCCTGTTAGGCATCTGCAGGGATGCGTAGGCCTGTGAATACCAACGCATGAGAGGAAACACCTCCTTTAATCTCTCTCACTCCCTTTCTCTCTCTTTTGTTCTTTCTCTGTCTCTCTTTCTCTCTCCCTTCCACCTCCCTCTCTCTCTCTCTCCACTCAGGCAGCACACACAGAAAGGTTAATGAATCGAGAGTGAAGTCTCTCTGCCTGTGGACAATGTATTGAAGAGCGATGGAGTGTGGATAGGTCATTGTAAAGGCAATGTAAGGAATGGGTTGTTAGTCTACTCTACTGTTACGAAATGCCACTACTAATCAATCATCTCATCCATTTTGTCTCCCCATTTAAATCATGGCGTTACGGTGAACACACTGAATGAACCATTACTTAAAAGAGCTTTCATGATATGTCTCGTGCCTGCCGTATGTAGCCTATCTGAAAGTGAAGCAGATGATTTAGAGGCCATATCATCCCTTCTGTTTACCGTAAAGTCGGAGCTTTTGCGTATGTGTAATACACAAAAGGTACAACAGAACAGTGGTCCAGTACGACACAAGTGTGACAACAACCGATCAGATGCTTTGAAACATCCACCTCTTCTATGATTCTGATAGTAAATATTCCATTGATCCAAACCTTTAAACACGACCCAACCCTCCAACCCCCCCCCCCCCCCCCCCCCCCACATCCCAGTATATCGCTCCAGACCCTGTGATGTGAATTATTAAACACAGTAGTGTTTGCACATTTAATGAATATTCAGACCTTTTTACTCTCTCGCTGTCCGTCCCACCCACTGTCATCATCTGTATTCATGTGGCATGGAGGTGGGAGGTTGGTGAGGCTGGCATCCGTTGACAGGAGGACGTGACTGGCACACTGATACCTTGACTGGTACACTAAGACCACTGTTCTGTCCTGGCCCTCCACACTACCTTACCAGCAGGTGATCACACACAGGGGCTAACCAGGTAAGAGAAGACAGACATCGGGGACTGGGGTGAGGGGGGGATGTAGGAAATGAGAGCAAGAGAGAGTAGCAGCTATCAAGTGCAACTTCGATGTGACTAAAGCTGTTGGAACAAAGAAATAAAGCTGCATTATTCAAATTAAAATCAATCACTCTACAGTAAAGTGGTCAAAACATCCCTCGAGCTTCACAAGTTTATAAATGTACACACCTGTCAAGAAAATGAATTCAATGACCCCCCCCCCCCGATTTGTGCCGTTCTATTTTGGTCAGCAGACGCTCTTATCCAGAGCGATTAGAGTTAAGCGCTTTGCTCATTGACAGATTTGTCTCTTAATCAGCATGGGGATTCAAACCATCAACCTTTCAGTTACTGGCCCACCGCTCTTGACCACTATGCTACCTGACCTGGTTCATGTATTTAATGCTCTTTGGCTTGCTATGTGTGCCCCAAGTCCATTGCATGTCTCTAAAGCACAGCACACAGCACAATATTCAACACAGTTTACTGCTTCAATAAATGATGAATCAAATTCAGATCCCTGGGAATTTCAATTGCAGGTGCATCTTAGAGTGTGATTTGAATATCGGATCAAGGCTCCCCCTAGTGTTAAAAGCACCTTTAAATCGTGTAAGAGTTAAACAGTAGATTAGATCAAATCAAATGTTATTTTTCACAAATCCGCCGAATACAACAGGTGTAGACTTTACTGTGAAATGCTTCCTCACAAGCCCTTAACCAACAATGCAGGGTTAAAAAGTAAGAAAATTTAGCAAATAAAAAACTAAAAGAAATAGTCACACGGTGAAATAACAATAACGAGGGGCTATATACAAGGAGACCCGGTACCGAGTCAATGTGCAGGGGTACGAGGTAGTTGAGGTAATTGAGGTAATATGTGCATGTAGGTAGGGGTAAAGGTGACTAGGGAATCAGGATAGATAATAAACACGAGTAGCAGCAGCGTGTGTGAAGAGTGTGAAAGGGTGTCTATGTGTGTGTGTTTTGTGTGTGTGTGTGTGTGTGTTGGAGTGTCATTGTAGTAAGTGTGAGTGTGTGTGTATAACCCAGTGAGTGTACATAGAGCCAGTGCAAGAATGTCACTCTAAATAAAACAAAGTGGCACCTTTGACAGAGTACACACACACACACACACACACACACACACACACACACACACACACACACACACACACACACACACACACACACACACACACACACACACACACACACACACACACACGTCAATTTAATGCATAAAAGTACATGTTGTCATCACTACTGCTTAATGCCTTATTTCAACTAGAGTAATTCAGCTATTTGTCTGCTATTACTGAAGTGTCATCCTCACCTTTTCTCTCCTTTGTCTCCAGGGGCTGTTTGTACCTGTAAGCTCCCATTTGTCATCATTCACAGTACAACTCTGTATAGAGGTCAGGTACTGCACACAGGGACCTACCTCACCTCCATTGTACTACAACCCTTGGAGGGTTGTAGTACCCTCTCCATCCTTTGAGTGTTCGGAAGAATCTATCATTCATTCAAATAACTTATACATGTTACACATAGACTCGACATCCCCATAGATAGAATATGCATTACTGTAAGGGGGATGGACATGATATCTATAGTTATCATGCCATCTAATGGTACATTTGAGTATGACTGCTGGATTCTGTTTTTACTCCCATTCCACTCCAATCCAGTAGGTGGCAGGATTGCACAAACACAATAAACCTTTGCTGTCATCTAGTGGACATATTGCTCTATTGCCCTGAGCTACGTCGAGACTATTGTGGTCCATGTTTTCTGTGTACTATAAAATAGATGGCTCTCCTAATCTTAACACTTTTCATATTCAAGGTTAGAACTACCTTCCTAGGGCTTTTCATGCTTCTAGCCTTGATTTGCATTTTTGATAACATATCTACATCATTTCACTTTTTAATGTCTATAGTATTGCTTAAATAGATGTTGTCCAATGAATTCGGTAACCCCTCCCTCTTCAAATCAGGCTTGATTGGAAAAAGCTGTTCAAAAGAGGACATTGCATTATCATATCTTCGCTACTCCCTGACGAAAGGCCATGCAGCCGAAACGCGTCAGAGTTTTTAAACTTTGTTTCCATTGAACATGCCATACAAATAAAGGCAGTTTAATTCATTATATGAAGTGTGGTCCTCCTTTCTTTTTGAAAACCTTATAAACAGTTGATTAAAACGAACAAAACTATGACACTGCGGCGAGATGTTTCAATGAAAACTTTAATCTTCTTCTAAAATGATACGATTATTCAGATGTTACAATTGTACAACCAGGCATCCTTTCTATGCCTCTCAATTGTCAATTTATTTCCCAAAACAATTTGAAGGACATTTAACAGTGAACAGTGAATTTGGATGAAAACCTTTTAAGTCTTGTTGGAAGATATCTGTGGGAGAAGAGTGTTTTTGGTTTGAGGTCAGATTATTTCAGAAAGTCCTTGTCACATCGAATGACTCAACATGGCACTAACCAATCCCTGTGGACAAAATGGGGATTGAGAGAAATCAGTGTAAACTCAAAAGAAGCTAAAGAAATCTAGAAGTAGTAGTCCCCAGTATGACCAGCAGCTACTATCCTCCATGTCTGTACCGGCCTTATCAATGCCCTGTAGCACTGGGTATTACTGGGTTATAAGAGGGTAAAGGTCAGACCTAGGTCCAATACGTTAAATACTTGAGGTGCACTTCATTTAGCTTGACTAGCATGCAAGTTGGGTGGAGTTTGCACTTTTGCTACTATTCTATTGGTTCCATTGTACCAGACAAGCAAAGCACACCTCCAGTATTTGACATAGACACAAGTCTGAATCATTATAATTACAGGTTATCTAACAGGCACACTGCGGAGACTGACTGACTACTGATAAAGTCTCTCAGTAGACTGAATATACAGCATTCCCACTACGTTCTCCACCTATTCTATTCTCTAAGGGTATTCCCCAGGGTATTCCCTAGGGTTAGGGGCAGGCAGCCTTGATATTCAACCACGCCAGTGTTCAAATTCGTCTTCACAGACACTATGGCGGTTGGGAGGCTTAAAGAGACTCTCCTCACAGGCCCTCGTCACTGTGACCTCACCGTTGACATCACGTCAATGACCAATCAAAACACAGGAAACGTTGTCAGAGGCAGCACTATACGACTTTTAGAGAATACAAAATAAACAACAACGTTCAAGTAATCCCATGGTCTGAAAAATACAAAATCAAATGTAGAACCATTAAACATTTCAAACCTTACCCATATTACTTAGGTATAAAACCATTCAAATCTTAATAATTATAATAACATAATAATAATAATGCCAGTTTGTGATGCCATTATTATGTGGTAGCAACTTCCAAGGAGGTAAGAAAAATGGCATGCACAACAATGTTGAATAATAAAGAACACAAAATAATACAAAATCATATCCAATCTATTCATAATAATCATAAATTACGGATGTTTGTCTCATAGAGATAGATAGAGGACTCATCTTTGTATCTGTGCCATAATGGCATACGTGACTGCGCGGGCATCTCCATGTTAGAGTAGTCAATTGTCTTCTCAATTTGTATTAGAAAAAAAGCAAAAGGCTTGTATTGGTGATTTACCACCACCTGCAGTTCTAGAATCCTGTCACTTATTGATTGTGGCCACTAGATGGCGGTAATATATCTTAAAGCCATTTATAAACCATAGGCAACCCAATTTGAAGAAGTAGAAGACAATGTTCTGATCATTGGCTGATCTCTCCCAACCCTTAGGAATCCCCACCCAGTTGACAAAAATAAAATGGTTGAAACGGTAATGGCAATTTCCATGCTAAAACGGGTTATATTCATTTCGATTCCTCTATCTATCTCTATGGTTTTTCTCTCTCAGCACGACCAGGCAGGGTAGCGGGGGATGGAGGGAGGCAGAACAACATAAAAACATTTCAATTTCCCAGGTCATGTTCGACCACGGATAGACGCTGAATAAATAAAACAAGGTCAAGTACTAAAGTCCATCGGTCTTGGTTTTCAGAACGGTCATCTTAACGCCACTGTTTTTACAACACCTAACAGTAGTTTTAGTGTTTTAACCATATAACGGCAACCAAACCCACCCCACCCACCCCACTTCACAATAACAGAAACACAGCCACACGCACACACACCAGCACGGTAAGAAATTGCACATTCAACACTCCATGGTGCCATAAGGGACTGTTAAAACATTAATGTAATGTAAACATGAATAGAGAAATGCACAAACGTCATTCATTCATATTGCATTGAATATGGCTCAGATTTGATTTTAACTATTCTCTCTCAAGCACACCACACACACAGACACAGACACACACACAGTCTGTAGGTGTGTACATGCTGCTCTGGTAGAGCTCTAGGTTGGGTGTGTAATGGATACCCAGGGCTGCATGGAGAATCTGTCCGTCTCTCTTTTCGTTGTCTGCCTAGCTGTCTGTCATCTGTTCCCACACTGGCCTCCAGGGGGGGTTGTGGGGGCTTAGATTTAGGTGTCTACAAGCCTAGCAGTGTTGTTGGGATAGCAGTAGTGGTATCCAAGTGTAGCGGTGGTAGTACTATGGAGGTCGCTGGGTGCTGTCCCTGCCGCACAGTGCTGTGTGTCTTTGGCACACGTCTGAATGATTCACAAAGGCCTTCTGGGAAAATACGTAAATTGAATACGCGGTAACCGTGGTTGAACCGCGTTGGTACAGTATGTAAGGCTGCAGGGCCGCACTGAGAGAGGGTCTGTGTGTCGGTGAACCCTCACCTCTGATCCCTGACCCCGAACCCCCTGATCCCTAATCTAGCCCAGACCCTGGCATTCAGTGAACAACAGGCAACTCCATACCCCAACACTCCCATACGTTTACAATCAATCAATAAATTAATGAATAAATAAATAAAACCAATAATAAATAATGATTTCGATGAAACATTTTCCTGTGCCGGATAGGACAGAGTCATGCTGAGAGTCAGTCTAAAGCGCGCCAGGCCGCTCCTGTCTGTCCATCTGTCTGTCCATCCCTCAGTCAATCTATGGAGGTGAAGGGGGCTAACCTCTCTCCTCCATCTCTCATCCTCTTCTCCCTGTCTCCCCCTCTCTCCGCATGTAGTCTATTTCCTCTCTCTCTCTCTCTCTCTCTCTCTCTCTCTCTCTCTCTCTCTCTCTCTCTCTCTCTCTCTCTCTCTCTCTCTCTCTCTCTCTCTCTCTCTCTCTCTCTCTCTCTCTCTCTCTCTCTCTCTCTCTCTCTCTCTCTCTCTCTCTCTCTCTCTCTCTCTCTCATACAGCAGTCTCTAGATCTTCGTGGGAGACAGTGGCAGGGAGCTGTTTGCTGGTCAGGTAGGAAGCCAGCTCTTGGTCCCCCGCGTTACGAGCTTGCTCCACTGGTGTCTTGCCCTGTGAACACACACACAGCCACACACGTCTGTGGTTACTTCCACTCCATTAAACAAACTCACTCTTATGTGCGAGCTTGCCTTTGTGTGTGCAAGTGTGTGTCTGTGTGTGTTTGTGCGGTGTGTACTGTGTGTGTGTGTGTGTGTACTGTGTGTGTTCTGTCTGTGTGTGTACTTCGTGTGTACTGTGTGTGTACTGTGTGTGTCCTGTCTGTGTGTTCTGTCTGTGTGTGTACTTCGTGTGTACTGTGTGTGTGTACTGTGTGTGTCTTGTCTGTGTGTGTACTGTGTGTGTGGTGCAGTATGAGTATGTGCGTGTGTGAGGTTCTAACCTTGAAGTTGGTCTTGATGAGGGAAGCTCCGGAGTCCATGAGAAGACGACACACAGTGTGATGCTTCTGAGAGGCCGCTTTGTGCAAGGCAGTGTCTCCTCTGAAAACACACACACACACGAGCACGCACTTCACGCAAGCTGCAGGATGCCTGATCAGTTTGAGGTGTAGAAAAGTTACTTCAGGCACAGAAACAAGACATTCTTCAATGTTAGACCATCAGATAGACAACAAAGCCATAAGGCAGTGGGTGACTTACGTTTCTCTGTTGGTTAAATCCAGGAGCACCTTTGACCCTAAAAGAAAACAAACAAACAGAGCAAACATTTTATCGAACATCAGAGGTTTGCAAACAAACTCATTTGAAGGATGCAATAAGAAGCAACACACACACACACACACACACAGAGACACACACTCACCGTGCTCCAGTATGAAGCGGACCACTTCAGTGTGTCCGTGCTGAGAGGCCAGGTGTAGTGCACTACAACCAGTAAAATCCCTCACCAGGAGGCTGGTCCCGCGAAAGAAGCTGCCCGACAACTGAAAGAGAGACAGGAAGAACACAGCGATGAGAGAAACGTATCGACATCAGTAGTGCATATTACGTCAGGAATGGCGTTTGAGCTAGTTCTAGTAAGACAGTCAGACGGTTGCTAGGGAGAAGGTCGAGGTATCTAACCGTAGTCAGGTCCCCAGAGGAGGCAGCCGTCAGCATTGCTGAAGAACACACACACACACCACTATCAGTTAGACAATGTTATAGGGTTACAAGTGAGTTAACAGGAATCTTTCCCACTGTAAGGTTTTTATAGATGAACAACATGGGTTTTACAAATGTTCTTCTTTCAAAAGACGCAAAACATCTCACCTTGTTCCTCAGACGTCAGAGGGCTCCTGTACCAGAGAGACAAATAGATGAAAGGACTGCGACTCTCTACATGAAATAACGTTAAAGCTGTGTGTGTGTATGTGTGTGTGTGTGTGTGTGTGTGTGAGCGTTTGCGGGTCTGTGTGTGTATGCATGTGAGTGCGTGTGTGTCTCTCTCGCTCCCTCTTTCTCTGTCTCTCACCCAGAGTTGGGCTCCACCACCAGGTCAGGCATGCCTGTGGCCGGTCCCCCCGCTAGTCCATCTTGGTCCAGGATAAACACCTCTTCCTGGCAGATTTCTGTCACATAGTGCAGGTGCTCCTGGGCCTTGTCTATACGGTAGAAACGGTCTGCAGACGTAGCTGGGGAAAGGAGACTTGGTTTAGAGAGATGATGTGAAAGGAGGGAACCGTTTACTGTCACACAGTCGATGTCTCACAGTCACACAGTTATACCGTGTTACCAAACCTTAGGTAGAGACTTCAGAGTCCCACTTTACATGAGGAACAACGGATGGAGATAGACACATATAAACTCAGCAAAAAAAAGAAACGTCCTCTGACTGTCAACTGCGTTTAATTTCAGCTAACTTAACATGTGTAAATATGTGTATGAACATAAGATTCAACAACTGAGACATAAACTAAACACGTTTCACAGACATGTGACTAACAGAAATGGAATAATGTGTCCCTGAACAAAGGGGGGGGGGGCGGTCAAAATCAAAAGTAACAGTCAGTATCTGGTGTGGCCACCAGCTGCATTAAGTACTGCAGTGCATCTCCTCCTCATGGACTGCACCAGATTTGCCAGTTCTTGCTGTGAGATGTTACCCCACTCTTCCACCGAGGCACCTGCAAATTCCCAGACATTTCTGGGGGGAATGTCCCTAGCCCTCACCCTCCGATCCAACAGGTCCCAGATGTGCTCAATGGGATTGAGATCCGGGCTCTTCGCTAGCCATGGCAGAACACTGACATCCCTGTCTTGCAGGAAATCACGCACAGAACGAGCAGTATGGCTGGTGGCATTGACATGCTGGAGGGTCATGTCAGGATGAGCCTGCAGGAAGGGTACCACATGAGGGAGGAGGATGTCTTCCCTGTAACGCATAGCGTTGAGATTGCCTGCAATGACAACAAGCGCAGTCCGATGATGCTGTGACACACCGCCCCAGACCATGATGGATCCTCCACCTCCAAATCGATCCCGCTCCAGAGTACAGGCTTCGGTGTAACGCTCATTCCTTCGTCGATAAATGCGAATCCGACCATCACCCCTGGTGAGACAAAACCGCGACTCGTGAGAGAAGAGCACTTTTTGCCAGTCCTGTCTGGTCCAGCGATGGTGGGTTTGTGCCCATAGGCGACGTTGTTGCCGGTGATGTCGGGTGAGGACCTGCCTTACAACAAGCCTACAAGCCCTCAGTCCAGCCTCTCTCAGCCTGTTGTGGACAGGCTGAGCACTGATGGAGGGATTGTGCGTTCCTGGTGTAACTCGGGCAGTTGTTGTTGCCATCCTGTACCTGTCCCGCAGGTGTGATTTTCGAATGTACTGATCCTGTGCAGGTGTTGTTACATGTGGTCTGCCACTGCGAGGACGATCAGCTGTCCGTCCTGTCTCCCTGTAGAGCTGTCTTAGGCGTCTCACAGTACAGACATTGCAATGTATTGCCCTGGCCACATCTGCAGTCCTCATGCCTCCTTGCAGCATGCCTAAGGCACGTTCACGCAGATGAGCAGGGACCCTGGGCATCTTTCTTTTGGTCTTTTTCAGAGTCAGTAGAAAGGCCTCTTTAGTGTCCTAAGTTTTCATAACTATGACCTTAGTTGCCTACCGTCTGTAAGCTGTTAGTGTCTTAACGACCGTTCCACAGGTTCATGTTCATTAATTGTTTATGGTTCATTGAACAAGCATGGGAAACAGTGTACAATGAAGCCTTTACAATGAAGATCTGTGAAGTCATTTGGATTTTTACAAATTATCTTTGAAAGACAGGGTCCTGAAAAAGGTCAGTTTCTTTTTTTTGCTGAGTTTACAAGTAGGCTAAAGTGTTTTGACCACGTTCTGACCCTAGGTGAGTGATGTCCCTGAGTGATGTCACTCACAGTCCAGGAAGCTCCAGTTGGGGGACAGTCTGTGGGCGGAGCCAGGTCGCGGTAGACCTCGACACTCATCCTACAGAAAGGGGAGGGAAGGGATGGGCAGTTCAATAACGACTCACCGATAGCATAGTCAGACATACTGTAATAGACTGAACGAAAGACAGACAGGAACCTGGTAATGCACTCGGTGGCCAGCAGATGGAGCCTGATGAAGATCCTGTTAGAAATAGGAAACGCCAGGAGTGTTTCAGAAAATAGAACAATCACCATAGCCAAATCATATTGGCGTGAGTGTGTGTGCACATTTGTGTGTATGCAAGTGTGTCACGTGTCTGTGTGTGTTCTCACCTCCTGTAGCCTGTCTATGTAGAGTCTGCAGGTCTCCAGGTCACAGTCGCCTCTCACCACCACAATCCCCACAGCGATCGCTGCAACGCACGCACGCACGCACGCACGCACACACACACACACACACACACACACACACACACACACACACACACACACACAGACACACAGACAGACAGACACACTTTATTAACGTCTATTCTGGCTGCAGGACACACACATGGGGACTAGAGGCTGCTCTCTATACATAGACTTGAAATCACTGGCCATTTTAATAATGGAACACTAGTCACTTGAATAATGTTTACACATTCTGCATTACTCATCTCATATGTCTATACTGTATTCTATTCTACTGTATCTTAGTCTATGC